>NW_025335627.1:16254286-16447551 GCF_004798865.1 Varanus komodoensis
ACTGGGAGGAATGAATATACAATGCCCCATTCTCCATTCTAAAAATATAAAATCCAGCAGTTACTAGGATATGCCTCCACCCTGAAGTGAAGTACATGCAATCCTTAGCAATCGAAGAACAGAAGTACATGACAGTTGTTGACGAGAGAAAAAAATAGATGGCATACTAGGTCAATCCCTCTCCCCCAAAAAAGCCAATAGAAGCTGCATTGCTTCAGTTAGTTCACTGCACTTATACTCTGCCTTTTTAGCTCCTGCAAACACCCCCCCACACACACACACACACAAATAGTTTACAAGATCCTCTTCCTCTCTGTGTTAGCCTTACAAAAAACTTGTGAAGTAGGTTAAGCTGAAAGTCAGTAAGTGTTCCAAAGTCATCCAGTGAGCATCATGGCTGGGCAGGTGCGGGGGTTAGAAAATGGATCTCCCAAATCCTAGTCTAATACTCTAATCAGTATACCATGGTTGGAGTGTGCATTTATTTTTGGTAGAAGGATGGAGGAAAAATCAGAATGTTTTAGTAACCTCTTTGAAACAAGATCATTGCCACCATGGAGAGACATTTTAAGATTGCAAGAACAGAGATTCATTTACTAAGCTATCCAAGAACCAGACAGTCCTGGAAAGATAATCCAATGCAAGGAGGGATCAGCCTTCATTTTAGAGACAATTCTCTGCTTTGCCTCATCTTCTCATATTTTAGTATGCAGTCTAGGAGCGGGAATCCTTCTTTACATTGACCAGAAAATGTGCATTTAAACTGCAGAATTCCATAAAGATGAAAGCCCCTGGCTTATTTGGTTTTGCTTTCCCAGTGAGGCCTCTGCATAGCCTTTGTTGTTGGTCAAGGCAAAGCACTCCATTTTGAGATGAGGCAAGTAGATCTGTACACTGTATTTCAAAGATGGCTATACCAAATGCAGTGAAGCCTACCCATGGGTCACTTAAGAAGAAAGCTTTTGTGGATAGAAAAGCAGGGTGAATTCCATTTGAAAAGAACACCTTTGTTCTGTCCTCTAAATTCTGTCACTCTTATCAGGCCATTTTTGACAAGCATACCTTTAAGGTGCTGAGTAAAATACAAGGTGGACCTGGTAATCAGAAAAATCCTACCCACATGCACACTTTTTTTTAACCTGTGAGCAGAGACTATTTAGCTTGACAACATGGCTCTGCATTCTGCCTCCAGAAGTGCAGATCTTTTAAATGAACCCTCTGAATAAGAGGAGCAAATCCTACCCCCCAAACAAAGTTGCCACTGTTTACTTCCAATTGCCCTGCATCCTATCCCCCTTGCATCTGTTGGCATGATGCAGCTGAATGCACAGCCTAGCACAGGGCATGCAAAGCCTCAGCTGTGCATCCTTTTAGGACAGTTTCATTTAGGAGATGTCATGCCTTATTTGGATCTAGAAGTAATTTCTCCTCCAATCACCATGCTGGGTGACCAGTAAAATGCAGAGTTTCTGTAACAGCAGGGCAGTAAACTGGCAGACAGGTGCATGAATGAGTTGTGTCTATGCCAGCGATGCTCACCGGCAGGCCTGGGAAACTAAGCATGATCTCCGGGTGCTATTGGAAGTCATCCATCCTGAGGCAGAGGGGACATGGGAAGTTGCTGTGGTAATTCTAGTCCCAGGGCACCTATAGTGTCCGTTCCAGAGGTTAATCAGAATGCTGGAGCTGAAGAGAAGGCACTGATGGAAAAAGAGCTGCCCTCAAGACCACAATTAAAAAAACAAAAACAAAAGCACTGCTGGCTGCAAGAACTAATCCTGGTTCATGCCTGCTGTTGCTCACCACTGAGTAAGCTCGCCTTCTTCCTGTCCAAAAATAGAAGGGGAAAGGATCTAGCCTGATGCATAATTATCAGGGGAAAACATCTCTTTTGGATAAAATATGGTTTCAGCAGACCTCTCAGGTGCTTGCAGACGTTTCTGTCATTACTTCAGCAGTAAGATGCATACGCAACAGGCTGAGAACAAAGTGACATGCAGTTGCTATGATACCCACTTCCTGTTGTGTTTTCTGACTGCTTCTTCACCCTGCAGTAAATAATCAAGGCTCACCTACCATAATTTACAGCCCAATATAAACCCAGATACATGGAGCGCATACAGCGTTACAATAAATAACCAAGATCCCATGAATAAAGCTATGGTGGAGGTGAAAAAGCATAATATACTGTGAAGATTATCAAGTCACCACAAGCTACCACTATATAAATATCATAGCTCACAATTTCCCAGTTATCTATTGCTGCAGCTGCTCTCAAAATCTTTCCAGTTTTAACAAACACTTAAGGCAGTGTTTTCAAGGGAGATTGGTGCCAAATTTGCCTTAGGCAGCATTTGTTGATCCAGAGCATTCTGAAAGAAAAAAAAAATCTGAGCTTACACTGATGCTTCTGGCTAAAGCCTCTGAAATTTATTCAGCAGTTAAATAACCCCCCTTTCTCCTTACACTTTGCTTGAAAGTGGGATTTCTTTTGAAGAGATGGGTGGAAGCACCTAGTTACATTTCAGATTTTTTAAAATCAGTTTTGGTGTCAGTTTTCTCTGCCTGGAATTCATACTACCTTTAAAAATGCCAGGAACATAGCAAGATCTGGTAACAACATCTCATTATATTGATATTGTGACTTTTCTCCTTGGGGCCTGCAGGAGCACAAATTAGGCTCCCAAGAGATCACTCGCTTAGGCACTGGCCATAACTGACCCTCTTTAACTGCAACAAGGTTCCTGCATCAGGTGCTTGCACAAGGGAAAGCTTCAGGCAATCCCGCCCTGGATGGAGGCCTGAGAATGGATTGCAAGGAGTGTTGTGTGAGGAACAATACTGAAAAGAATCGAGACAGTAGCCAATTTAAGATCAGTTACGCTGAAAGAATGTTTGCTTGTTCCGATGGCATCCTTTGATAAAGTGTGCAGTCACAAATATTGCTCAGTGTTGGAAGAGTGGTATAAAAAAGAAAAAGAAAGAAAAATCCAGCTCAGCCTCTAAAAAACACAAACATTTCACCAGAATGCAAGAAAGAATGTGGCAAGTTAATAATATCACTAAAAATGTGATTACACAATCTAGTACGTTCTTTCAGAGATGAGGCCAAATCACAATGGAGGTTGAACAGAACAACTTTATTGCTAAGAACAGTTTGTGCCTCTGGTCCACACATGAGACCATCATGGCTGGAAGAACTTCAGAGCAGTTGGACAGTTGCAATAGCTGCTGCCATACAGGAAGTTTAAATTAGGAGGACCAGGCTTAATGTTATCAGCACTCTGACAGAGGATTGATATGGAAGAACTATAGTGTGAAAAAAATCAGTTAGCAGAGGCCACTCTACAGGATAATGGGCTGCATGGTAGAAAGTCGGAAAGGTTCACTGCCCCCCTCCCCCATATCACCAAGGTACCAAGCTATCGTACTCAAGAAGAAAAAGTAATGCTGGCAGTCAACTACAAGTCCTGTGCAGATGAGGCAAAGGGATATGAGGTAGGTTGGGCTGGGGGAGCACAACTGGACCAAAGTCACCCAATGAGCTCCATGGCTGAGTGGAGACTAGAAGTCTAGAAGTCGGATCTCCCAGCACTCTAAGCCCTCACACCACACAAACAGTTGCTGTCCTTGTATATTTTGTTCTCCATGCAAAGCAGAAGCCCCAGGAGCAGAAGACTGAGGGCAAAAGTGTGAATTACAAGCCTAACAAGTCAACAAAACTCAATTTATGAGCATTTACCTAATGATATGGCAAGGGGGCAAGGAGGTATTTGGAGGGAAGAACTGGCAAGCTTGGATGGGCAGTTCTCTGCCCACCTGGTGTCCCAAGCAAACGCTCCCCAAGCTCCTTTTAACATAGACCTAGCACTGAAAATAAGTCCAGGAGGAAGGCAGAAAAAGACTAAGACAGCAAATGATAGGTTGATGCACTTAGCAGCATATGATTTTTAATCGGGTGATGGGACACTATTTGGATCCATGTGCATCTGCAGCTAAACTGTTTTTATTTTATGAATACTACTTCATTTCAAAGGTCTGTCATCTTTGTAATCTGCCCAGAGAGCTTTTGTTATTGGACAGTGTAGAAATGTAATAAATGAAATGGGGGCCTCGGCAGGTGAAAAATGGCAGGTGCAGGAAGAGTAAAGTATCTCATTCATTCTCCCCGACACCTCCCCTTTGCCTTCATGCTGCTTTAGCAAGGCTTAGGTAATGTAATGTGTTGGTATCCCTGTTTCAGATCAACAGCCTTGAAAAATTTATTATTTACAGTAGTCTAGAATCTAAACTCTTCTCAAAGCATTTCCAGCCCCACCGGCACTTTTGCTACTTTAAAATGATCCTTCTGTGCTTGTGAAAATGCACTGAGTGAGTGAGTGAGTGAGTGAAAAAGGAAAGTTCACATCTTTTACTCTCATTTTCCCATCTGCAAAATGCAGTTTCTCTCTATAAATGAGGCGGTAGTCTGACCGGTCCTTCTCTTTAAAGGAGGCGGTAGTCTGACCGGTCCTGAAGAAAGCGTCACTGGATCCAGAGATGGCCACTAACTATAGACCTGTGGCCAACATCCCGTTTCTGGGCAAGGTGTTGGAGCGGGTGGTGGCGGGACAACTCCAAGCACTCTTGGATGAAACTGATTATCTGGATCCTTTTCGGTCCGGCTTCAGACCCGGGTACAGTACTGAATCTGCCTTGGTCGCCCTGTACGGTGACCTGTGCAGGGAGAAGGACAGGGGGAGTACATCCCTGTTGGTTCTTCTGGACCTCTCGGCGGCTTTCGATACCATCGACCATGGTATCCTTCTGGATAGACTTGCGGGATTGGGGGTTGGAGGCACTGCTCTGCAGTGGTTCCGCTCCTATCTCAACGGCCAATTCCAGAAGGTAGTGCTGGGGGACCATGTCTCTACGTCATGGCAGCTATGCCATGGAGTACCACAGGGCTCCATTCGATCCCCTCTGCTATTTAACATCTATATGAAACCGCTGGGAGAGGTCATCAGGAGGTGTGGGCTGCGGAATCATCAATACGCTGATGATATCCAGCTTTACCTCTCGTTTTCCACTAATCCAGGTGAGGCAGTGGCTGTGCTGAACCGGTGCTTGGCCGAGGTAAGGGAATGGATGAGGGCAAATAAACTGAAACTCAACCCAGACAAGACGGAGGTCCTGTTGGTTGGCGGATCGGGCTTCGGAGAGGGTGGATTTGACCTGGTCCTGAATGGTGCAACACTCCCTCTTAGGGATAAGGTCCGCAGCTTAGGAGTACTCCTCGACCCAGAGCTTTCTTTGGAAGCTCAGGTGACAGCGGTGGCGAGGAACGCCTTCCTTCAGCTTCGGCTGATTAATCAGCTGCGCCCCTACCTGGAGTACGACTGCCTGGCGACGATGACACACGCGCTGGTGACTTCCCGCCTAGACTTCTGTAACGCGCTTTACCTGGGGCTTCCCCTGAAGACAGTCCGAACACTTCAATTGGTGCAAAATAGAGCTGCCAGGTTGCTGACGGGGATGGGGCGTTATGTTCACATGACTCCAGTCCTCCGTCAGCTTCACTGGCTTCCCATTGAAGCCCGGGCCCAATTCAAGGTGTTGATTATGACCTATAAAGCCCTAAACGGCTTGGGTCCTGGCTACCTGAACGAGCGCTTACGTCCGTATATGCCCGACCGCCCTTTGAGATCTGCGGGAGAGTCCCTTCTCCGGGAACCCTCCATGAAAGAAATTAGGAGAGTAAGTACTCGGAGGAGGGCTTTCTCTGCGGTGCACCCAACCTATGGAATTCACTCCCCAAAGAGGTCCGCCTGGCACCGTCGTTACTGGTTTTTCGGCGCCAGGTAAAGACCTTTTTATTTAAACATCATTTTAATTGTTAAAACATATGATCTGGCCAGGGCAACTTCTTCTTCCTTCTCTTTCTCCTCCTATATTTTTATTTACTTAAGTTATACTGATAATTTTAATCTTATGTTTGTAAACCAATGTCTTTTTTGTACTTTGTATTTAATGGTAATTTATTATGTGCTATTGTATTTCATTGTATTTTATCGTGTTGTAAGCCGCCCCAAGGTTTCGGCAAGGGGCGGCATAGAAATGTTATAATCATCATCATCATCATCATCATCATCACGGCAAGCAACTGTATAATCTACCCAACAGGTGCTCAAGTGGTTTCTGCATTAGTGTGGTTTCCATCCTTCCTGCTCCAGCCTCCCAATGATGGCACATATCTCATTGCCACCAGACCAGGTATTCAATCCAAGGTGATTGATCCCTGTCAATGTCATCCGCCTCTTCATCATCCCAGGCCTCTTATTACCCCTGTCTCCCTGCTTTTCCCACCCCCGCATCCCTCAGCCAGAGCTGCATTGTACCTTTTTCAGCTGTGATCTTCTTCCACATCGAAGCATTTTAATCTGCACCCCCTCCTATCTCCCTTTCCTTCAATGAAGATTCACAAAGGCTTGACCTGGTGCAGGAAATGCAGGAAATGCAGGCATGTTGGTTAGGGGTCCCCTGCCATGAATTCATTCTCACAGGGAGCTCGCGTGAGGGCTTGTCCTTCTCCCTGCTCCATGCCTGTCGCCAGCATCTTCTTGCTCCCCACATCAGCATCCTGCCAAGTGTCTTCCCTCTGCCCCCATCTTCATGACCAGGCACGATGGCTTGTCTTGCTGTTTCCTTGATAGAGAATCTCCAGTCATAGATCTGAACTTTTCCTCCAGCAATTGCAGTTTCCCACTCCTCTGCCACTCACCAGTTCACATTCCAGCTTTCCGGCTCCGCATACAGCCGCATCTCCTCCCATCCCTTCTAGTCAGCATCAAGAATATCCTCTGCCTCATCCCCATGGACAACACAGCCGCCTGTATGCAGCCATGCCCACATCCTCCCAACCCCTCACCAAACACTCCCCACAAGAAAGTTGCAGTGGTTGCAAAGTGCATCTTTATTTCAGCAGCAGCACCAGAGGAAATTGGGCAATGGAAAATATTTTTTTGAGAAGAAACCACAGGTTTCATATTACTAATAGGCTGGCTGAACTCTCCTGTTGCTATGCATATTCAGCAGTGCCTGGGATTTTACACCCCCCCCCCCCGCCGCCCCGTATTGCGTCCCTCCCCATGCCAGCAGGCATCTAGCGGCTAGATGCAGATGTGGCACTTCCTGCCCCCTGGCAACACAGGTACTACCTCCACATGCACATGGCATTCTTGCTGTGGCAACATGCCAAGGCCACTGAGAAGTGCCTGCAGGACCACCTGCGGGGAGCACAGCTGCACCATGGCCATGTCCAGTACCCAGCATCCCTTTGCAGGTCAGGGAACCCTGGTAGGCCACTCTCCCATGGCTGCCGCTGGGGATCACCCTTGCATCCATATGGGAATAGAGACTTGGGCCTAGCAGTAGTACTTCTGAGAGCAGTTTTTCCAGCTTTACAGCTGGCTGAGAGAGTGGGGGTGAGGGAGGCTAGACAGGCCTACTGTCAGCCACAATCACCTCGATCTCAGCACTCCACTCAGGCAGCTCTGTGGTTTCTTCCAGCAATGTACCTTCCCACATCTCCCCACAGGCTGCACACCCAGTGCTGTGTCCACATCTCCAGAGCATGCCACTGCCCCTTCAGCCACCCAAAGGCTCTTTCCAGAGAGATCCTCACACGGCTGCTGAAGTTCTCCTGCCTGATCATTCTGAGGACGTCAGGGTGCTGCCATCAGCTGTGACTACAAAGCAAAAGCTTGGTTGCCCAGGACTGGGGGCCAAAGGGGGTGGGTGCTTCAGAAGAAGAGGCCTCTTTCCTGTTTATCCACCCAATTTCAGGGGATTTCAGAAGAGGGTTGTTCCATGATTCTGCCCCCATCTAGAAAACCTCATAGACATCTAGAAACCTCCTCCTGGAGTCCACCACTGCCTGCAGCACCATCCTAAAATCATAGAATCAGAGAATAGTAGAGTTGGAAGGAGCCATGAAGGCCATCAGGTCCAGCCCCCTGCTGTTGCAGGTCACCAATTTACACTCATCCCATCCTGTAGAGGCATGTCTGGCTGAAGCATTACTTATTCCTGTGTGGGGGTAAGCAAATTCACATGTGTGAAATTCAAGGAGCCCCCTGCCCAAGGAAACCGCAGCCTCCAGAATGTCACATCTCTCCATTCATCCCCCACCTTGAATACATGGACTGTCCTTGCATGTGATAGACTTATCCACACTGAAGGTGATATTCAGGAGAAGGTAGCCAAGGCTGAAGCCCAGTTTCTACAGGCTGATCACAAGGCTCTCCCTCAGCTTGATCAAATGTCTCATTACTGCATCCTGTCCAATTTTGGAATTGATGAACTCATGGTGGCCCCGAACACGTGGAACAACTCAAGGTGGCCCTGGATATGTGGAACAGAGCATGAAACTGAGCATCATTTGAAGCATTCATGTCCAACATAGAACATGAACACCTCCTCATGAGGAAGGGCCCATGCTGGGGGGTGCATCTGTCTGCAGTTAGTTTCTTGCCCCCAGAAGAAGACATTGTGGCACTTCTGGTCCAAGCTGGAAGTTGCCACCATCAGTACCTGGTTGCACGAGGGATGATGCAGAGCATTCCCAGCCAGAGGCTCTTCCCCCCACCCCCCGGCAAAGGCAGCTTGGAAAATGGGCAGGGGATGCAGGGCTTCTGGCCAGAAAATCCCTTTTCTTTTCTGCATGACTCCTGCATGCAATGTAATGGCAAGCACGGCTTCCATCTGCAACTCTCCTGTCCTTGCTCCTCAAGTCTTGTGCTGCTGCTGCTGTATGGAGACATCCCACCCCCATGCTGTAAGACTTGGGGGCGGGATGAGGAGAGGAACCAGGTGTGTGTGTGTGGAGTGCAGAAGCTTCATAGATACCATGTGTGCTGAAATGAGGGGGGCAAAACAGGTTGTCACTTGGCCAGATTGCAACTTGGTGGTTGGTGGCCCATCTCTGGGTTTCTTGCTCATTCATGTGTTGGAACAGTTCGCAGGTCTGTTCTCCAGCCAGTCCCATGGCTGTGAGGAGATCCCTAGCCAGCTGCACCCTATCTGCTCAGCAGATGCATAGCACGCTGTTTGTGAGTAAACGTTCCTCTGGGTGTGTGTGTGGAGGGGATGTGTCTTTGGACTCCTCTGACTGATCTGCCTGGGGACCTGGCTCCTCCATTTCCAACTGTGTTCCCACCTGCTGAGGTGCCTCCTTCCACTTGTGGTCTGCAAGCTGGCCTCCCCTTCTGGGAAGACACCAAAGGGAGGCTTTTCTTGCACAGCATATTATTGGCCATCTCAGTTCTGGTGAGGTTCCCACACTGCAGGAAGTTAGAAACGTGGGGTGAGGGCTCCTTTGATTTCCAGTTTCACATCCTCAGGGGGTGGCCCTCTGGTGGTGAGGCTGTGGTCACCATCTTGTTGAGTTTGGCTATGCTGAGACAGCAGCCTAGCCGGCAGGGGTTGGAATGCAGATGGCGGTGGAGATGCAATGTCCATGCCTTCCAGCTCCAGTCTCAGTTCTGATGGCATCTCCCTACCAGGGGGCCATCCCTGCAGTCCTGGATGTTCCATGACCCTACGTGAGACACTGCCAGGCAACATTCCTCATCTCACCTCAGGAAGTGGGCAGGCAGGGCTGCTGGTGCTGGAGGCATACAATGTGGGGCACTGGTGCCTCAAGCCATAGGACCCAGCCATAGTCTCTGTGAGCTCAAAATATCTGGGTACCTGAAGTGTCCCCCTGCCTCACATTTTGAAGAAAGAAGTTGCCCAGAATGGAATAGAATCTTCTTCCAGCAAAAGTGGGATCTAAACATGATACATAATAAAAACTCTTCCACCCGCCTGTAGGGGCAGAACCAGTTTAGGATTGGCTGGTCCTGAGGTATGGGCTTCCCACTGTAGCTACATGGCCTGGTTTGTTTTTCTGATTGAATCACCCTGGTATTGCTCGTGGCATGGACATGGGAGGAGAAACTGCATTAAGGGGGAAAAAAGCAGGGTCCACGCAGTTAGATGACAAGCGATTTTATTTTGCAAAACAATCACTATACAGCAACAAATACAATTGCAAATTGGATTGAAAAACATGAACTACCTACCACCAGCCATCCAAGAAATGCCTCCTTTATGATAACAGGCTCTAGAATTGTTAGGAAAAAGAAGTAACCCCACAGGCTTTGCAACAGCATACTGTTTCTTTAAAATAATTTTAAAAGGAAATGGGGTGCATCCCAGCACATAGAAGGTGATTTTATATTTCTCTTTGCTAAAGCTGAAATGGCTGCTAGGCCTGATCTTGCCAGATCTGCAAAATCCTCTTCCTATTTGTAAAGGAATTTGCTTGATTACCCTGTTAGTCATGAGCAAGCTTGAACATGGCATTTATTTACGACCATGCAAGTTGTGACTGAGTGGAACACAACTCACCAGCCATGTATTGCACTCTTCCAGTTGCCCTGTTTTCCAGTTCTATGGAGGTAGCAAAGCCAGGATGCTTCTCAAGCTGCTGGCAGTCCATGCTCAGCATAGCAGGCCAAACACTTAGGCTGAACATTGAGTCTGCTGCTTCATCTTGAATCACAAAGGCAATATATACTTCATATCTTTTGGAAGGGTTTCTGGGATCCAGTACTACAGAAGAACCCCTTGTATGCTAATCATAACATGGTAGTCCACATTTTTGGATCCTCTGGAGACACACGCTAGCTAGGCAGATGTAGGTATTTGCAAATAGCCAGAATGAAGGGAAAGGTTGCAGCTGTATGCATGCCTATTGTTAGGTGCTTAATGCCTTACAATCAATATATCATAACCCAATAGGCAGTGAACTTATAATTAGTAGCTTATTGTTGTTGCTTTTGTTGCTGGACAAAGACCTGTCTATCTTTCTTCAGTCTCTTCATGCCTAAGGTCACACAGAGCAGATACTATGAAGGTAGGGAGAAAATAGGGACCTTGCTTTCTGAAGAGACGGTTTTATTCTTGCCTGAACTGTTTATGTTGGTCTGAAACATTTTACTCATCTTTCTTTTGCATTGTTTATTTGGCTAGAATTTAAGAGTTTGCTAGTCGAGGTTACTGTGCTGGGCCTCAAGGAAACTTGACCAACAACTTCCAGATGGGAAATTGGAAATTTCAGCAAGAGGAGAAATGACTAAAGGTAGTGCCCACATGGCTCCAGTTGGTTTTGGTGTTATGAGTGCCAGAAATTTTCTCCTTGCACTGTGCCATTCCCTTTGAAACAGCCTATGTTGGGGAAGTTAATTTTTTGTTAACCTTTCCTGCCCCTCAACTCAACCATCCCCTGTGTAAATCTAGAGTCCGGTAACATTGTGTGTGCATTTCTTATATTACAACATGGCTTCCTGCTGACTTTTCAACTTGTATAACTTCATCAAACTCTGCAACTCTTTCTATGGAAGGACAATTGATTACAAGGACTTGCTTTAGGATGAGAAAGATAAATTTCCAGCATGAAATTAATGACTCAGAGGCTTTGGACACATATATTCAATAAATAACTTCACCATCTAGAATGTGTTTATATTCCAAAAAAGCAGAATACAAAATAGTCACAGACTGAACACTGTTCTGATTGCCTAACATTCCGCATCAGTTCATGTGAGGTTCAGTAGTACCCTGGGAACCCTTTCAGATTGGAAAAAACACATAAAAACACGGAGAGGCTAATCTGCAAGTATCAATAGCACAGAGCAGAGTGACGCTTGATTAAAACTACTACTTCCTTCCTTCCTTCCTTCCTTCCTTCCTTCCTTCCTTTCTTTCTTTTCCGAAGCAGTGGGAATGAGTCCCACTGTTTGGACCCTTGGTCTGATCTAGCAGGGCTCTCCTTATGTTCCTAATCAGTGTGTTTTGCAGCCTACCATTATTCCAAGTAACACTGTAGCAATTAAAGGGTAGAGCAGTCCTTCTGATGCACTTCAGATTCTGAGTTAACTTTCTTAAACAGTATGTCTGCATTATAAATGGTATGAGGCAACTTATGAATCAGCTTTTATGATATAAAATGTCAGTTCATCCGCAGTCATTTGAACAAGCTCTACGATACACTGTGTGGGGAATGTGCCGTTCCAATCCATTCACAAATGAAAGCCTAAATAATTTAGGAAGCTTATGTTTAATTAGGACCTGATTTAATTCCAGTGCTGTGGAATTGTCCTGAAATACTGTTCAGAGCTTTAGATATGTGCATCTAATTATTGCATCCTAATGAATGCTCAGGTCATGATAAATGTGTATTGACGGTGCCATGAATTCTTTATTCATACTGTTGTTTATCTTCTTTCAATGTTATTTAAGCATCAGTCTTGGATACACACACCAGGTTAATTGAGAGGTTTAAGAGGTAGCCCTTTTCAAACAGCTTCCAACACACAAAGCCATCCTAATGAATCAATCATGTACAGCTGAACTTGAGAGCATGCAAAAGTTATATAGATGGTTTCATACGGGAAAAAGCAACCAAGCTGCAGGTTGAAATAGGGAACTGAATTATAATCTAGTCAGTTAGCATATATAACATGAGCAGACTATTGTCTACTTATGTGTCATATTACCATACCCCCATACCACATGTATCCATGTTTTAGTGGTGGAAATCCCATAGACTCCAGTTGTTTTAATATTTAGGGATCCCTGTCTTATTTCTCATCCTTGTCACATACTTTTTATATTCAGCATTTTTTTCTGCAGATTTATCTATCAGTTCTATCACCTTGGTGATGTGTATGGGCAACTTATCTAATAATGTTTCCAGTAATCAACATTACATATGCATCTTCTTCCTGAGGCACCTGAGCATATCTGTGCAAAGATGTCATTAAAGGAATGGAATGACTTCTATTAAAATGATCCCTTTGTTTCTTGGAATTTCAACTTTAGCAAAGGAAAAAAATAAATAAGCAACTTCAAGCTTCACTTTCACTGCAGGATTTTTTAAAAGCCAGAACAGAATCATTATTTTACTCATTTGTTAAACATCCCAAATCATCTTTTTGGAAACTTTTTTTAACAAATTCACAGACCCGTTAAAATCAATTATGGTGGAGAAAAAGAGAACGAATGGAGAGTATTTTTTCTAGAATCACAGAACAGACTTGCATCTGGCACTAAAACAGGGTCACAGTTTTGAGATGTTACAAAAAGCAATTTCATGCTAAAAGGGTTGTTGCCTTTTTTGCCTTTTTTATAAGTCAGAATAGGGAAATAAAAACCCTGCTAACATCTACTTTTACATACCTAAAACTGCAACACCAAAGGGTGCAAGAGACACAGATACTGTGAATAAAGTAGAATATCCAAATATGAGAGGGCGTATCACAAATGGTCACAGAGAAATATATAGCTATAATACTGTATCAAACGAATGGAAAGGATGTGAAACCAGTAGTGTAGACACAAACCTAGCTGCTTAGCCAACATCCTAATCAGACATATTTCCATTGCTTAGTTTCAGTAGCTGCTTTTAAAAAAGAAAAATGCCACTTCCCCAATACAGTTCATAGGATTTTTTTTCCTCCCCAACTACTTTAATTATTAGTTAAATAATTTATTGGAATCAGCTATACACTGACATAATTATCCAAGTCCAACAACATTAATAACTTAATTGACTCTTTCTTCTACCCATTTATATAAAATAACCCCACCCCACACACCCACTTCTGAAGCTTCGCCATTTTTATTTGCCCTTCCGTCTGGTACACAGATGCTCCCGTTTAATTTGACTGGCTAATAAATGACAGTGGGAGATGTTCCTTAATTCCATCCATCAAGAGAACAGTAAAATGAGCAACTCGGGGTGTTTCACTAGGCTCTCCAAAGAGTGATGGATGGCCTTCAGCCACACGGAAGGTAAAAATGCATTGGATCAGAGTACGGTACTCCATGCAAGACAGAGCAGAGCAACAAGAATTGTCCAATGTAATGTACTGCAATTGTACCCACATAAAAGCCAGTGTCTTCCCGTTGTAAATGGAAATCAGGCCAATTTCTGCATCTATATATATCTTTCCCCCAGTTTTTATTTTATGGTTACTACAGTCTTGGGATGTGACTTAATTTTAGACATGGTAAGGAATGAATGTTAACACCTGCTCAGAGCCCATTAAAGGCAAGAGCTCATGCCTAAATATTATTACTTCGAGCACTGCTAAATGAAGCAAATTCATAAGCCCTGCTTCGCCAGGGCTGCAGTGACGTCTTCAGCAAGGGTAGCGAGCTGAGGAGACTCAAGCAGGTTGATGCTGCCAGAGGAGGAGACATTGCTGAGCCTCCGTGGGGAAGCCACGCTGGATCTCCCTGGTGACTGTGTGATGATCTCAGCTCCATGATCTACACGGGCTTTAGCATGCTCTCGGAAATTTAGCTTCTGGCTGTCAATCTGTGCAAGGAAAGGAGGCTTATAAAGACATTGCAACAACGAGGGATATGTGAATCTCTGTTGAGTAATTGTGCCAGTTGCACTCATTTGCTTCCTTTGGAAGAGTGAGACATCTCCCAAATCTATTTTGGAAAGATTTTATTTTGGAAAGGTGTGCAAAAGTCAAAGTGAGCCAGTTCCCGGCATGGCTGACTGGGCAATGCTGGAATTTGTAGGCATTTATTCTGTCCAAATGAGGGCAGTATCCTGCTTCCATTTACAAGTTTTTCAAATATTAGTCTATAATAGGCTATTTTATGTCTATTTTATGTCCAAAGGTGCTTTCAAGAGGAGGTTTCTTGTTTCAATTCAGAAATAGAACTGAGACAAAATGTGGCAAGTGTCTGATGGAATCCAGTGGGTCATGGGCAAAACTTGGTAAAACCTTGTGGCACAAGGTTGTAATTTCACTGGTAAGAACTACAGCATTTAAATTTGCATAGATCTAAGATTATTGACTTTTGCTAGTTACATGTCACAAGACACTTTTACAGGTTGGAGAAAAAAAATGACAGTTCAAATATGAATGCCCTTGGCATGGTTGTATCAGGATCTCCTGCTCAGGGACAAGCCCAGACTGAACCTGCATTACGGTGGCTTCAAGTCATAATTTCTTTTGAAGCACGCAGACTTTTCCTTTGCATGCATTGGATTTCCTTGGGGCAAAGTGATCAAGTCTGCACCACAAACAGCCCTGCAGGACATGCATGCTTGTCTCCAGGATGGAGATGTGAAGGCCTGGAGGCAGGGCCATGGGCGGCAAATGATGGGAGACTGTGTGGTGGAGAAGTGAGGATGAGAACAACAAGTGGTATAGTCTTCTAAGATGAGGGTTTGAAATACTTTTGATAGTCATTGTATTAATGCTACAAAACATGTAGATCTAGGTTCCAGAGACAGTAATATTAGCGATCCTACCTTTGGTATTTCATGTTTCCAGGTGAATATATTTTGGTGTTGGAAAATTACTTCCAACAGTTGCTGCTATTTTGTGCAAACAAAGAGTCTGCCAAACAATTAATTCTGGAATGTGGTGATAAGGGCTTTGCACAATGCAGTCCCTAGCAACCCTCTTGTCTTGTATCCTTCCATTTTCTTCACTGAGCAGAATAAACTGAGCTATGTTTGAAAATACATACATACAAATATGTCACAAACTACCATATGAAAGAGGTAAGAAGCTGCTTGCAAACCACCCATCTTCTGAAGTCTTTTTTGTCTTAATGATCACATACATATTTCCATGCAACTAACTGCACAACTGTCCTTTCAGGAACTGGTCTGCATGAAACAACAATACGGAGTCTAAGTATGGGTTGAGCAGGAGCTGTTATGTGGAATCAAAATGCAGGAAGAAAATTTATGGTTCCTTCTTGGGTTCTGACATCTGGGCTGTTTATGGCTAATAACCCATAGTGTGGGGTTTACATGTAATCACAATCCAAGATTCCAGAACCCATGAATCACTAAAACCTATATTCAACCCATACTCACCCCATATCCATCCTGTCCTTGAGGTGAACCAGCAACTCACTTTCTGCAGTATCCATGCAATAAAGAATAACTGGGCTGAAGATAAGTTGTTCCATTGATTTCAATGGCACCTGACCAAAGTGCAACTAACTTCATCTGGATACAAGTTTACAGAAAATGCAAGGAGTGATTGTGTCACTATGAAGACTGTCTAGATGGCTATGCCGTACCTTAATGTTACCTCCTCCAGGTACATGGTGAGCATTTTCGAGTGAACCAACCTTAGCATGGGCCTTTTCTTTAAAATCCAGTTTTACACTCTCGATTTTCACTCGTCCCCCACCTATATGTTAGGGAGAGAGAATAAGACTGAAAAAAGTCAAAACTCTCCTATGACCACTCCTGTGGTCTCTTGTGAAGCATTTTTCTTGGAAACAGACAATATGTTAGTTTAGGAAGAAAGTGACCACAAAACATTTTCCATTTGAATATGGTCTAACCTCCCCCCTGCCGTTACATTTTGTTCCATTGTCACTATTTTTCAGTACTTCCATTGTCACAATTATCTTACCTCTTCCAGTTAATGTGGGGCATACCTCATGGAGGATCTTAATTACAGAACCATTACAATATTTTAAATTTACCCAATCTTTATTGTAATGCAAAACAAGAAAATACTGATGTGGTCTAAACTTAACTCTCCGACAACAGAGGGGAGTCAAACCAGCCTTGACAGGAGTGGGAAAAACATCTTAAAACTTTTGAATCCATCTTTCACAACTGAGGTAGAAATTGCCATGTTGTGCTTCAGCCTTCCCCTGTCCCAATTTAATAAAAGAATCAATATTTTTGCATTTCTGGCTTTAGAGGTCAATTCTACTGAAATGACTGAGACAACTGAAAAACCATAAAGAGGGTTCATGATGACCCCAACAAATGCTGTTCAGATGTATTAGCTATTTGACATTACTGCAGATGCTTAGGTCAAAAATGGTTGCTTTCATTTCTTGGGTGGGAGGAAAAATAACAATACTTGGTCTATTTCATAATAGTCAAATTAAGGCACAATTCTATTGTCTCCTGAAGTGGGATTATTTGGAGTTGCAGTCCCAGGAACCTGTGACTTCAGTGCTGGGACTTGAAACAGAGAGCCTGTCCCTGCCCTGCCCCCCACTGCAGCCAGCATAGTGCAAATCACATCAGCTGTCTCTCCAAGTTTGGAAATCAGTTTAGGAGAGGAGGAAAGGGACTGTGAAAGGGGAGAGGTTGGAAACAATGGTTGGCAAACTCAAAACAAATCAGAAATCACCCTAGCAGTTTCTTGCCCATGTTTTCATACAAAGCTTTTTATGTGCCAAAAATGGCAAGATCAGTGATTCTCCTGTGTTTGGTGCATAACTGTACAACAGTCTTAGGTTAGCATTTCAAATTCAAGATCATCCTGTGCTATAATAAAATGAAAGCTGATGCAGACACCTGTGACCAGATGGTCTCCACAAATACTTCAGGTATGATCAAATGAGGACTGATTGTGTGTGTGTGTTTTTCAATATATTGGACACTGCCTGCTTAAAGCTGAGCAATCCATGTAGGTATGATCATCCCAAGAGACCTATTTTCCTAGCACACATACATCTGAATAAATTGACCGTGGGCTCTGTCTAGTAACACACCCAGCTTGCTAGGGACACAGAAAGAGGCAGCCCTAGAATTTGTATGGCCCATCACTGCTGGCACAAAGAAAAAGGGAGAAGATCACCTCCCTGGGAAATTGCACAACAGAAAATTGCAGCAGTTATGAGCTTATGCTTCCACTTGGCTCTCCTACATGTGCAGTTTGAAATGGGACAATCATATATCAATTGCATAATCATGTACTATAACTACAAGGTCTGTGTGATTTGTCATTAATGCACAGCTCATAATTTCTACACTGTTACAAATGTATGCAACTGTCATAATCATTTTACATGTAGGCTGAAGTCAGAATATATTGTTTTTTGTTTAAAAAACTGTAGCTACAGCCCTTATACTTTTCTTGTAAGTTTATGTACTTGATATTGTGGAGTATTGTTGACCCCAATGACTTATTTGCAGATATACCAATTTGCTGGAACAGGAAAATTCCCAATTTAGACCTGATTTTTAAAAAACTAACATCCACCAGATATATTTTTAAATGTGTTTCTTGGGTACATTTGACCCCAAACCAGATTGATTCTATTCATTTTTCTGTTGATGGAAGGTTAAATTAAATTGAATTTCTTCAGTCATTACTAAATAATTCAGGTATCAGCATCCACATAGTAATTTCCCCAAAGACCTAGTTGAGCCTCTAATGGCATTTTGGCACTTAGGTGCTGCACAATAGCCTGTTGCAGAAGCTGGGAGTGAATGATGGGCAAATTCTATCAGCTGCTTTCCATTCTGGGCTTGGAAAACAGAACTGTTTTCTCTCCACTCCAAAAAATGGAAAACTTCAGTCTTTTCTGTGTCTGATTCTGACTTCTAGCCACATCAGAAATAAAGAGCAAAAGATGCAGAGTGCCTTCCCAGAGACACAGCTTTCCGTTTCCACTTCCCAATTGGCCATGCTTGTCGGAAGCCTCTTTCCCTCACTTTCCCATGTGGGAATGGCAGTATCTCAGATGCCAGGGACCAGTTTTCCCCAGGGCACCTGAGTCATTAACACAGACATCAGGCATTCCCAAAACTACAGGTATTTGGGGGTTATTGTGAAATTCCATTTTCCTTCCAGGCAGTTTCAAGATTCCAAAAGAGTCAGTTTGCTGAAGTGGTTAAGAGTGCAGGACTGGGCCTCAGGAGACCCAGGTTTTAGTCCCTGCTCAGCCATAAAGCCAACTGGGTAACTTTGGGCCAGCCACAGACTCTCAGCCCCACCTACCTCACAGGGTTGTTGGGGGGATAGCAGTGAAAGCAGGAAAAGAATGATGTCAACTGCTTTGAGTTCTTTAAAAAAAGAAAAAAGTGAGATATAAATCTAATAGAATAATAAATAAAGAAAATTACCTGGCCTATGACGGATATTCTTCAGTGAGCCACATTTGGAAGTCACATGACTCAAATCTATCTTCTTGGTTACAATTTGCACCTGTTAAAACAGCCAAAACATATTTCAGGAACAAGAAAACAAAAACTAGAAAGGGAAAGTGCCCAAACTTTGAAAAATACTGCAAGGGAATAGGTGATTAGAACAATACCATCATGCCACAAAGGAGGGAAATACACCCAGATTAATGCAGCAAGCTTCCCATTCGGACAACCAGCCTAGTAGTACCATGTTAAAAGCCTTTTTATTAGTAAAGTGAAGATGGTAAATCAGGAGGATGAGTAAAGTTATTTTCTAAGAGGTTTCACATTTTAGTTGGCCTCAGGGCTGTGTGCTGAGAACTATGTAATTTTTTTCTATTTTCCTTTTACGTAAGATTTTCCAGAATGTCCTGTTTTCTATGGTTTATCTGAATTTCTGCTTCAAGAATCTTTCAGCAGTGTTTAATTACCTAGAAATAGATAATTTTGCAGATAGAATGTTTGGCCTGGCAAATTATGTTTATTTCCTTTTTTCAGTTAAAAGTTTTTTTGTTTGCTTGTTTTAAAAAAGAATAACTAAACTTAATGTATTTAAATCCAAGGAAGAGGAAATGGGACGTTTCAACAGAAACTTGGTCTTTTGTTCCTCCAGTACTGGCAAATTGAGCTAAGCAAATATAAAAACATAGCAATTTTTTAAAAGTACAAAATGTCTTCTTCTCCCAAGTATTCCTGGCCCTTCAGAAGGTTACAATTATACATATCATAGAATACAATTGTTCTCTGGGCCATTTTGGAACCACCATAAAGTATTTCCCTCAGTTACTTAGGAATGAGTTTGCCCCAGCCTTCAGCTACTACTGGGCCTTTGGGCTCACAAAAGGGGCGGTGACTCCGCACTGCCTCTGCTGTAGGATGAAATCGCATCAAAGCTGGTCAGGAGCTGCATTAAACTCTCCTGACTCTCACCAGCAATGGCTGCCACCTGGGGAGGAAGAAGCATGGGCAAATGTGTGTGATCCCTTTCCATCCAAGTACCTATTGTAAGCCGTCCTGAGCCGTTTGTCGGAAACGACAGGATATAAATGTTTAAATTAAACTAAATTAAAATTATTGCTAGCCTTACCTCCATGTCACTGGGAATGAATTTGCCAGTTAAGCAGAGCAAGTTTTGGGTCCTGCATGGCTCCAGGTTGTTTTTCTTTGTGGGCTTTACATAACTGCAGATTTTATTAGAGCCAACAGCAGCCCCGACTGCACCAGTGCCTTGCAGAACAGAGTGCTGTGAATGTGTCGCGATGTGTGCCCCCCCGACTTGGAGTGGGGCATTCCTTGTGGTCTGTGAGAGATCCACCATTCAACACACAATGCTGACACACCAGTAGACCAAGGTGGCATGTGAAGCAGGAGTGAGAAGGGAAGCAGTGCTCGGTAGGGAGAGAAGAGTGGGGTTGCCACAACCGGCTGGGGTGCCCCGGAAGCTACCATCTCTACTTACATTTCCTCCCCCTGCTGAATGTTTGATGTTATCCTTGGAACCACATCTGGATTGAATATCACTAAAATCAATCTTCTTGTTTAAAATCCTAACCTAAAAGGAATCGGAGGTTAACTTGCTATAAAGAAGGTTCAAGTCTACACAGTTCTCAATGCACGTGATCCTGCCTGTCTCAGCCGAGGGGGGCATTTGGACTAAAAGTGATGCCCCACTCTGTCAAACGCCTTACAGAGCAGCCGCCACTGGAAAATATGCCTTGCTCTTTCTTTCCCATTGCTCTCCAGGTGTCTGTATGGGAAAGGAAAACTAATTTCCAACATTCTGAGAGGTACCAGGTGTGCCCAGGTGAGTGTTTGCTAGGAGGTGCACATTCAATGCTCATTGGTATGAAGATGGGCACAGGGAAGTCCTAATAGGCCTCCAGACTGTTACGAAGGGGTATGGAAGGAGCAGGGTGGAGCCTGCACCTGGTACCTGCCCAGTAAGATCTGTGCATTGAAGTCTTACTGTAGGATTTCAAGCTCTATTATCACCTGGGATTTCCTTATTGCAGATCTTTTTCAGCCCCACTTTACAACCCCACATGATTTGCTCTGTAAGAGTCGCCCAGTCCTCCTCCTCGCATCATCAACCTTCCTGCCATCCCCTTTGTATGATTTTGTTCTGTGGGGTTCCAGCAGAGGATACATTAAAACAAAGGTCTAAGAATGTCTGCTGGAGCAGGATTTCTTGAAACCTCTTCTGCTTTCTTAAGTAAGGCTAATCTCTTGTGTCCCTTTAACACTTGTTTGTTCTAGACACTAGGATATTTATTATATCAAAACTTCTGCATGGAGCTTGACAAAACCTACCTCCATGTGGGAATGTTCCACAGGGGATTGTTTGTGATTAAGCCTGCATATGTGGTAAGAAGCTTACAAATATTACAGTTTACATGTGGAGAATTGCCATGCAGAAGTCGTTTTTGGCAGCTTTCACACATGAGGCTCCAATGTATTATGTGACCTTCACTTGCTCCAAAGTCTATAGAAAGGCAAACATGTGGGATGGGAATACCTCTACTATATGCCAAAAAAGACCTGATGGAGGGGCCACAGAATCAAGATGGTTTAAGACAAATAGTGACACCTACTAACATTTCAGGGATACATATGCTTGAATGATCCACAAACAGTCCATCTGAGAAGCAGACTCCACTGAACTGCTCCGCAAGCTTAAAAAAGCAGTTGGAGGATGTATTGTGATGTATTTTCAGACTGGAAATATTTCCCGTATTTTAATTGTTTTAATTTTCAATTTAAAAAAAAAAGTGGAAAAAGGAGTAGGAAAGCTACTGATAAGAGAGAGAAAGAAAAGAGCATGCCTTTTATAACATATCTATACATGATAGTCACATTTAACAGGAAAAAAGGAGTCCGTATATCTAAATAAGCATCTGTACAAAACTGACAACCATAGGATGAGTTTAAATGTAGGAAGGTCAGAAATTCTGAATTGTGGGTGGGCTTTTTTTCTTCTAATTTGCAACTTAAGTTCCTTTGTAACTGGGAGGGCTCCCAGTGTCCAGTTTTGCTCTCCATCCACTAACCATGTCTCCCCCCACCACACACACACACACGACGCACACACAGGGATGTAGTTTAAAACATCTGCAATTATGACAGATTTTGTCAGGACAAAATATATGAATAGGGCTGCCCTCCAAAAAGAGGCCACCATTGGGCATGTTCACATCATATGCCTCAATGAGGCTTTGTCTGTGCTCTTTCGCCAGCATCTAGCAGAACCAGCTTCTTAGCTAGCCTTGGTGGCATCCAACATGTGAAAATTATCTTTTTTGTGGAATCAGACTTAATCTGAAATCTACAGAAGCAATTTACATGGAACCCAGGGCAACTTCCACTGATTAGACTTTATAAAGCATTCTAACTCTTTATTCCCTGCCTCTCCATTTTGAATACCTAATTTACTGCATTCAAAAGAATTTTAGAAGCCTCTATTGTAGGCTTACCTAAGATATTGTAGGCTTAAGCATTTATCCCATATACAAGCTCCAGTAAATATAGTGGTTAACTATACTGCCAATGGTGCAATATATAATCCCCAATGTTGAAATGGTATAAACTCGCCATCTGATCCTATTAACTGGTCTACACTATACATCCTCCATGTACAGAGCTGTCTCTCTGGAGACTGGATTCACCCACAGAGTTAATTTAGCCTGAAAATATGATGCCAACTGCCGCTGACAAAACATTGCATGCCAAGTCTCTCTTACTGCTCAAATTCCTAGTGGTGTTTTTACTTTTGCTTGTTTGCTTGCTGGTTAATATGCCTAGATCCCAGTGCCATCCAGCCAGAAGGAGGTGCCAAATAAATTGACTCCAGAACCCATGGATGAATATTCAAAGAAAAATAAATGTTTTATAGTCATTGGAATGAGTTAACAATAAACCTTATGATGTGAATGGTAGATAGAAGAACTTAATTTTCCCTCCTTGACTAGCAACTTCATCCTCTTCAGGGGAAATGAGAAATATCATCAGTATAAATACAGACCATTCCCCACCCTCTCTGATTTATGTCCTTCTATTGCAATGAATTCCTCTACATTTATGGCTGAGATTATATTCTTCTTGCTTCCCATGCTTAAAAGCTAGATTTGATTTGATAGCAAACAATTCCTTTTAACACCTTTCTCCTGGTCAAGCAACAACAAAAATCACAACCCCGGTCACAAAATGTTCATGAGAAATGTGTGATTGCGTATTCACATACAATGACTGTCTCATTTTTAAACCAGCCCCTTTTAGCATATATATGAAGAGTCATTGTCCATTGGACAAAAATAAATAAGTTAATTAAAACAACATCATCCTTGGAACTTCAGGATGAAAGTGCAAGGCATGAGGCATTTATTGTGCTCCTATGATCCCTTACTCACAGAAGTCTGTACAGCCTTTCATGATGTAAAGGGACTCAGACTCACTGAGAGCCAGTGTGGTGTAGTGGTTAAGAGCATGGGACTGGGACTCAGACGATCTGGGTTCTAGTCCCCGCTCAGCCATGGAGCCAACTGGGTGACTTTGGGCCAGTCACAGACTCTCAGCCCTGCCTACCTCACAGGGTTGTTGTTGTGGGAATAAGATGGAGGAGGAGATATAAGCTGCCTTGAGCCCTTTGTAGGAAAAAGGCAGGATATAAATCAATCAATCAATCAATCAATCAATAAAATGTTATCATTCTCCAGAACCTCTCTGGAGTTTTCCAAACCTATTAATAAGTTTTTATTTGAGTGCGGAAAGTCTGATATTAAATTTTAAACCATATTGGTACAAAAGCCTCATCAGAAGTTGCCAATCTGCTATACTGCAGCTATACCATTGTGCCACCTTGTGGCTGGCTAAGATAACATGTGGAAAGGCAAAGAATACGAACCTCAGGAGCCCCACACAGACACAAAGAAGGGGGCTCAGGAAAGCAGTGGATTAAAATCCTCATGTGGAGAACCCCCAAGAAAGCAACAAAGGGTAGCAACAACATGATGGATTCTGTGCTGGGCAATTATCTACTACTTACCATCAAGAAGAAAGTCTTGATATAGCATTAGAAGATAGTAATAAAATACAAATTCAATAAAATTCCTCATAAAATTCTAACATACACAATTTTAAAACAGTCTAAACAACTAAAGCAACTTCTATAACAATTAAACTAGCTAAAACACCTGACTCATGTCTCTTCACATGCCGTTAAATGTCTAGGAGTGCAGGGCAATCTTAACCCGGTGCCAATGTTGGTGCAAGGTGGGCCTCAGTGGGTGCTTATTCCATAATCGGGAGGCTGCCACTGAGAAGGCCTCTCCCTCATTGCCATGAGCCTCCCTTGGACATAGCACTCAGGGGAAGGCCTCAGATTTTGAGCATAGCGTTCTGGATAGATTCAAGGTGGCAGGAGTGCTCAGTCCGGTACTGTGGTCCCTCCTAAGCTGTGCAGGCTTTATAGGTTATACTACAGAGCAGGGGTGGCCAGACTTGCTCAACGGAAGAGCCACATATGGTAAATGTTGGATGTTTGAGAGTCCTGAGCCAGTGGGCAGCGGCAGTGGGCAGTGAACGATAAGTGGGTGCCTTCAGGCGGCATTGGGGGAGGTGGCAAGCAGGTACCCATGGGTGCCTGCAGCAGCAAGCCACAGAATGAACACAAACAGCCTCAGTTTGGCTGCCTCAGTACAGAGTATACGGTGCACCCCCATTTTCCATGAAGAGTGCTGAAATTAAAGATCAGCTGTTTGTGATCAGCCTGGAAAAGATCAGGAAACCAGTCTGTTTAGTGTGCACACAGTGTACACGCCTAAGGGTAACATGATAAAATGACTGGGGGGGGGGATGATTTTGTCAGAGGTGAAAAGGTCAAGCTGTGAGAGTGGAAGGCATAGAGGGATGGTTGCAGGAGCCAAGGTAGGAGGCAGCTGGAAAACAAACCATGGGTTTTGCCAGAGAATAAGGTGGCAACCTCTGCAATGTCCTGTTTGACGCAGGATAAGTCAAAGTTGAGAAATTTGCCTTTCTTTTCAACAAGGCAGTGTTTTGTGGATACACAATAATTATATTTCCAGGTTAAAGGAATTCAGTGCAGATTTGCAACACATATGCTCTCAACTAAAGCTTAAAGGGTATTTAGAATTAAGGTTGAGCTATGGTTCTCTCATTTACGCAATTACATGTCATTCAGAAGATCATGGGCACAAAGCCTTGTGTCAGATCTCCGCAATGGATGTTAAGTGTTTCCAAACAATGACAGCAACACACTTTCACTAACTGCTGCAGTGAGTTGTCCTATTCGACTACTGTTTCGCATTGACAAACGTCTGTACCGAGGATTAGAATTTTTATACATATATGTGTGGGTGGGTGTGTATAGAGAGAGAGAACAAACTGAGCAGATGCTCGCTAGAATGCCCAAGACAACTGCCAGAAGAACTTTATGTTTTTGAACTTCACATATATATTTTATTTTAGATGTCTGGATTATTATGAAGGCTGAATCTGGCTCTCAGAAAAATCTGTTGGATGCAGTAATGCAAAGACCCGACAGCACTTCCTTCCTGCCTTTTTTTCTCACAGGGAGGATTCACCTCTGAGCAATGACCAAGCAAAAGAATTTGCTCCACGAATCCTGTTTCAAGAGGCACAGCAAGTCCAGACTGCTGCAAGGCCTTCTAAAAGTCTGGTTCAGAAATAAATCCACTCCTGCTTGTTTCTGACAGAGTGGAAAGCTCCCTGAACTCACGTGGCAGGGAAAATATGTTCTTTTTCATGAGTTCAGATGACCCTAGCTTTTGTAGTATGGTTTTATTTAAATAAAAAATTACAACCTAAAAAATAAATAAATTACAACCTAGCTGGTGTGATTCAGGCTGCATCTCCTCTTTTTGATCTCAGCAAAGGCTTTGGCCTACTTCATGCCTAACTAGTGGCAAATAGCAGTTCTTGGACGAAGATAGCATTGTCCCTGGTTTGCTATAATGGCATGTAGAATGATCAGCTAGTCAGATTATATAAGGAGCATTTTAGATGAGTCTGGGTCATCTCTCAACAGATGTGCCCTGCAGCTGTGAGGTGGCGTTGCATGCTCATTGAGTCTCGCTTTGGAATGCCTTCACCCCACTTTGTTTCTTCCCCCATCTGTGACGTCTGTCTTCTAGCATCTCCTTGCATGTTCCAGCATACATATGAGTTTGGAGCTACCCCCACCGCCTTGCTGTTCCCTTCTCTCATCTTCTCCAGTTTTGTAGCTTGTTCTGTCTTGGGGTGGGCAGCTTCTGATCCACAAGATGCTGTTGGACAGCAGTGTCTTATTATCTCACACCACTGGTTATGCTGGCTAGGGCTGATGGGAACTGAAACCCCCAAACACCTGGAAGATCACAAGTTCTCCACCCTGGCCTATCTCCTGGCACTGCCAGGTCCTCATTCTGTCCTGAACATCTTGTCCAAGTCCTGATGCCTTTGCTTTTGCATTCCAGAGGCTGCCCTCAATTCCTTTCCCTCTGCATACTTCCCAAGCATTTGGTTCCTGCCCTGCCATCCAAAAACTGTTTTCCTAAATGATCAAGTTCCATAGAGAACTCATTTAAACATTTTCCACTACTGGCCCTTCCTCTGAAATTACAGCTTGCTTTATAATAGGATTCCAAGGGCATTTCCTTATCATCATTTCAATATGCCACTTGGCTGAGCTTTCTTTTTTTCACTTAAACTTGTGGAGTTAGCTATGGCCTGAGGATCTCGTCTCTGGGAAGAGAGAAGCCAATGCATTCCCCAAGCGTAGTTTGTATAAATCTGACTGCAATGGCAGTTCTTTTACAAGCCCTGCAAAACAATGCCCAGAATCTTGTATTTATTAATCAGAAAACACACAGGGTGCTTCATATTCGTGAAATTTAAGAGCTATCCGGACAATATAACTTTCTATTTGTATGCATCCTGTGTTCCCCCACCACTCCTTCCATTTTCCCCCTTACCAGAAAATATTTGTTAATGGAGGAAAAGTGTAATAGCTCCATGGTGCTTCTTGATTCCAGGGGTGCTCTAGGAAGTGTTAACAGAGGCACAACAGGCTCCATGGGAGCACCACAGTGTTGCAGCAGCACCCGGAAAATGCAAACATTCCTGCTTGTATGTTTTTACACATGAAAGGAGCAACTTGGAGCAAGCAATTCTCACATAAGTATGGGTTTTCTGCACAAGAAACTTAAGATGTGGGAGCTAGTCATTCCTCTAAATTACACAGTAGGAACAGTCTCTGTTTTCATTTCTGTCTCCTTTTTAAAAAACAATTTAAAATGTAAACCAGTAATGTTAAATGCTATTTTCTCTCCTGCAGTTTCTTTGCATACTGCCATGCTAGTTTGGCATCTTATGCAACTGGAGTTATGAGGCTGATCCATGCAATCTGCTGAAAGATTTATGAAAATTCATGCAGTCCTCAGGGGCAATTCTCCTCTGCATATGTGTGCATCGCTTTCCATGATAATGCATTCCTTAAGGGCCCAATTCTGCCATTCTTGATGCCTCCAAGTTTCCTTTGAAGTATACAGGATGTGACACAGTCAATGCAACTTAGGTCGGTATGCAGAGAGACAGCAGGATTTAGTCCACTCTTCCCGTGTGCTGTTTTACAAAGTGGAACAGGACTGGGCAGCCTGGTTGGAGCCCCTGGGCATGGGCTCTGCTAGCTGACATCTTGAGCCACTCCTTTGCTGAGCCTTCCCAAATGAGTTAGGTATTAACACTTGCCTAATAGGCTTCTGCAGCTCTGGAAGCTCCAGGTAAGACTTACTCCAGTATAGCAGGGTGGCTAAGGGAGTAAGCTGGAAAGCTCCAGTTCACACTTTGCCTCAGCTAGAAGCTCACCATGACTCAGATGCTCACCTGCAATATGAGGGTAAGGCTACTGCCCTTCCCTGCAGGCATGTTGCAAAGATTGCTCAAATGATGTCTGAAGCATCATGTGGTAGTTAACTGCGAAGCGTTCCTATTGCTAGTTATAAGTGGGAGGTGCACTTCCAGCCTCCCACACTTCCACTGTGAGCTGGAAACTGATTGCAGAGAGAGTATGTTGTCCAGTACAAGATACCAAGTCTTGGCTTCTCCAGTTAAAGGGTGAGGGCAACCCCTGACCCATGTGGTGACTTCTGGGGGGCCCACTGAGACAGAACAAAGGAATCCCCCTTTGTGCTACTCATTCTTCTTTGCAGGGCAGGTGGTGCAAAGAGCCTGGAGAAAAGATGGGGATTTGCCCATATCACTTGGCTGTGACTTGCACAGCCAGTTCCTGTGCCAGCCACACCACTCACACCCTGACTGGGATGTAAGTGGTGCAGAAAGGAGGAGCCTAATGCTGCCAGAGCTTGTAGGATCTGGGATGCACACCAGATGCCCCTTCCTCTGCTTACAGGTGGCAGAGAGCATTTTTAAAAAACAAGCAGGGCAGATGATACTGTGCAGGGGGGGGGGTTTTGGGGGATAAGCTGGCACCAGGCCAAAAGTAGTTGATCTCCCTTGCTGTAGAGACTCAGTCTTAATCAGGCTAGACAATACTATGTTAGATGGAGACACAGTGTGCACCAGTGGGACACAACTCCCTGTGTTTGCATCCACTCATGCAGGGGGAATCAAAGGTAAACAGATTCTCCTGCATATTCTGAGGCACAGGCAACGTGTTGCAGGGCCAGTTAGCTGAAACAGGCTTTTGCTTTTGCCACAGGAACAGCCACTTATTTTCCCACCCACCATCTGGTATACAGAACATCTGTGTTCTGACATTCCATGTTGCCCTGCCTGCTCCCCAGCTCCTGGGCACCTGCTGGGTGGAGGTCTGGTGGAGCAGAAGGAGAAACAGAACATGGGAACATCAGGAAACAGGTAAGTTTTACACCCTTAACTAACAATTATGGCAGAAGAGGGAGAGCTAAATGCACAGCTGCTGTTTTTATTTAGGAATGCATTAGCTTCTTTTCAAGAACACTGTCTTCCTACAGTAATCAGTAGTGAACAGCTTATTTTGATTCTGAAAGTTTCAAGATGTGGTCTCAGGGTGGCTAAAAATATATGCATACATATTGCTAATATGAGCATCTAGGCTTGAGACCAAGTCCAGACTGTAGAACTGCCTTTGGCATTCCCAACTGTGTTGCAGCTAATTCTTTTTATTAAAATTAACATGTCTGCACAGGTTCTCAAATACTAAGGTATTTACATTGCCACAGGCTGAGTTGTAATGGTGGTCATTCTTCCTCTTTTAAACTTGACACTATGAGTGATGGGATACAGTTTATTCTTTGTAATTTGTATGTGTTTACGTATATTCCTTCATTACCATAAATACAATGTAGGAAAAATAATTGCCAAAAGAGAAAATGATACTTGGCATAGATCACAGAACTGTATCCTTTTTGTCCTGGGGCCATTTTACACATTGGTTTGGTGGCTTCTGAATGCCCCTCCTTGCAGCATTTTCCATTCTTGGCAGAGAAGATGTTAGATTCCCTCTGAAGCCCATCAGACATGGCCAAGAGCAAGCAGCTTTGAAGCTTTGCCAAGATTGGAAAACATTTGTCCAGCAAATCCGCTAAGAAGCACCACAGACAATTCTCTTCTGGGTGATTGCATAAGATGCACAACCTCCTTGCTTTTCGCTCCTACATAAAGCCACAAAGGCCTCGAGGCACAAGCTGCAAATGTGGCTGCGATGCCACAGAGTGAAGTGGGCTCCCTGGGGAGTCTAGGGAAATGGCAAGATCCCCTTTGGTCTCTTCTGCCCTGCGTTTCTGCTGTGTGTCAAGTCACAGAATTGTTAAGATGCGCAAGTACAGAATGTCACTGGTGATTAAAAATTACCTGCCTATAAAGAATTAGCATGTGAGAGAGTAGGCAAGGCTAGAACATTTCTCATTGACACTGCTAGCTGCCAAGGGCAAAGGGCTTTTATGCTAGAGTCCATCTGAGCATGCAGCCTGTAATCTCAAATGGTAGAATCCATCAGGAGAAAAACTGTGTGATTTGGCTAGTAACACAGCTTGGTTCTGCGCACCATGTAACTCACCTCTTGTTGCTCACCTCTCTCCTCCCCACTGCATAGGTCAGGGGTGTGCAATGGGTGCTCCTCCAGATGCTTTGGCCTAGTCAACAGAGCCAGTGCATAATGCAACCTGCCACCCAAATTGGGAACGTACGTGGCAACTGGCTGAACTACTGCCACAGTCTTGCTCCAACTGCATGTTTCCCCTGCTTCACCTTCCCTCCGCATCCATTTCCTTCCACCCACCAGCCTGCTTGTGCACTCTGCATCACTACACACTTCACACGCCTCCTGTGTCCCCTCGCTTTCCACTTGGCTGCCACTTCCCACTCGGCCAGCTGGCACACTCTCTGAAGAGTGGCATCAGCTGGAAGGGCAGCTTGCCTGGCTCTCCAGGGAAGTGGCCAGGCCTGGTACCTGGCTCCCTTAAAGCCAGGCACTGTGAGAGGAGGCGTGATGCTGGAGATCTGCTGCACTGCTACAACAAGGTGGGAGACATGGGAGGGGAGGCCGTGGTGGTAGCAGGAGCAGCAAGAGGAGAAGACAGGGTAACCCACTTACTGTAATCTATACTGTGGCAACATTCAAGCTAAGACTACTGCAATGTATTCTGTCTGGGGCTGCCCCTGAGCACTGTTCAGAAGTTGTAGCTTGTGCAAAATGTTGCAGTCAGTTAACTGGAACGAGATGGTTTGACTGCATCAGACCCTTTCAGGTCCATTTGCTCTGGGGATCACAGTACCTGACAGAACACCTCCCTTAACCTGAATCTGCCTGAAAACTGCAACCTACATTTGAGGGCTTCTTCGAGTGCTACCTCCAAAGGAGCTCAGACAGTGGCAACAAGGGAGAGGGCCTTCTCGTTGGTGGGCCCACCTGTGTCATAATCTCCCTGTCGAGGCTTGCCTAAGGCCAACAGTGTCACCTTTTTGGCACTGAGAAATTTAATGGCTTATTGTGGGACATGTCAGCAGTTTTCATGGTCCTGGTATTTTATGGAAATTGTTTTAGCTGTTTAACCTGATTAAATTTTGTATGCTAGATTTTTAATGCTGCATTTTATTGCATTTGTATTTAATGCTATAGTTTGAGAATCATTGAGAACTGCACAGAGAGCTTTAGTTGTTGGGCACTACAGACACAAACAAACCTCCTGCTAATTAAACATGCAGAAAGGCGTGAGGCAGTAAAAGAATGCTTTCAAGGGTGTCTAATGAGTTCCATGTACTTCTCTTTTGTTTTGTTTCACATTCAAGCACCTCCTGCTGTCCTGCATAAGCACTTCCAAAGCTTGGTGCCCTCCCCTCACAATGCTCCTCTCTCTCCAGGTCAGTCGCAAGCTAAGAACGGACATTGAGCTTCTAGGTCAAGCTTCTAGGTCAGTAATGGTGAATCTGTGGCAAGTGGGCCCGAAGGGGCCCGCAGAGCCCTCTCTGTTGGCACGTGATTGCCCCAGCAGCCATATGCATATTTGGAAAGATGAAAGGCACCAGGCAACAACGTCACTCATTAGATGTCATTCATTAGCCACGACTCCCCGAGTTTTCGCATGACCGGTCAGTGAGCTGCCAGGGATTTGCTTGGATTGTGATTTTAGCAGAAGGTAGAAAGGCAGGAAATACACTCAGATGCCTTTTTCAGGGCCGGTCAAAAGCTGGTGATCAGTGGAATGTTGCCCCCTTCAGGTTTTATTACAGTGTTGGCACTTTGCGATAAATAAGTGGGTTCTGAGCTGCAGTTTGGGCACTCGTTCTCTAAAAGGTTTGCCATCATTCGTCTAGGTTAACACATGCTCCTGGCAAAAGGAGAAAGTCTATCTCCAAATGACAGTTTAGGGTGCTTTAGTTATACTCTTTGAGTAAATATCCTGTCATACTTGCTAATGTTCCCTGTTCATTGCTTTCCACTCCTTGCTCCTTCCAGGGTTATTACTCTCAAAATGACAATTTCAGCTCAGTTTATGAAACCCAGACTGCCTTCTATTCACTGCCTTAAATTGTAGAAGGTGCTGCAGAATGCAGCTCATTTCTTTAGCTCAAGGAACCACCTCCAGAAATGATGCAGGAGAACATACACAGAGGAGTTATGTCCCCAGCCTTCTAAGCAGGGCTTTGTTTCTACAAAAGAGACAACTTCCATCTCCCAAAGGCCTTTCTCCAAATTTTAGCAACCCATCAGTGCTACCTGGGAATATGAACTTGGGGTTTGTTCCACCATCTGCTGTTCTTCTACAAGTGCAGGAGGGCTCTACCATGGGTCAAAACTTTCTCCTCAGCAGTACTCCTATTCAAGCACCCGGGATTCTCAAACATGGACATAGAAATAGATACACAGAGGGTGCCACCATAGAAGTATGGGGCTGTCTGAAAGCTTTTGGCAAAAGGCTGAATAAAAGTCTTGGTAGAGTGGTGCAGAATTGTTCTGGCTCATTTGGCTCATTTTGTAAACTGTCTTTCAAGACAAACAATCCCTAGTGGCTTCATTTCCACATATTATTAAAACATAAAAGCAACTCTAACAAAGAATACAGTTTGCAGAGTTATCTTAATCATTATTTGCTCCGAGGACAGTCCTGTTATGTTCACTGAGGTTTACTTACTGCAGACTGATTTTTTAAAAGGGATTGTATGCATTCCATGGGCTGGATGAATTACAATTGTAATGTTTGAAGGGTTCATCCTATGGACTTTTAATTAAAATAATATTATCTGCTTACAATATTCACTCATTCTAAGGCGCTTTGTGTGGTAAATGCATCAGGAACTTATTCCTCTAATCTCTTTTTAGCCTTACTGCAAAAAACCATGTTGATAACACACAAACTATATAACTGAAGAATTTTCCATTTAAAAGCATTTCAACAACAAAACTTAAATTGGCAAGATACTAATTTTACCACACACAAATAACAGGTTTTAAAATATTGCCAACTTATTCAGTCTAGAAATATCAATAATGTATTTGGCAAAACTGTTTCCCATCTGCAAAAAATCCTGAACAAAAAAAGTTGGATAATGCAATCCTATAAATGTTTATTCAAAAAGTTAGGTCTTACTGAATTCACAGGACTTAGATTTTCATAAACTGGTATGGGACTGAAACCTAAAGGCGCAATCCTGTGCATGTGTAGACAGAAAAAAGTCCGTCAGTGCCTGGCTGGGGAGTTGCTAAAACCTCAGAATTGATAGTAGGTCTGCAAGGTACTTGGAAAGATGGTTTTCAGAAGGGCTTCCCTATGCAGAGACACAGAGACTCCACAGTTTCCATGCTCCAGGCCTTCTTTCTGCTGCATGAGACGTTGAAGGACAGGGGCTTTTAAAATGGTGACTGGTGTTCCATGCTGCTTCCAGGGGTAATACTTGGAATCCCTCCCCTTCTTATGTCCTGCACTCACACCCATTGCTGTGCTACAACCTTTGTTGGAGGTCTGCAAGAGTGAAGTAAGACATTCAGGAAGTAAGCAAAGAGTGCATTTGGCAGTTACTAGATACATGCCATGTATCCTTCTTCCACCCCCTTGCTAGAACAGGGGCAATGGCCCATGACTTGCAGTTTGTATTAGGGCAGCTCCATCTTGAAACTCTTGGAAGAAATGTGGGTACCCAAGGTCCAGATGGGCAGGTCCAGATTCTGAGAGGATCCTGTATATTTGAACCACATAGAAAGAAAATTCCAACACGGCTACTTTGTCAGGTGAAGCCATACCAGGTAAAATTATTTCCCCCAAGTGAACTTTTGAAGGTGCAGGACAGGGGTGCAGAACCTCTTTTGGGCTGAGTGCCGGGGCCACCTCAGAGGAACTCCACTGCAGGCAGGTCCAAGCCAAAAGAGCAAAGAGCAAAAAAGCTGGCAAATTTTAGCTGGAAGCTTGAAATGGCCACAGCTTCAGAAAGACATTTCAATAATTTAGAGGGTGGTGGAACTGCAAAAAGCCTGGGAAACCACCAAATGTGGTTGGAGGAATTTGGGCATGGCCATCTCGCAAAGCTGGGACCTCAGCTGGGTCAGAGGTTCTGAATCCTTGACACTGGAAATGCTTAATGGCTTAAATCAACCTTGAAATTCCCTACCCAGGTTCTCATGCTAACCCAAATATGAAAGTGCCAGTTGCTATTAGAATGGAGGCCTTACCTGTCCCCCTTTAGGTTGGTATTTGATGTTGTCCGTTGAGCCGATTTTGGACCTGACATTCTTGAGGTCGGGCAGAGGCTGATTAATGAGCCGTAGTTGCTTAGGGGTGCCTGGAGATTTCGGAGGTGTGCGTATGATGGCGACTTTCTTCTCAGTGGGTACCAGGATACCAGATTTGGGAGTGCCCGGTGTGTGAGGGGTCCTGGAATAGCTAGGGGTCCCAGGAGTTCCTGGGGTGCGAGAGGAATAGCTAGGTGGGGTCCCAGGAGTGATGGCAGTAGATCCTGGAGTAGTTGGGGTTGATGTGCCACTTTTTCCTGTTCGGCTTCGAATAGGCTCTGATCCTGTATTGACAAAGGTATCATTTAAGCCATGATGTTCACACCATGCTTCCATGGAGCACTGGCATATAACAGTTCATAACCATGTCCACAAAAGATGCAGTTTGTAGAAGGATGACTCACTCTAAATCTTTCTAGAATCCACAGAGATCCTCAGCACTGAGCAATGACCCCCTAAGTGACCAGAGTGTCATAATCTACAAGTAGGTTAGGGTTTAAAGAAACTGATTTTTTAAAAAATAAAGTTGGTTTGCCAATCAAAGTCTCAAGGAAAAATCAATTTGAAAAGTCTAAATATATTGTAGTTGACTTGCACATTAATGCAGAGATATGGTACATTCATGAATTTTTATGATTTAGTCTTTTATGCACTTTTGTGTGCACACTTTCCAAAAACGTGTTCTGAAATACTGTTTTCCTAGTTGACCAAACACACATGCACACAAACACAAAACACACCTGATCATAACTGAAAATGGAAACAAAGTGGACTGAATTTCCAAGTTGAACTCAGAGCATTGTGGCAAGCTTGAGCCTTGCTGATTCTCCAGTCCCTAAACTGGATGCATAGGACACATTTAAGGATTTTTTAAAAATGTAAACTAAAAACAGGAGAAAGGGAGATAAGGCAGCACAGATGAGGGAGACAGAATCACCTAGGAAGAGTACATGAGGAAAACCATGTAAAACTTAGTGGGTTTTGAAGCATCGTAAGACTGCTGCAAGTCTTTTCTGCTAAACCTGGTCAGTTTATCCTCCTTGGCATTCTTTTCCTCCAGAGAATGCATATGCATGGATGTAGACTGCTTTATCTGACCTACCAAAATCTGCAAGTAATTTAAAAGGGGAAAAAGGTCTGCTTGGGGTGGGGAAGAAGCAGTTTAAGATATAAAAGGTTGCTTGGATGGTAGTATATAACAGATATATAAAGCTTTGATTCCTGCACCACAGGAAGGCATGAAAGGATCTACAAAGAGGCATACTGACAATCTGGTGCATCAAAGGGTAGCAATATTTTTCAAAGAGTTTTCCCTTTTACAAATGAAGGTTAAATAGCCCAGAAAAGGAAAATGAATGTAGGCTGTTTTTGCAAAGTACTTTCACTGAAGACAAGTAGGACATTGGTGCAAAACCTGATGTGCTTTAAGAATATACTTACCACAGTTCTGTTATTGGAATGCAAACACAAACATAGTGCCACTACATTTATTTTAATATATAAAAAGGGACTCCAAGGTTGGTTAAGGTCCAAGAGGTGCACTTGAATTCAATGTCTATTTACTTGCATGGGAGACTTACTGTCCTCAGTGGAACTTGCTTTCACATTATTACTCACACTTGCTAGGTATAGTATTGCACAGTTACAATCCCCAGTGCATGCACTTGGAAAAATCAAAGGCATTTACTGTATTTCTTTATTGTGACTTTTCCCCTGCTTTACACCAATGGCTGCACAGTAAATCAGGATAAACTGGGAGGTACTACGTCCCTGAAGATACCCAGCCATTCCTGTATTTGGACTTGATTATCCAGCCCAGCAGTCTATCCACTCTGTTCCATTGCCATGCCAGCTACATCCCAGTGCAGCAGTGCTTGGGTATAGGGGTATTTTCAGAGAACAGTCCTGCAATCCAAATGAATGAATGGGTTAATGTGCAACATGAACAAATTGGGAGAGCTGGTACCCAATGCAACTTGGTCATACCAGTGCTGCACCTTATGTAAGTGGCTCAATGGATAAGTAGCAGCTTCAGGACAGGGTGAGTCTGACAGGGGCAAGAGTGGGGGCCATTCAAGATGAATCGCTAGGTGGTGGCTCAGGGAAGCTAGGTGGTGTCCAAGGATAGGAGCCAAGGTTGTAGAAGGGAGGGTGTCCCTGCATGTATCAACTGGAACTTCTCAGCCACAACAATGGCTACAAAGCTAATAGCATATTACTTATATTACAATATATTGCATTATAATATGATTTCTGTATCTAAAAAGCCAAGGTAGACACCCGGAGGTTTACATAAAGCCCACATCTGCATGTGAAAAAGAGAGGTAGTGGGGTTAAGGCAAAAGCACGGTGCCAAGAAACATACTAGTCGTCCGTCGTGCGGATGGTGCAGTGCTGTTCAAGGAGAAAGAATTCTCATCTCGCTCTCTGTCTGCTGATATGCCCCTCCGGGTGGGTAGAATAGAAGAAGGTCTTGGTAAAGAGGAACGTTTTTCTGGACTCTTGGTCACTCCATCCTATTAGAAACAATATTAGGCATGTTAAACAAGATAGGGTAAAATAAACTTTTGAAGACTGTAGTTAGCTTTATATCAGTTTTCCTCCAGCAACAGTTTCAGAATGATCCCCAGGCCAGAAAAATCACTTCAAACCTGGATAGTTTAATTTTCAGCAATCCAAGCATGAGGAGGCGAGATTTTCCCCCTGAAAGGAATCCAGTATTGTCCTAAATTTGCTTACAGCAATGTCATTAGCAAAAATCGTCATAGCCACTACAAAGCGAAATGAAGTGAGGGTACGTGGGGATGGGATGTGAGGCAGCGGGAGGAATACTGGCTTGTTTTTGGCTGCAGCTGTGACAGGCCAAGCCTCAATTATTTTTGTACTGGGAGCAAAAAGCCCAAATAGCCCATCTCTGCTTTGGAGTGAAGTGACTATAAGCACACACATATGCATATCATGGCTGCAAAGAACTCTCGTTCCACCAAGTCAAATAATGCGATTCACAAATTGCTCGAAAAGCTGGAGTACGCAGGCAGTTGGGTGTATGTTGATCCACTCTGGTGTACACGGTTTGGAAACTTTGGCTGCAGCCAGTCAATGGTCATTCAAAGCGGAAAGTGGTAGGCCAGAGGCACCATTGCTTTTTGTGCCAGCACCTGCCTTTTGACTCACCTTCAGTTCTGGTAAAACAGGCTTTGCAGGCTTTTGGGAAGTGGCTGAAACTTGCAAGACCTGGGATAAGGACTACTTATGGGTCATGTAATAGGAAAAGCAAGATCTTAGTGCCTGCACTATGTTTCCTGTTCAACCCAAGCTTCAGAAAGACTGTATGATTGGCTAGGGTGTATGCTTGAAAGGAGGATTATCAAGAATTAAAGATGCCTACTGTTTCAAATGTAACACAAGAGCTGCTCTGCAGTTTCCGACAGGCTCCCCACTCCTTGAGATTTAACTGGTTTCCTTTCTTAACATTTATCACATTATTTAGAGAGCAATCAGTGGGTCCCTGGTAGGGCATTCCAAAAGCCATAGGGCAGTCCTGGTGTGTCCTCTCTCAAAAGCTGTCCAAAAGGCGGGCAGAGCTGAAGCCTCATGGGGGAAGGCAGGATTCCCTGCTCAGCTCTCTCCCCCTCCCACCTCCCAGGGAAAGCTCTGAAGTGGCTCTTCTGCCACAGTTGCTCTTCTGCCACAGTTGTTCTTGTGGCCTTAGAAGGTGATGGGGGGCCAGGGGTGTGTTGGTGGGCAGGCAGCAGCGAGAACACGGAGTTGCTGGACTCAAGAACTGCTCCATCCCTGCCCCTGCCCACAAAATAAGCATGTGGGCAGACTCACAGGGCCAACTAAAAATGCAAAAACGGAGGTGCAAGAGAGGAAAACACCACTGCATTCTCCCCGTTTTCTCTGCTGCTTAACAGTAGGGCTTGTGAAGGACTGAAGGCTCTAAACTCAGAGCCCCGTCTGCTGAATATCTAATCCATAATTTGTGCTCCTACTTTAACAGTTGAGGGCACAATAGAGTAGGGAAGCCCATAAGCCACTGGGCAGAGTGGCTTACAGGTATGCAGGGTGATTTTGGCCACCTTGCTGAGGCATTTTGGATGGGGAAGGAAGGAGCTAGGAGTGCTGCCAAGTAACATCTTGGTGGATCAGGTGCCTTCCCCTCCCCATTCCCAGAGTGCCAGCTTAATTTCTTCTTTGGAATCATTCTTAGGACTTGAGACACAGCCAATGCAGTTCTCTCCATGCAGGATCCAAGGAGGGAGGGGGATCTGGGGCAGATTCCCACCTCTGAGGTCAAAGTGGTTTCCTGGCTTCAGAGCTGGGACTCGGAACAATCCTATGGACCACCAGACACCGTGCAGAGGGCCACGACATTGCTCTCTTTATCACTGACCTTTTGTGAATTAATAACCGTGGTCACCCTACAAATCATGACCCAAATGAGCTCCTTGATCCAGAATCCCTAATTACTCAGGAGTGCTTTTTCTTACTGTCAACTCACATCAGCCTCTGATTCATCCCTTTAATGTGAAAACAGGTGTGTTATACCATCTTCCTCTCAGAATAACATTATGAATTGCTCCGTTGCTTAACCACACCTTTCTTAAAGATAAATGGATGCTTACTATAAACAGGTGAGTCAAGAACTTCACAAGGGAAGACACACAATGCACAAATATTTACAGATATGTAAGTTATTTTGTTGGAACGCTTTTCAACCAAGTTAATAGTTCCTTAATGCACATTAATATTAATCTTGTTGAAAAGAGATTGCAAAATATTACCAAATAGCTAGGATTTTTATGGTCTAGATCAGTGATGGCGAACCAATGGCACGCAGAGCTCTCTCTGTCCACACGCGATTGCCCCAGCAGCCACGTGCATATTCAGAAAGATTAAGGGCGGCAGGCAACAATGTCACTCATTAGCCCTGACTGGCATGGGCGGTCAGTGAGCCGCCAGGGATTTGCATGGACTGTGATTTTAGTGGATGCAGGTGGCGCAGTGGTTTAAACTGCTGTGCTGGTTGATCGAAAGGTCGCCGGTTTGAGGCTGCACAACCTGTTGTGATTTGAGCAGAAGGTAGGAAAGGTAGGAAATACACTCAGGTAGGAAATACACTCAGATGCCTTTTTCAGGGCCGAACAAAAGCTGGAGGTCAGTGGAACGTTGCCCCCTTGAGCTGGTGGTCAACAAATTCAGGTTTTATTGCAGTGTTGGCACTTTGCGATAAACAAGTGGATTCTGAGTTGCAGTTTGGGCACTTGGTGTCTGAAAGGTTCGCCATCACTGGTCTAGATAGTAGAACGAAATAATCTATTAACAGGGACTCAAAACCCAGAAAATTCCAGATTCTGACAACCTTCTACCTCTTCTGTCCCAGCTTTCTGTTTCATCCACACTATTCTTCCCTCTTTCATTCCCTAAGTCTTCCTATTAAATGCTGGGTTTTAACTCCTGACATGTCAGATTCCACCCAGACTTCACCTTTGAAGAATTTTCTTCTGCCTACTCTGGTGTGTGTCCCTTGTGTTTTTCCAAATGTATGCTGCAAGAACAATGCAAGTAGCAAAGGATCTTGCTTTTCCTTGGATGCTGGCATGGGAATGGACCACATCATTTATCCAGTGTGAGATCAGGCTGAAAATGGCTTCATTACAGTAACAGCAAGTCATGAATTGGGCATAAATCCCTCTATTATCATAAGCCATTTTTTTATTTGTGCCATACAGTTGTTTTGCCACAGAATGCTGGTGCAACATATTCATAGATGGGGGAGGGGGGCAATAAAGAAAGTACCAGATTTCACCTTTGCTTCTTCCTGAACTATCACTATACCAACTCCACTGCCTTACCTGAGCATCAGTTTTTGAGTTTAGCAAGCAGTCTCTTGGGCCCGCTGAAGAGGGCCGTGTAATATAATTTTCTGTATCAAGCAAAGCAGCTTTTTTGGTAGTAGTTAGTGAACAAGCTGAGCTGGGTCTCGGAGGAAGCAATGACTTTGCTCTAACTTTTGAGGCAGGAATCTTTGACAAAGAAGAAGTCTAGTCATGAGAAAACAAACAAAAAGCACAACATGAAGGTGGACAATGAGGCAAACAGAAAAGGCATGCAGTATGGAAAACAGGCCACAAAACAAAATGTATTAGAAGCCATCATGTGTGCAGTGCTAGGCACACATGGAAGGGGGGCTGCTGCACTGCTTGCAAGGTAACGTGAATCTAGCATGTCCTCAGCAACCTGGCACCCTCCAGACAGCTTGGATTTCAACTCCAATCACCCCCAGCCAGCATGGCATGGTGGCTAGGGATTATGGGAACTGTTGGGAAAAGCTTGCCTAGTGGTTATTTTTCAGATTTCCAACGAGGCCCTTCACAGGCACACTGGCTCATGAAACTGCCTTGGAACACTACTGGCTCATCCAGCAACCATTCACCCTTCCGGGCATCAGCTCTCCAGGTTTTAGAGCAGGGTCATTTCACCCCTGCTGCCTGAGAGGATTTTAATAGGAGACTGAAACTGGGGGCTGAAACTGCGACCTCCTGGATGCAAAGCTAAGACTCTGTCCTTCCTCTGTGACCAAAATCACAATAAAGATAAATTTTGCCTTTCTAATACATATATGAACATTTAGGGGAGACTCCAACAGGACACTAACACCCCTGATGATTCTCTCGCACCCTACCAATGCCTGTCTGCAAGCAGTACCTTCTGCTTCCAGAACAAAGTTTTAGTGCAAGCGGTGGGCCCCATTTGTGCAGTGGAATTGGCAGTGGACAAGAGCATTAGTGGAATGTAAACACCCCAGTGCATTCTGCCTTTGGTCTTCAATTATGCTAACTCTACACATCTGAAAACCTAAAATGCTAAAAGCTGCAGCTACTAATACATGGTTCAAAATCATGGACAAAAAGTGACAAGTTAATGCTAACAAAAATGACTCCTTATACTTGAGATTAATCAGAAAAAAAAATCAAATGTTTCTAATTTTAATCACAAAGTGTACAAAATATTAACTGTTCTATGTCAAATCAATTATGGTGCAAGCTCTTATATTTTGAACTCAAATATAAGCGGGTAAAATATGGAAGAAAAAAGAATGGAATGATTATCTCTTTTTAAAGAACCATTCCAACTGTTTTCATAAAAATTCTCCCTAAGTCCTGTTTCTTTAACATTAATGACTAAAAACTTTTGTTAATAGAAATCTGAAAATATTTGATGATGACTGTGCTGATGGAAAAAAGTTCACTGCTTTTCAGAAAGGAAATGAAGAATAAGAAAGATTACTTCCAATTTTGGGGAACTCTTGGCAAAATTGTTATCTCCCATAGACTTATTGGCGAGGATCCCACCAAAATCTTTCAGCCCTTTTAAAAATACTGTATATTTCTACCTTCAAGGGAAGGGAGGGAGAGACTGCTGTGAGGCTTGGCTGAACTCTGCTCCCGCTCCCCTCTTGGTGCAGTGAGGGGGCCTCAGTAGGGAGGAAGGGGAGCCCTCCTGAGTCCTCTGTGGTCACCATGTGTGGGTAGGAGCTGTGTCCACATGGGGTAGACAGTACCCTATTTTTCAATCAAAGTGCTTGGAGAAGGTAATTTCAAAAGCTGGTAATCACACTCCGAGGTAGCCTGTTCTCTGAAAATGAAGAGAAGATGCCAGCAAAGGTACAGTTCATAAGAACTGGCCTAATTTGGGCTATTTGTCCATCTAGTCCAGGGCTGTGCAATGGAGAATATGCACAGGGCTCCCCAGAATCTCAGTCGGCAGGTTTGCTATTCAATCCCTGTAACTGGAGGAGCCAAAGAGTGAAAGAGGAACCCTTGGCCTGCAAAGAATACGCACGACTGCTCTGCTATGGTGTTTTAGGCAGTGTGTGTAGCTGAGGGTGAACATGAGGCAGGCGTCTGCAAGAAAGCTGCACTGTGAGTGCCCCACTACTGGGCCCCTTTGCCAAAGAGATCTGCCTGGCACCGTCACTCTTTTCTTTCAGGTGCCAAATGAAGACCTTTTTATCTCCTGGTGACTTTGGTGAGTTAGTGGTGTTAATTGCTATATTGCTGCTGCTGCCATAGAAAGTGTTCAGTGGCCAGATGATATTTATATTTATTATTATTCTCATTTTAAAATGATTGTTTAAATGGCTGGATTGGTAATTTGATAGTAGAAATAGGTCAATAAAATTAAACAATCTTATTCTTTTGTTGTCTCATTCTTTCATTGCTAAATTGTACAGCTTTACTGTTGTTTTGTTCGTTTATGCAAGCTGCCCTGAGAGCCTTTGGCTAAGGGGCACAAGATATAAATGTAATAAATAAATAAGCCACTAAATAAACAGGTTCCCTCTCCCAGTAGCATGTTAAGAAACCACCACTGAAACGCCTGGCTGTTCAAGCAGCCTGTGAAGTACCCATGGCAGGCCTGCGGGCACAAACCTCCCTTCGCACACCAGGCAGTGCCAGCACCTGCAGCAACGCACAGACTTAGCTGTCAGCTCTCTGCCTCTGAGAGAGATCCAGGAGTGGGAGAGCCATCTAAAGGCAGTGGCCCTCACCACAACTTGCAGCAATTATTCCTTTTACTTTGGCCATCAGCTGTCTCAAACAATTCTAACACTGTACTTATGTGGATTTATTTTCTTTTATCATGTTGGAAGTTGCTTTAGAATTTGTGCAAATGAGAAGTGGCATAGAATTATTATTGTTGTTGTTTTTGTTGTTATTACTAATACTACTGTTCCTAAAAGTGGTGGGACGCTGATCTTTGATTCCCCCTCTTCCTGCTTTGCAACTCAGCTAGATGGCCAAATTCAGTTGCCCAGCTGAGGTGTTTCGGACAGGTAGGGAAAGAGCCTGGAGCTCCACCAGGATAGGTCACAGCTTGGTGGCCCTGGTCTCCTCCCCTCCCTGCCCCCTGAAATGCCCCCTTCACCCTTCTCTGAGTTCAGTCTTAGCTGTTGTAGACCATGCCATGCTGGCTGTGAGGGGGCAGGAAATCTCGGTACAGACCCCCATCTCCAAGCTCAGAGCTCTATTCTGACCCTGGACCTGGGAACCGTACACATGCTATGGACTCCTAGCCAGAGGTTCACACCATTGTTTCCCTGTTTGTTAATTATTGGCTTCCCATATGCACCTTGGTAGGTTTCTTGATCCAAATCTAATAATCTGTTGAATGGAATGTGATTATCATGTTCATGGCAGCTGTTCTTATGAATGCTCATAAGGACATGATGAAGCAAATTCCTGAATTTGCATCCCTGTGATTGCTGGGCAGACATTTCTCTCTTCTCTTTCTGGTAAATTCAGACTGTATTTCTAAGAGCCATTGGCTGGGTTTGCACAACACATTTGGCCATGGCGGTTTATAAGACACGATGCTTTATAGTATGTTGCCTGAGCCAGTGTTTTTCCCACAGGAAGGTTTTTAAACCACACCCACTAGCCATGGTTTGTAGTAAGCTTTCAATAGACCCACCATGGCTTACTGTGTAGTCTGAAGCCACACAACAAAGCAAGCCATGGTGAAGTCAAAAAACCAGACAGCCCTTTAGCAAATATAGCCAAAGGGCTAGTGAGTGACTGTCTTTTCCAGGTACCACAAAGGGTCTCTTCTCCCTGCTAGTAGAGAGACAATTGGAGAATCCCTTCTGCAAGGGGCAGGTTGGTCCCTCTAAATCACAAACCTTGCTATATGCCTCCTCCCTTGGGCTTTCCCTCAGCTTCTGCCACTTCCAATGCTTTGTCCACTCACGAGTTCAATGAAAAACTGAGGGTGCAGTAGGAGATTCCTAGAACCCCCCCCCCCACACACACACAAACCTCTTCAGGATCTTACTGAACGGAAGAGAGAACTGAGGATGAGGCTGCCCAAACAGTTTTCTACAGGTTCTTGGTAGAGGTTTAGGGGGCTTGTGCATCTGTTATCCACTCTTGGAAGAATAAGGGCAGCCCAGAGCCAAGTGAAGCACCAGAAAAAGCTCCTGAGGATACTATTGGAAAGTGTGTTTTCCATCTGGCACCTTAAAAAATAGCTAAATATTACTTGCAATTGGGCATGTACCCTGTATCAGACAAACACTTATGTACTTTGTAGCCCACCGCTAATTACTTTTTTCAGATTTTTAAGATGTGTGGGTGTGCAAAATATCCTTTGCAGCAGAATCATCAGGCATTCTGGGAGGTGTTGGTGTGGCCCTGGGTTGCTGTCACTTTCCCAAGTGTGGAAAGCACAAAGGCACTTGTTTTTCTAAAGCCAATCAGTGGCCAGTGCTCAATGGTTCTCAGTGGCCCAGGGGACACCTTGGTGCTTGTGCAGGACTGAGGGAGGGGGAAGAGGAGGGGTGGGAGGCACACACCGCTGATCACCAGCTAGGCATAGAGGAAAGCCAGCCCAAGGGGGTTGGTTAATGGGTTGTACAAACTCAGGCATGGTCTAAGTTCAGTATTTTTGTAAAGGTGCTAGAAACAGGTCAGTAAGAACAAATCCAACTGTGGATGAGCTCACAGCAAGATTCCTGGTAGGCAAGGATTCCCTGATGCCTCCGTCAACAGTATCATGCAGGTACTGATTGTCACAGTAACAAGTTAAATACTGATATTTGCTCACTGCTGAAGAAACTGTGGTCTTTGCCTTAAGGAAAGTTCCATGTAATTAAAGTTACAATACCAATTATGTGAATGTGGAAATGATGCTAGCCTGTTTGGTTTGATACTTTCACATTCCAGAGCAAGATATAAAAATACAATGTGGCTTCAATTGCACTACCTAAACTTAACTTCTGGTTTTATAAACACAAGGTTGTCATGTTTTTCTGCACTTCTGCTATATGCCTGCTCAGAAATGTGTGCAAACCACTTAAGAAAAGAGGCAGGCCAGATTTACAGTTGGTCCTTGAATTTTCAGAAATGGAGATCTGCAATCATTTCACTATCTCAGAACAGGTGTAAAATGATCCCAGCAACACCTATGTCATTCCTACTGCAAATCTGAATTTTGAGACTGCAGTGCCCCTGTTACAATACCTGTTCAATTTTTTGGACTTTCCTGTCACTCACCCCCTTCCTTTTTGTACCACCTAACTGAAGAAATCAAAAGCTTACACATTTCTGTGGAATTCTAGTTGGTCCTAACAGAAATATTGCCCTGCTATGCATTTAAGACATAAAAGCGCCCCCTGCCCTCTGTTTAACCCATTATTGCTGTAATTCACAAGTGGCGCCTTAAGGGCTATCCATACAGATGCTAGCTTTTTTGCCAGACTAAATTGTATTTATATTTGTGTGAATTTCAATACACTTAAAATTCTATTTTTAAATTAGCAAATCAGAGCGCTGCCATTGTTCCAACTTGCGTCCTACTTAAATCAGAATACATAAAAGATCAGAAAGGCATGGGGAAGGAGAAGAACAGTGGAAAATAAAATTGTGCAACAGTATTAAAAAAGAGAGAACTTGGGCACCTGAAACACTGCAGTGGGAATAAATTCCAGAAGAGTAGCCTTGTTATTCTGTAACAGCAAGAATAAGGATAAGATTTGACAAGTTTACGAGTTCAAGAAAGGAAGAAGGTAGGCACAGGACTAAATCAAGACTGTTTAGAGCTTGAAGTAAGGAGAATGTGTAGGGTTATAAGGATGGGGATGAAAAAGAACAGTTTTAAAGAAACAGATGTCCCAATTCTATTAATATTTTCTGCAGGTTAAGTCCTATGAAGTTCATTGCAACCTGAGAGCAAATCCCTATAACAATTGGGAATATGAGATGACAACTTGGCTTTGTGGAGAGAGCTTTCTTATCAGCTACTTTATTGCTTGGAAACTATCACTTGAACTGATGGTATGAATGGGAACCCTGACAGCATGTTCCTATCTGTAAAACTTGGCATCTTCCCTCCCATTCTACAAAGCTATGGCCTCTAACACAGAACAAGGTGAAATGTAATTCCAACAAGTGCTGAGAGTTTGGTGAAACTCACAAACACGTTCTTAAACTAAATGGAAGGGGGATGGATAGAGCAGCCTCCTTCCTCCTTCTTCACATGTCTGCTTGCCCCACTGAAGTAGAAAGGTGGGGTGTCCAACCTTTATAACAAAATAGCATGTGGGAGACATGCTATATCCTGTCTTCTCTCCAATCTTAATTTGCCTATTTCTGCCATGTTTTCCTCCAGCCTGACTTGCTTCATGGAAAGTTCCTGCAGTGAGAAGAAGTGGCCCCATAAGGGGGTGGGGGTGGAGAGGCCAGATTCAGCCCCTCTCCACCTACATGCCCCATTTACTCTAAACATCACACTACCCAATGGACATCCCCACACTTTATATATGAACGGAACCAACACAGAAACAACACATATGCTGCTCAAACTACACACTTTGGGCAATATAATAAACATATTATAAAGGGATGTATAAGAAACTCATTTTGTTGAGGATATATAGACTGATAGAATTACCCAATTACTCCTGGACCCAAATACAGAACTGAACAGAAGTTGTAGTCAGAAAGCCATGCAAAGCCCTGTGCAAAGCCTTCCACAAAACAGAACAGAAAAAGTTTGACAAAATACAGACATTTGAAAAAAGTGCTTTAACTGGGCTTTTTCATCCCGAAATGTGTATGTTTGAAGTAGGCAAGCTAATGCAAATATTAGAAAAAATTCTAATTTTTATATAATTTTATATAATTTCTAATATAAAATTTTATATGCATTTCTTTTTAAAGCAAGCTCTGGTGGAAATGGGATGTAAGAATTTGGCCTCAAAATCCCACAATTTTGTGCAGCTTTCATTAACATAGCTAGCAACAAATGTGTTCTGGTTCTAAACATTTCACTATAGTGACTCCTAATGTCATTCAGAAATTTTGAAGCAAAATAAGTATCTCTCTTTGCATAGTGCAGAACGCCACACAAAAATCAAGCAGTGGAACATCTCCCACTTAAAGAGATGTACTTGGAATGAAGGTGATTCAAGGCTGATCTTTCCCTTCCTGCTGCCTAAGACATCTTTCTAGAAAGGTCAAAAAGGCAAGGCACTGAAGACTAAGGAGGTGGAAAACTTGAAGAAAGCTTATGCATTGTGCTAGTCATAAATACCTCCCTTTGTCTGTGGTTCTTCCTCCTCTTCTTGCTATGGCCAAATGTCTCAGACAACTGAGAGGTAAGGCAAGACAACAGGAAGGATCAAGTCTTCCTTTTTTTTCTTCTCATCTTTGCACACTTGCTCATCTCCAGTTTTGCTAACTGAAACATCCATTTATTGTTGGTAGTAGAGGCAAGATGCTACTCCAGAGGCTAAATATTAGCCAGCTGTTGCCTGGGTCTGAAACTCCTTGGCCTTCTGAGCATTTGGAGAAAACCTAATTTTGTGTGCATGACGGCAGCTGGCATTAATAATAATAATAATGAAGATAATGGTACCCTAGAGCCAAAGCTCTCATACATAGTAAACAGATATAATAGAACCAATGATAAACACTTTAAAATAATCTGGAAACAGCCATTTCAAATAGTTTTAAAGAGAGAAGTAAATATTAAAGCATGAAAATCATGATAAAAATACAACTGTAAACATATCATTAGCAGAACAAATAGCAGAGTTTTCCCCCATAAAGCTGGGGAGAACAGTACTGTCAACCAAGTGTAGGAATAATGTGCACCTCAAATCCAAGTACTTCCATGGAAAAGTGGGTTGGTGTGTTCCACATGGACGGGAGAAAAAAATTATTTTAGAATAATGCCACTGGGGTTATTGTGGTTATATCAGATTAAATGAAATGAAAATCAAATACTTAGGATAAGTAATTTCTGCATAATTTGACAATATATCAGTTTTGCACTCTGCAACAATTAGGAAGTTTTAATAATCTATGACTAATCCCAAAGTGAAACAGAAAATTGGCAAACGGTTCCTTTAAATTATTCATAAAATGACCCTAAAATCACCTGAAACGCAAAGGATTAATGAGCAGACATGAATAATTAAGACAATTTTACTCACAGAAAGTTTTTCCTTTGCTTGCTTAAACACCCCAGGAGTCTGGTTTGTTTCACCAGCAGCAGCTATTAGATACACATGGGAAAAATAAACAAAAAGGCTATTAATGCTTTACAATAGAAATACTAATTACAATAGTAATTTCAAAATAACTTTTAACATATTCCTTTCAGTAGCCATGCAATTTTAAAAGCAAATGAAACCATTATTAGCCATATCTGCTGCTAAGTAAAGAACAAATCAGAATTAGCAAATCAGAAAGGAATACTCTTCAGTTTTCCTCATCTTGAGTAAGGATGTAAAAATCACAGCTTTCCAAGATAACTTGTGAGTTTGGGGTTCAAGCCATCAAGAACCCTAATACCATGTGATCACCCATGCCCCTTTAGGAAGAGAGAGGTATGAGATTTGCTTCTGTGTGATGGCCTTCGGCTGGAGGCAGCCTCTATCACGCAGGTGCCCCCTCTCCCAGTACATTGCCCTTTCCTCTCAGCTAAAGAAAGCTGTAACAGCACAAGAAACCCAACAAATCACACAGCACCAAAAAGCTGTTTGGGTGAGCTCTGTTGCTCCCAACAAGGACTGGCGAGAAGTTAGCTTCCAACAGAGAGAGGAGGCAGCACCTGGAGATATGTTAACAGGTCATATGGCAGTCCTGCCCTCCTCTGGACTCTGCAGTATTGGATTTCCAACATTCTATGCACTGTGTAAGCCTCTAGAATGGTTTCTACTCTTTGGGAAAGACTGGCCAGATTTGCATCTTCGTCGTATCTTTAGCCAGGGATTTGTCCTGCTCGTGCCAGGGCTAAAAAGACGCATGCAAAGATCCCTGAATATTCTGTCTCCAACCTTCCATTTGGGTTGGGAGGTCAGAAGGAGGCTTTCTGCACAATTGCACAGAGGTATCTACTTGCATTCACGTGAAAATGAACAGCAACCCCCTTCAGAGGGCAGGGACTGAGTGCACAGGAGTGGAAATGCCTGGTGCAGGGCTTGGCTGTCCTCATGTGAGAAGGCTGAACAAGGCTTAATGTACACACTATCATGCTGCCCATCAGCTGGACTCCAAAGAAGCATAACTGTAGCAGAGGATATGGCTTATGTATTAAGAGCCAGCAGAGGCAGCATTTGAGAACAAAAGGCTTTCCTGTCTTCCATTCTCCAAACTCTCTCAAATCGGAGTCGAGAGCAGCCATGATAGATTCTTATTGGCAAGGCAAATGCAGCAGGCTTAATTTGGCAGTGTTCCACTGCTTTGCAACAAAATGTAAAGGGTCGGCATGAGTGAAATTTCTCTTTGATATGTGGAGGGGCACGCAAAAGGAGAGTACAGAAAGGACAGCTCTGGTTGGAGACATTGGGAGGGGCAAGTTATGCCCCCCCACAAGCTTCCTGCTTTATATTTGTCAACTGTTGGTTCCCCTGCAAGATCAGACAGCAGCCCTCCTCACTAATATGAAAGAGGGGGGCACAACTATATGGATGACTTACCTGAAAGCATAACAAGTCCTCCATCTGAACAATAAACCTGGATCATGGCTTCACCCTGTCCCTTGGAGCTTGACTAACAGTTTAATCATGCATGAAACATGTTTGATTCTGGGGTACACACCATGAAATTTAAGATAAGGAAGACAAACCTAATGCATGTTTGGCTCAGGTCATAGCCTGGCCTGATGCTTCTGCTTGCCCGGTGATATCAATCCAGTGATGTCACAAAGGAAGCATAGTCTTACACTTTCAACCAATCAACGGATAAAGAACAAAGACAACATTCAGGTAAGGGTGAGGACATAAAACGCTTTCTTTAAACCTTTGGATCAAGAACGAGGAATAACAACCTAGAACCAACATTTGGAACAATATCTGGTATCCTGAAATTGCATCTAAAAGTTCGCTTTTTCTAAAACCTAGCTCTAGTATTGCCCTTCATACAACCCAACCCTATGCGTGTTTATAATCATAGAAGAGTAGAGTTGGAAGGGGTCAAGGAGGCCAGCAGGTCCAATCCCCCTGCTCAGTGCAGGACTCCACATTAAACCATCCCCCCTCAGATGGCTGTCCAGCTGACTCTTGAATGTCTCTAGTATGGGAGAAGAAAGGCCAACTAATCAATTCTGTACTTGTGTCTAGGTAATTATGTTTAAAATTGCAGCTATAAAAATGTAACTCTCTTAAGGGTTATTAGTGTCTAAATATGTAATTAGTAGGGTTCTCCTACTAAACAGCCAAAATATGGGACACATTCTGTATGCAATAGAACATTTTGAAGATTCTAGGATTTGTAATCATTATTGCCTTTTCAAAATGCACAGTTTGAAAACCTAGGCATACAAAAGACAGGCACTGCATAATCCTGGTATTTAAGCTATTATCATATTATGTAACTATCACATGACTGAGGGTGAGGTGGCTAGAAGGGGTCACTGGGGTGGCAGGTGTGGGCTTGGGGTGGACTGTGAGGGATGGTGAAGGACAGGAGAGCTTGGAGGAATGTTGCCCATGGGGTCGTTAAGGATCAGACACAACTTAGTGACTAAACAAAAACATAAACAAAACAAACCTATTCCTGTTTGGAAACTAGGAAGTACAAGACTTCAGTTAATAGCCATGAAAACCAAAAGCAAGACTGGCTTAGTAAAGTCATAAAAAGACCTATCTGCACTCTTTCCATGGCTTTAAAGCAGGGCATCGTCTGCTAGCTTTCTAAGATCCTACAGTCCCTTGCACAGAGAGGAACACTCACTTTTTCCATCCCTAGCTTTAAAAAATGTCTCTATCCCTTTTACTCATACGCCAGACTCAGATAATGGGAAACCCATTGCATATGCAACACAAGTTAGCCTCAGGCTTGAATATTTCCTACTCTTTTTTATGTTCTAGCATAGAAGATCAAAGCTTCTGCTTCTAATTTTAAACTAACAACAGCCCCCCTGCCCTGGCCCAGTGACCTCTGAGGTAAGGGAACTATGATTCATTTAAATTCTAGTTCAGTTTTCTGCAGCACAATGCCTTCCAGACATTTTGAACTATAATTCTCATCATCCCCAGCTAGCACAGGATTCCATAAGTAATGATGGGAATTTAGTTTAAAACATGTGGCATGTACTGGGGCGGGGAAGACTGTGCTAGTTTGTGAGAAAAAGTCAAGATCAGAAAAAGTGTTTGAGCCTGGCTTAGTCATACAACAAACCATCATGTCCCAAGTTTAAACATCATGTGAAACTATGCTTAATTTAAAATCAAAGGTGGTTTCCATTTCCTTCTTTGGAATAAAAACTGGGGAGGGGAGTGGCCAAGCCTGTGACTTGCCATGGCTTATGCCTCAGTGTTGGTACCAGACATTATAGATAGAATGACGCACATGCTAAAAGTACTCTGCTTAATGGCTGAAATAGAAGCATGCATGTTCTGGCTTCTAGCATTTTCACAAATGGGGCTGGGATGATTGACAAGCACTATGCGCTTATTTTTAAACATATCATCTATGGTTCAACATAATTAAATAACTTTTAATATGCTCAGCTACTTGTAGTTAGATTCTGGCTGTTCTGCACTGGACTATTCCAATATCTGCCAGTCTCCTTCAGCATAAACTTTCTTGCAGTGGCTGTTTTTCTCCAAGAGCTAGAAGGCCTTCAGTACTTCCAGACTGAACTTTTGCTACACTTTCATTGATATAGCCTGTATGCAGAGGGACAATACTTAGCACATTTCAACAGTGTTTATAATTTTGAATTTATATTTAAGTTATTAGAGCAAGGAGGTAACAGTTCACATTTTGCTCATCAATAATATTCTCTGACAGACACTGCCAGATTTGGCATATGTGTACTGTGATATTAATATTATGCACAGCGGAGATTTTATCTGAAATAAAAATGCTTTAAACAGAACCTAATTGTTGTTTTGACCACTTGATAACAGAGGGAATAGAACTGCTACTTGAACAGTGACAACCTACCATGTAAAAATGGAAAAAGAGAAAGTGTAGCTTGATAAATCCTCGACATCTACTACTTCTTTTTACCACCTGATGTATGATTACTGAGCTTTGCTCGTGACCCAAATCACTCACTATGGAATTAAGCATATGTCTGATTTTCTATAGTGAGTGATAATTCACAGTAGTTAGATCTAAACATGGACACCTGCTTCTTGCACCAAGGGTGGAATTTTAGTGGGGAGACTCTTTTGGCTCTTGCATGTTTTTATAGTGACATCTGAACATGTGGGGGGAAATGCTGAGGAAAGTTTTTCACAATGCCAAATGGGCATCTTTGCCAACATTGGTTTTATAGTCATATTACAAACCAAAGTGAAAAAAGCCACACTTTATGCCCCAGGTCCAAAAATGCCTGTATAGTGGGCTACTCGTTGCATAAATTGTATGATTTCTTTCTCACTTTTAATACTAATTACACTGGAATTTTGTGCATGTGGATTCAGGTTGAATGAAATCAGTCTCTCTCTCTCTCGCAGAGGGGAGGGCTGTTGAACCTTTTCTTTGCTTTCCATTTGTCTGTTCAAAATAACCTCTCACCCAGGGTCCTTCCTCCCTGAGAGGGGAATGTAATTTTGAGTTGCCAAATAGTTGACAGAAGTAAGCTTTCCCTTGCCTCTTACCTACCCTTCCTTACTCAGCCTGCTTTGGATGATGATAAGAATGATGTTAGGAAATGTCATAGCAGAACTGTGTAGTCAGGTGCTATGAGGCATCTCTAATAGAATGAGGACTGTAGCAATTCTATCAGCTGGATTCAATTCCCAGTGAAAATTGCACAACTGTTTTATGATGGGGAGATGGAGGCTTCCAGCCAGCTTCTTGGTTCTCCATTTCTCCCTCACACAGACTTTGGAATCAGGTGCTCAGAAGCGAAACCAGCAGGTTCTTTCATCTGCCTTTCTAGCAACTGCAGGTGCTGGAAGTGGAAAGCAACCATTACCTGGCCTTATGCTGAAAGACTGTGCTCCCTGGCTAGGACTGCAGCAGTCAAGGCTGCCAAGAAGACTGCTGGGTATTTAGATGCAAGAGTGAGTATCTGGCAGTCTGTTTTTAAGAATATACACCTATCACTGAAAAGTCTTAGGCAATCACTCTCCTTCCCAGTCTCAAAACACATTTAGTCCGTGTGGGCTGGCCACATTTATTCTTTGCTGTTTCCACTAGTTATGATAGACCACAGGAATGTTCAGTTCAGACATCACACTGGCCATAATTTGGTTTGATGGCTGAGCTTCCATAAACACTAAACCATAGTTGAGTTTCTAGAGATGTGCTGAACCATGAAGTGGGATTGTGTTCCTGGGACACTTTGTAGGGAAACCCTTTAGGGGAAAAGTTGCTTTAAAAAAGTGGGAAAGATAAATACCTGGCTTTTCTGTATACATGCACACACTTTCTTAACTGTCTTTGTATTTGGTCCCCTACTGATTAATCAAATCTTCAGGAAGTGTTCTCACCCTCTCCCCTCCAAACAGACAAAATCTTACAAAAATTTGCTGGGTTGAATCATTTGTTCCAACACTTCTGTATTGCTAGAAAAAAATGTTTTCCTTGAATTAGCAGTCATCTGATGAAAGGAGAAAAATTTTTATATAACATTATAAAGCAGGTAAGGATGGCATTCATTCTTTTTCTCTCTAATGTGAAGCCAACAAAGTGTGTGTGTGATAGCTTGTGTGAGTGAAAGATGGAGCAAACACACTTCCCTTAAATTCTTCTCATGTCAGTGGAACTAACATCAGTGCCAACAGCAGGTTCTGACCACCTGTGCTCCCCCCACACCTTGTAGGTCAGCCTTATCATCATTGCCTCCAGCTGTTCTTGCTTCCCCTCTTTCTTACTGCTGCCTTCACTTTCTTGCTTGGCACATGGAGACCCAGTGAGCAAGCCAGCAGTGGCATCTGCTGTTCCCCTTCCCAGTACCACTCTGGCCTTTTCTAGGGCAAAAGGCAGCTGAATGGGATGTTTGTGAGAGAAGGAACAACTCCAAGGGTAAGGGTCCATGTCAGTGGGCCTTGCAGGGATGTGGACCCCTGGCAAATGCCCAATCCATACCCTTGACACTGACCCTTATGAAAACGACTGATAGTTGTGCCAACACAATCCCTTTTTGTGCCTCACAGGAACACACATGGGTGTAGTTCCATGTGGATTATATTTCTTTATCCACTCTTTGCCCACAAGGCACAGCACAGCCCAAGAGCCTCATTCTGCAAAGAAACACCACAATATGCACAAGTTACAAGACCCCCACCCCCATTTTCTCCTCTTAGATTCTCCAAGTTCCTCATTGCAAACAAAGATTAGTATCCGGGAAATTCTGTTTGAATATGTCCATTGTTCCGATGGCAGACTTCTTCTCTTTTGTCTTCATGACAGAGCTCAATTTGCCCTGCAGGTCTTGTGCTTTAACATATAAGATGTTTAATACATAAAACAGTCATAGATTTGAAAGAGTTGATGCACATGATATAAATACAAGCTGGAACAATGCTGAAATGCTTCTTCTTATTATGCATGAGAGGGAAAAAAGGGAAATAGATGAAAAAATGTAAGCCATGGTTTAAAGCCATTAGCACTTTCCCACCAAAACAGAGCAAAAATGAAATGTAACACAAGAAGTAAAACAAAACAAAGCCAAATGGAAAGATTTCTACAACACCACTGTCAAACCACAATGCCAAGAAACATCTACAGAATTTGGAAAGTCCAAGCATGACAAACACACATGATCATGGCCTCTGTTAAAAAACTAAAATAAAAAAGAGCATGGTATGAAAGGAACCAAAAAAGCAGTCTCATTCATGATGGCAGAAAAAGTTTTACAGGAAAAAATAAAATTAAAAACTAGAGCAGCCAGTTGAGCAATGAGATTACAAATAATAACAAGAGAAATGTCTATGTTTGCCAGCCACGTTGCATAAAGTCAAGACAGCGCAGTCACCTGTCTGCTTCCGTTTAACACAGGAGTGATGAGTTGGTCTAGTATGTTTGATAGCAGGTTTTAAAATGATTTTCCTGGAGGGAGAGTGAGCCTGAACTTCAGTTTTTTTAGCAAGTTCAGCTTTCTTATACACAGCTATAGATAAGAAAACAAGAGCATACAATCAGAAATAACACAATCAGAAATGGAAATATATTTCAACACAACATATTGGCTGCTGGTGCCAAGGGAGCCGCTGAGTCAGGACTTGCTTCTACCAAGGCCCAGAGGTGCTGCAGCTGGTGATACAGCTGCACACTTCAGGGTGGCACTCCATCTGCCACCACAGACAGAGGTCCTGCAAGCCAGGGATGTTCTATTCAAAGTGCATAGGGTCATGTTGGAATGATGGCAGGGAGAAACATCCCTGCTCCATCCTGCACATGCTTGTTATGCCTTTACTTTGTGATGCTGTGGCCCTAGCCATGTCCAGACTTGTCAGTAACAGGCTCTTCTGGGGCCCACTCAGGGAGAGTATGCTGACTCACACCATTATATACAATGGAAGAGTGTTCTAGCTCAGTGATAGATCTGCAGGTTCTAGACCCAACTTTGGTTTGGCCAGTATGATCCAGTTTAGAAAGTATGCATCTGCATCCCCTTTGCAGTTGCCCTTTCTGTACAATGGGAGTCATAGGGAGATTGCTTAATGGGTCTTTGGCAACTGATGAGATGGAAATATTGTCAGGGGGTTATCCAAGACACTCATGAAATAAAGGTACAGATGAGAGGTTATGCTGGTGTTATCTTTTGAGGATTAATGAAACTAAGAAGCCAGATGAATCGCCTGTAGACTATTTACCTGATCCACAAGAGAGTATCACCAGCATAAATCTGGAATGATGGAAGTCATATAGACTGCATGCCTTGCTGTTAACACAGATGAATATTCTTGACTGGGATGTGTGACATTACTGTTAGAATGCTCTTCTTGTAAAACAGTTGAACAACTCACAGTATGGCATGAAAGGAAAAAGACCAAGTATTACATGAACCTTTTTTCCTTCTCACTTCATCTCTGGAGACTGTGCTAGGTTCCTTTTTAGCTATTTTTCTTTCAGGAGTAGAAATCCTGCCTCTCCCCGTTTTTAAAGGTTTCTCTTTTTTATGCTTATCAAGAGACGGTCTCCGCAATTCTCTCTCTGCCTTCTCCTCTTTAGGGACAGTCTCTAACTGTTCTGTCATGATGCTCCTATCATCATCTGCAGGATCAGAGCAAATTATAACAACAACAAAAATAGGATTAGTAAAGATATTAATTGTGCTTTGGTGGGATTTCAGATTTTTAAAAAAATATATTCAGGTTGCTTCATATTGACATTATGCTAACATTCCTGAATCCACTGTTAATCATTATTGTTTCATTATTAGGAAATTATTTTGGAAGAAAAATAAAAAAAAGATAAGGCACACCTTGAGTATCCACCCATATGCTGTCGGTGTCCAGAATGGAGTCATCAATGGTCGTTTCATCTTTATAATCATCATACATCTCTGTCTTGTAATCAGTTAATGGGATTTCTTGCCTTTTAGGTGAGCCAGGGGCTTCCAGAAAGCTTTCTTTCATCTCTGTTTCAAATTCAGGTGCCTCCTCTACCTCCATGTCGTCTTCTTCAGGATGGAAGCCCTCTTCTCCTGCATCACTCTGTGGTGCTTCAGCAAAGCGCACACTGTGGGAACCCGTTTCTCCCTCATCAACTGTTGTCTGCACTATTGTGATGAAGTCATCCTCAATTGTAACAACTGATTCTATTACTCCTTTGAGTTCAGGCATTTCTCCAGGAACAGCTTTACACTCCTCCTCTTCCTCTTTGGCCATTTCCTCACTTATTTGCTTACTTGTTTCCTCTTCTTGCCTATTTTCTTCATCCTGTTCTTTTTCTGGCTTAATCTTTTCCTCCTGTTTAATGCTTTCCTTCTCTTCTTCCTGCATTTTCTCCTCCTCCTCATGTACTTCTTCTATCTTACTCTCTTCAACATGCTTTTCTTCCATCTTACTCTCTTCCATATGTTTTTCTTCTATCATACTCTCTTCCACATGCTTTTCTCCTACCATAAACTCTTTCTCGTATACTTCTGCTTTCTCAACTTCTTCCTCTTGTTTTTCCATTTGCTTAATTTCTTCTTTCTGTTCTTCTACTTGATCAATCTCTTTCTCTTGTTTTTCTCCTTCTGCATCTCTACTTACTGTCTCATCTTTTAAATCACATGGTAAATATTCAGTTTTCAGAGAGTCAGCTAACTCCAGAGATTCCACCTGGCCTTCCTTGGGCTGTGGTATGATCTCCATTTGAATTTTGGGCTCTTCTTCTTGAGGAGTTTTAGACACATGTGTTTCTGCAACTGGTTGTTCTACTAGCACTTGTGATGCAGTCTCCTCTTCTGACAGAGATGGGCTTTCGGATTCTATTTTGACCCCAAACGTCTTTGAAGTTTCTTCAGGCAAACCTTCCTGCACTTGGTCATTATCTCCACTTGACTCATAAGATTCTTCTTTATCTACTGCTTCTTGATGCACCAGATCAGGCTTAGGCCCTTTTTCCTTAACTTCAGCTTCAGACAGCTTGGCAGCATCCTTCATTTGACTAGAGTCTGCTTTTGCAATGGATTCTTGGGGCAATGTGGGGAGAGTCTTTTCTTGAATCTTTGTGCCCTGCTCTGAGACATGTTCAGTTGTATGAACTAACTTACTTTGGTATTCCTGCTCAATTTGCCTAGCTGCAGAATCCATATCATGCTTTATAGCATCATAGTCTGGTTTACAGGAAATTTCTGTCTTGCCCACCTCTGCAGCAACATGAATTGCATTTTCCTCTTTCTCCATTACTGAAGTAATGTTCTCTTCCAGTCCAACTAGATGTTTATCATCTGCACCTTCTAAAGCTGAATCAGGCTTTATTTTTTCATGTTTGGTATCCTCAGGATAATAGCCTTCCTTAGAATCAGTGTGCTCCTCACTCTTTTCTAATACAGTATCTAGTTTATCAATAGCTTTTCTCTCCTGTTCAAAGTCCTTGCCCAAAATCGCCAAGTCACAAGACATGTCTTTTTCTTCTTTGGATTTTTCAGCTGCTGCCAGCTTCACTTCTATTAATGAGAGGTCTGCAACTACACCTCTTCTAATTTTCTCGTCAAAAGGACAGCTTTCTCCTCCCAGACTCTCACTGTCCTGGACTGGGGATGGCATTGGCACAGTGTATTTATTGAAAACACAGTAACCTAAATCTTCTAGTTGACTGTCCGCTTTTAAAGTCATGTTTTCATCAGCCATGAATTGCTGGGTTATGCTGCTGTCCTCTACAACTGCATCTGAAGGAATGGATTTCCTTTGTGCTACCTCAGCATCTGTGCTCACAGATGCTAGTCGTGATCTTGTGCCAGCTAAATCTAGCATCTCAGGTAAATCAGGAGCCATGACAGTCCCATTTTTGTAATAATCTTTAGCCAGAAAGGGGGACTCACACAAAGGCTCCACCTGGATTTCTCCCCCTTCTTTAAGTGTTGACTCCTCTGTTTTCTCTTTCTGTTCTGTTTCTTCTTCTTCCCTTTCCTTGTTCTCTGTTGGGAAGGAGGGAGCTTTGTCAGCTGCTGGGGTGGTGGCTGGCAAGTAATCATCACCTTCATCCTCACTAGCATTGTCCATGATATCTGAACCAAGAGGTGAAAGATCATGTGTGCGCCCAAAATTAAACCCCAGGGCTATAGAGTCCAGGCAGGACATTGGTAAGTTAATTGACATACTCCTCTGTTCTATGGCAGATCTTCCACCAAGCCCCAAGCTCCTACTTAGGGTTAAGTCATCTTTATTCTTACTGTGGAGTTCTCTCTTATCTCCATATACGTTTGGGTCAATAGTGTACATTCTTTCTGTAGGAGACCTAGATTCCTTGGCTTCATCTTCTGGAAAGCCCTGAGCAAGAGTACTATACCCTACTTCATGAGCAGGTATCCTAGGGTGTTGATATGCCTCTGGTTGATATTCCTCTGTATCTTTTTTTGATAAAAGAAAATCTTTATTGTAAGGGTCGTACAACTGTTCTTTAGTATCACTCAGTTCATAGTAATCATTGCCCTGCTGTACCAGGTCACTCTTGATAGCTTCATCTTTAAGGGTGGAAGTCTCAAAATATGTTGACATGCCTGATTTATCCTCCTCTATCTGCATTTTGTGAGTTTCTGAATCTGTAACTAAAAACATTTTCCCCTTTCCATCCTTTCCAGAATCTTTTCTTGGCAGAGAGTCTTTACTGGGTTCAGGAGGGGTTTTCTCTTTTGTTTCAGGCAATGTAACTTTATCTAAAGGCTCCTCAACCTTTTCAAGAAATAATTCTTCACTGAATCTGTCTTCAGCACTGTGTTTTTCCTCTTTTTTAATATCTCGTGTTGAATCCAACTGTTCTGCTTTGAGAGCATTATATGATTTTTTAGGATCAGCTTCTTTTCCTATTTCTTTTGTATCCAAAACAGTTGCTTTTTGCTTATCAGATGCCAAAAATTGACTATCTAACACTCTGGACTTTTGTCCGCTGGAAATGGAGCTCCTCTCTTCATCACTTTCATCTTCTGTCATATCTTTTTCTTCCTCCCAAGCAGGAACATTCTGGCTGGGTATTTGCTCCTTAATTGGTTGTGAGGCAGGAGTGGTCACCACTGCAATTTCTTCCTGTTTTTTAATTTGTTCACTCTCCATTTCTTGATGTTTTGCAAAGTCTTTTGCAATTTCTTTAGCCATAGATATTTTGCTACTATCATCTGCCTCAGATTTATGTAAAACAGATGGTAAGGTTTCAGAAGCAGCAGTTTTAATAGTGTCAATTATGTCCACTTTAGATTCTGAAGGTGAGGAAGAAGCAATGCTTTCAGGAGAGGTAAAGTCACTGTCTTTAATACCAGCTTGATCATCTTTAGACTTCAATGGTAGTACTTCAACAGCTGGTTTCTGGGCCTCTGAAATTTGTTCATCTGTTTTACTTTCTTTGAGCAATTGTGATGACAAATCTTTTTGTTCTTCATGCAGATGTGACTTGTCAGTAGAATCAGTATCAGTTTTTATAGAACTTCTGTCTTCTTCCTTTTGTGAACTTGTATCCAAAGTCTGTCCCAACAGAGTTGGAAGTGTCTTCTTTTCTCCTTTGCTCTGTGGTTCTGTTGTTTCTATAGTCTCTGTTTTTGCTGGCTGTGGAACTAAGGCATCAAGTAATGGTAGCTCACTAGTCTTACTTCCTTTCTTTGATTCCTTTGTGTCGAATGGCTCAGCTGCGAAAAGGCCTGTACCTTCTTGGGCGTGGATTTCCATCTTCGAGGCTGCAAGTAAATCTGTAGTTGTTTGATTGGATTTTATAACAGATTACATAAAGCATTTACAGGCAGCAGCAAAAAAGTTTACAGCATCATTTGGCAATGACTGAGTAGTAAAAATATGCAAAAAGTGTACCTGTTTAAAGCAGCTCTCTAAACAGTTGGCTTTTATTCTACTTTAAAGGAGCAAAGGCTTTCAAAAATATTAATAATCTGTGGGGCATACAGAAGACTATCTATTTAAATAAGAAATTAGTTTACTTTTCTATCATAAGATTGAGTTCATAATTGCTACACTGCAGATAAAATTCAACATCATATTAGTATGCTTTGATGTGAAATGAAGCTGATATGAATCTGCATCACAGCCATACAGGTATAATTGCATATAAGGTTAAAATGTGCCATATTGTACATTAATATTCAACCTTCTAAATCCATTTAATAACATTTATTTTGATTAGGATTAAATAATGGTAGTATAGCAATGTATATACCAGCTTCTACTTGTTACAGGATAAGTAACATTTTCTGTTTTTCAGATGTTTAATAAAAAGTTATTGTCATGAACTTGTCCTTTTAACATGTGGGCTGAATCTTGAATTCTCCAAACTGCAGAACACACATTTTAAGGAAATAGGTGAACACCAAAAGCTGCTTCAAATAAAATCAATGCAATTGCAACTTCCAGCAAGTTACTAAAAAATCCAGGCTTTAGATTTTCTGATTTTAAAAAATCATAGAAGTGAATGGTCTTAATTTGGTAATGTTTTCTAGTAACCTTTTATATATTTATCCCTTTCCTAAAATGTGATGTAGAACTCAGTCAATTTCTGGGCCTGCAAAGTCTAATCTAGCACATTGTGTTACAGTAAGTATTTCAGCAGGAGCCATTTTAGCTTAACATATAGCAGGAGACATCTTTCATTTATTTTGAAGGAATAAAAAGATGTTGCTGTATTAACACTGCAATCCTGTGCATACTTATTTGAGAGAAGTCTAGTGCTTAGTGAGATTACTTCTGATTATTATGTAGAAGATTGTCCTGCAAAGTATGTAAATATTGTTGTTAGTATCCATATAAACCTGGAAACAGGACACTGAAAAAGTATGAATCACAAGAATAATGTTTCCATACATGTACTGTAATATTTTGCATCTGATTCCATTTCCACAAATGGTACATTCTGAAAAATTGGCAATTTTATTTTTAATGATCTCATAATGTCATCAGACTAGACAAGATTAAGAAGTCCACTAATAAACTGCACTGTGAGAGCAGGGATGTAAGCCAGCTGAAACCATGGGCTGTGATCCAGAGAAGCTGTTCCAAATGGGGAAACACAGTCCCTCATGTGGAGCAGCTGTTGCACAAGTAACACAAGCTGTTAGCATAAGAACCCTGTGTCAAAAAAGCTGTTTCACATTGCTCATGCACTGTATGTTGCACAACTGATATACATACATGCTTTGCTGGAAAACACCTCCTAGTCCAGAATTCTGTCTCGCAACAGTAGCCAGCTATCTGGATAGTCCAAGCTGGGTCTGGGGGTAAATCACACACACACACACACACACACACACACACACACAGCTGTTATGGCTAATAGCCATTGAACAACCTATTTGTTCTGAACCTATTTTAAAGCCAACCAGGACAGTGGCCACTGCTGTATTTTGGTATAGATTTTGTGAGTCAGCTTGGCATGGTGATTAGAGTGTTGGACTGCAGCTCAGAAGACCCAGGTTCTGTGTGAAGCTCATCTGGGGACTTTGGGCTAGTCACTAATTCTCAACCTACCCTACTTCACAAGACTGTTTTGAGGACAAAATGCAGAGCAGGAGGATCATATGCACTGCCTGGGCTTCCTGGAGGAAATGCTGGATTTAAATATAATAAGCAAACAAATAATACCAATTCCATAAATCGTGTGTTTTTCAAAGGGCTTCATTTGTCATTAACCACCTTGGATTATTTCGCCCAAGGAAGCTAATGACAAGGAGAGAAGGCCTTTATTCTTTTATATTAAGACAAAAGACTTCTCTAGCATTGTTCTTAAATCTCTCAAGCCTTTTTCCATAGAAAAAATGCTCCCACTTTGTCACCCCAGTATTAATTTTCACTGTGACAGCATGCTAGGATGACACTTCTCACGAACTGTTCACCATGGTGCCGCTCCCCCAGCTGATTAATATGTAACTCTTTTCCAGGCAGACTACAGAGCATCTTAATGACTGTGGGAAGTTAGTGTATGTCATTTAGTGAGAATAACTTTTTTAGAGCTATGCTGAATTTCATCTGCCATTTTGTGGCCTATTCATCATTTAGGAAAGACCCCTTTGGAGTTCTTCAGAGTGTGCTTGGAATTTTGGCTTCTTCAATAATTTGCTGTCATCTCAAAATGTTAACTACTGGAAGGACACTTATGCATAAGTTAAATGAGACCTGCACCAATTCAGATCTGTGTGGGTGGGTGGCACAATTCTTTCCATTGCAAAAGATGTCATTTTATTCCTACTCTCCACTGTTTTTGAAGAAACTGTTGATCAATATTAAACCTGTCCTCTCACACCATGGCTTAAGTTTCATTAGCAGCCTTTGGTGAGAGACTTTGACTGAAATACTGTAAAGGTTCAAGTGTGTAATATATTATCACTTTGTAAATGAACAGGATCTCCTATGGGTTTCAAAAATATTGACTACATCCAAGGAGGACTGAGACTACAGCACTACAGAAGGGGGAAATCTGTACCACCCACCCATACCATTTTCCTGATTAAAGTCACCCTACTCTAGACAGGTGCTCTGCCCTTAGAGCAAACAGCTTGGAGATTAGGAATTTTCACCAGGAAAAAAGGGTTAACTCCCTCTAGTGCTATCTACCTCAGCTCTATGTGACATCCTCAAAGGTCTATAAAAAGTTAAGTTGGTCAAGGCAATTCTTTCCTCAGCAACAATACTTGTTCTGTACTAGTTTTCTCTCACCTCCAACCTGCCCATTGTGGGTGAAGATGATGGGCAGGCCTGGGGCTCCAGGGGAGCACACACTTTGCTGCTCAGGATCAATCCCCAGCATCTGCAGGCAAGGCTGGGAAAATCCCTGCCAGAAAACCTGAAGAGCCATTGCTGCTAGTCCGTGCCCATCCTGCTGGTAAAGGTGAACCAATGGTCTGTCTCAGTATAAGGCTGCTTCCTATAGTCCTCTGAGTTGCAGCCCAATACATTGGAGGACACAAGGTTAGGGAAGAGTATTCTAAATGTGCAACTTCTTTAGCCTGAGCTAGGTGTTCTACAAATATTCCTAGCATGATCATTTGTGCAACTATATGCAGAGAAATGTGAGTGGCGGTTCTTCAGAACTTTGGATCACAGCCTAATCTGGCTAATCAGGAGTAAACAAAGACCAGATCCTGATGCTTCTATGTAGTTCTTCTTCAAGTAAAAGCATTTCAGTATGATTTGTTTGAACTAGTGATGCAGAACATCAGTGGGATCCATGTAAAGTTTCTCCCCTGTACTGAGGGTTTTCAACTGGGAAAGGCAAAGTAGATGAAAACTCAAAATTCTGGCAATGGCAAAGGAGGGTCACAGTGGACTGCAATGAATGGCAAAGTTATGACATAAGAAGCAATAGCCTTGGTAAAATTGAGTCAGAAGCACAAGCAGGAATACATTTCACACCACAGACAAAAGCATCTATACAAATTCAGCCTCTTTATGTCATAGTCAGGGTTAATCAGTTTGTTTCTTGAAATGAAAAGCATATGAACCTCTGCACCAAAAACAAAAGAAAAAAATATACACAGATCAGCAATGTGACTGGCAAACACATTTGCAATGAGTGGGGAGGGAAGGCTTTGTGGCACATCAGCTTGGCTGCATAGCACTCTGTATCATGAGTAGAAAAAAATGATGTAAAAAGCCAGGAACCAGCTTCAGTGGTTGTAAACCATGTCATCATACAGCAATCGGCTTGCCTGTTATGCACTCTTCAAGCATAATAACAAGAGCATTAATCATGAAGATAATAAATGGGAAGACAAGTAATGGAGCAGAGCGGAGAAAGCCTGAGAGCAGGGCATATGCAGTCAACACATGCAAGTCCCTAAGGAGGACACACCTTCCTCACCAGAGGAAGGCAGTCTGCCTTCTGGGCATTCCTCCTCGACTATAGTTACATTTTCCCCATTGCGAGCCACTTGGTCTTCTGGAATGGAACCCTGCTGGGCCTCTCTGAAGCTTTCTGCTTGTTGCCCAGCAGGACCACTCATTTTGCCACATTCCTCACCAAGGGAGGCAGCAGATTTGGGTTCCTCAGTCTCTGCACCTTTAACTGTTGTTGCTTCTTCTTCTTCCTCTTCTTTGGGAGGAGCAGGAGGGAGGGGGAAAGGATGGAAAAATGAGGCCACACCTTCAAGACTGACAGGGCACATGTGTTAACCAAATGATCCACATGCAACATTTTCAGCTCTGCATGGAAGTACACATTTGCATCACTTTGGCTGTCACCTTGTTTCAAGTGCTATGAAGTCTTGTGAGTTTCCACTGATTTTCTAAAAGGATGTGTCATCGCTATGGCTAAGAACACCATTCATAATGCCAAAGGATTTCTTTTTCCGTCTTGAAAACTGTGGTTTAGTTCAGAAGTCATACTACTTGATCACTGAACCATGGTGTAGCAAGTGGTAAAGCCTCTAAGGTTCATACTTTTATACATATCCTTTTTTCTGGTTAGAGTTAGTTATGGTTCAGTGTTACATCTGAGCTGCTACAAACATACTCATCAGCAGCCTTAATTAGCTTTAGAACAACTGACTGAAACCAACTTGTAATCCTGGATTTAATATCTGAAAACAACTATAAGTAGCAAGAACTGTGGTGGCAGGGCAAAGTATGTCAGCCCAAAGAGAAAGAAAAGCCTGCAAGGTGCTTCCAGTTTCCAAACCATGTATGGTGATGGGGCAGCATGGCATCTGAATCTCAACCTTGCCTTTGCTGCTTTTTTAGAAGCAGGGAGCTGAAAATGTCTTATTGTTCCCAAACTGGGAACTAGCATAGAAAATGTTTGGACTATGTTGCCTATAAAAATGGAAATGTGGCAGGAATGGGTGGTTTTGGAAAAGATATTCCAAGCAAAATACACTACACTTTTGTTTAACTGTAATGCGCTTCACACAGGGCTGCCTTTAAAAACTCTCCAGAAACTGTAACTAGTTCAAAATGAACCAGCTAGTTGTTCAACTGGAAAAGGCTGTATGGAACATCTAGCTCTGATTTTGCATCTACTTCATTCAGTCACGTCTTTCCCTGCTTCCTTCCTTTCTGCCCAATACAAACTACTAGCTTTGCATTTTAAAGTCCTATTAAATAATCTGGAACCAGGATACTAGAGGCCACCTCTTCAATATGAAGCTAGGCATAAACTCAGGACAGCTTTGAGGTCCCTGCTTTGTGTCAGCCTGGCCAGAGACGGACATCTCAGTGGAATATAGGGCTCCTTCCCGGGGAAAGCTTGCTTGGCTCCCTTGCTGCTGAGATTTTGACGGCAAATTAAGTTCCTTGCTTTTTGGAGGGCCTTTGGAGAAACTGTGAATTTAACCTTTGCCTATTTTAAGAGTTGTCTTATTTCTGCTTCTGCAGTGGTTTGTTGGATATCATGATGTTTTATTGCTGTTTCTGGTTGATTGCTTATTTTATGCTGTCATTAAGCTTCCTTGTGGATCTGGTAGATGGAAAAGGCATTATGAATATTATCATACAGGATTAATGAAGAAGCAAGCAAAGACTTTCCTTTGGTTTAAAAAATGTACACTGCCCTTGTGATATAGCACCAGTAATCAGTAAACCAATCAGACACTGAAAATGCATTTTTATTGGGCACAGTAGGCAGCCATGTGAACAGTTCTAGCTCTCTACAGGGCCTCATTACACGTTGAGACTTATGCGGAGGCTTTCTACTTTCTGGCTTATCTTCAAATAAGCAATACCCCTTGACACTATTTAAGCCATGCATTCACTCCAAGGAATCAATGAACAACAAGAACAACAGAAAAAAGGTGTTTTCTTTTTGTAACCTTAGTAGGAAATGTCAAAAGCAAAATAAACAGGGCCTGTACAGGCTCACAAAATAAAACATATATTCCGTCACCCTCTGCTTGTTCTTTGCAAGCTGACCTGCAACACTTACTCAGATTGATCAGAGCCACATATGACAAGATATTTGCCAAATGCAGAGCTAAGTTTGCCACGGGCATGTATGGGGTGGCCCTTGCAGGTGGTGAGGTTCGACCTCTGCAGTGGAGACTCCAGTCCCACAGCAAGCAACTAGGACAGGGCACACATGCTTAGCAGCATGCTAAAACAGATGTAGAGCATAAAACTGACATGGAATATGGTGCCAGAAACAGAAATGATACAAATGAGAAAAGACAGAAAGATCTTTTGATTCTGGCTGGATAGCCTAGCATGTTAACATGCATTGTGAATAAATACCCAACTGCAAAGTTCAGATGGAGCAATGCAATGTTCTTCTCAGAACTTTCTATCTCTTTTCCTTGCATGTGAGGAGGAGTGTGGGGCACCCCTGTAACAAACTGGTTGTTTGTTTGTTCGTTCTTATGTCTGAAATGGGTCATTATATGACATAACAGAGGACTTGTGGAACATAATCTTGCAAACTGTCTGCTGCCACAGGCACTGTGTAACCAGCAGAATCTTGTTCATTCATCTTTTATCTTCAGAAAGTGAAAAGTATACATGATATTACGTCCTTTTTCCATGTTATTGATCTGTCAAATGCTGTTAAGTTCAAATATATAATGCATTATTCAAATATATAATGCAGGTCTATTTTAGCTGGACAAGACTATATTATTCCACTAGAGCAGAAACAAAAGGTTACCCCAGGAATGAATTCATAACCCAAATAGCTATTTCAGCATTTATCTTAAGGAGCTGCATGCTTCAAGACCCACTTCCTTCAAACAAGTGAAGAAGAAGACAAGACTGTCAACTGAGCTAGTGGTGCCCACTCTTAACTAAGTCAGTTGAGCTTCACTAATCTGGTCGCCTCAGTAACTTTAGCTCTATTCGAATGAATTGTAGAATGGTAAAGAGAATTCATATTTTGACCTTGTAACTGCCTATATTTCAATAAATGACATAGACCGGGATCCAAAGAACTGCATGACTCATTGCATAGCACCTCCGCCTCTCCAAACTCAACAAGTCATTTCTGAAAGCAAGATAGATTTTAAAAGTTGCTTATTCAGAGAAGAAAATGTCCGAAATCCCACTAAAGGGCATCTAAAGTATTTCTTTGGATCCCCACTATGGATAATGTGGTAACAGATTATTTATGCTCAGGATAGAAATTGAAGAAAAAATGCACTCAACTCTGAGTTGTCAGACTTTGGCTATACTGTAGATACCATATTGTTTACAATCAAATAAGGCATACATTTAATATCCTGGGAAAATTAGCTTCTAAAAAGGCATCATAATGGTAATTTTAGTTGTAAATATAACTGAAGGGGCATACAAACAATGTTTGGGCTGTTTTGCCATGTTCTCCAGATTTGCATTTATTTATTGTTAAAATGCAGCAGGCATTTCAACTGCATCTTCCCACAGAATTGATGTGCCATTTTGCATGTTATTAACAGAAATATATTATGTTCACTGGGACTGCAGGTGGCACAGTGGTTTAAACCGCTGTACTGCTGGGTTGGTTGATCAAAAGGTTGCCGGTTCGAATCTGCACAGCGGAGTGAGTTCCCATTGCTCCGTCCCAGCTCCTGCCAACCTTGCAGTTTGAAAGCATGCAAATGCAAGTAGATAAAAAGGTACCACTTCGGTGGGCAGGTAACAGCGTTCCATGCACTTTGGTGTTTAGTCATGCCGTCCACATGACTACGGAGACTGTCTGCGGACAAACGCTGGCTCCCTTGGCTAGGAAACTGAGATGAGCACCGCCCCCTAGAGTCAGGCATGACTGGACTTAATGTCAAGGGAAAACCTTTACCTTTACCTTTTATTATGTTCATTAGACTCTTTATACTGGTCATTGTACTAATTCCATTACAAAAGTCAAAGGGGTACTTCATAGCATCTTATGAATATTATGCTGGCTGATGAAAGATTAATATGCTAATACAGTGAAAGGTGCAAGCATTTCCATTGACATATAGGTCAGATGGGTCCTTTTTTAACCTCACAGCCAAAACAAATCCTGAGGCTCCTTTTTGGTATGCTGGTCTGGAGGCAGCAAGACAGAGAGCTCTATTTTCCAAAAAGGGAAGAAAAGAGTTCTGTTCCCTTCTCCCATCCCTTTCACCTCAGGAAAAAAGACTTGAGATATAATACAGTTGCCAGGTTTTTTGAGAGAATTTAGCAGTTAAAGAGGGGTGACTAGCAAATCAGAGGTGCAACCTATTGGAATCCGGCAGATTAAAGATGTGAGTTGTGGTGTAAATGACAAAGAACCTTCACTCTTGATTCAGGCCCCTCAGCCATTTATAGGGCCTGAAAGCCAGAAGTCTCAAGTCTAGCCCTGGCAGCTTGGCAACCCCGGACACAAATGAAGGCATGAATACAGTGAGGCAATGTGGAGGAGAGGAGAAAGAGCGAGGGACCATGCTTGGTTCACCTTCTTCATGGCCTAACAAGGCCTCTGAGCTCTGGGCTGTGGCCTTCTGCACTGATCTATTTCTCCTTCTAGTCTGGGATGTCTATTCCTGACAATCCATTCTGCACCTTGCTCCTCCTGAAGAGGAGCAGTCGGTTCCTCCCTTTCCTTTTCTCTTGGTGAGGCCTCTATTTCCTGATCATCTTTTTTTTTTTTTTTACTTTTCTTCCTAAGATTCCCTTTAACAGGGAAATCATTTAAATCTTTCTTCAGTTGTTCCAACGCTTTTCTCAACTCTCTATGCAGTCTCTGAGGTTGTTGTAAAAAGACTTCCCTGGGCCTCTCATTGGGGGACAGTGTCCGGAGAAAAAGAAAGGAGCCAAATGAGAACATGTATCCCTTGAGAGAAGTCCCCATGGGGGAGAAACAAGCGGGATATATAAATGCACCCCTAACCAGCGGTGATGTGAGGAATTTTAAGAAAGAAATTAGGTTCCTGGTGGATGATCCTATTGGACTGGCGGAGCAGTTGGATCAATATCTGGGACCTAATGTCTATATGTGGGAAAATTGATGTCTATAGTGAATACTCTCTTCACTGGGGAAGAGAGAGGACTGATCAGAAGGGCAGCTTTGAAAGAGTGGGAATGTCAGAACCCCCCTGGGGGGGTGCTGAAACAGCGGAGGAAAATTTTTCTAATACAGACCCCCACTGGGACAACAATAGTGCTGCAGATAGGAGTAAAATGATCCTGTTGCAGTAGGACTATTGAAGATCCATTTTGTTACCAAGTCTTGGCCAGATATTCAGAAAAAGCTTCAGAAAATAGATGGGTGGAATGAAAAGGCCTTAGAAGAATTACTGAAAGAAGCACAGAAGGTATATGTATGAAGGGAAGAGGAAAGTCAGAAGAGACAGGCAAAGATCATGGTGTCTATGATAGATGAGGCTGTGAAAAGAATGTGGGCACTTCCCTCGCAGTACCCTAAAGAAGGGGGGGCATATAAGAGAGCATCTTACTGGAGAATGGCAGGAGCTAAAAAAGGTGGGACCCCAGGAGGAGGAAGTGGTCTTCCTGGTAGACACCGGGGCAGCCCAAACCTTATTAAATTGTATCCCCCAGGGAGTACACTTGTTACCTCAGAAACTCGAGGTATCTGGAGCGAAGGGGGAAGAATTTTCAGTACCCATTTTTCAACACACTACCCTCAAACTGGGGAAGGAATGTATTCACCAGGAGATGTTGTAAAACGCCTGGTGAGGTGGTAAGACAGAGGCAATATCCCATATCAATGGAGGGGCATCAAGGCCTAAAACCAGTAGCTGAAGGCCTAATTGAAGATGGGTTATTGGAACCCTGCATTCCCCTGGGGCTGGCTGCGGATGCTCCTGGAAGGAAGGAAGTGGCTGGAATTTTGAACGCAGGGATGGAGGAGGGGGGCAAGCGAGAAGCCCAGAGAAGTCTTTTTACAACAACCTCAGAGACTACATAGAGAGTTGAGAAAAGGGTTGGAACAACTGAAGAAAGATTTAAATGATTTCCCTCTTAAAGGGAATCTTAGGAAGAAAAGTAAAAAAAAAGAAAAAAAGAAAATACACTCTGGTTAGAGGATTCATCCGGCCCCAATACGGGTCTGATGACCCCCCTGTATGTCAGGTCTTAAAACTGACAATAAATCAAACAAAATTTGGGACTGAGGAATCTAGGTATGCAGGCAGCTGACTGCCTGCCTCAGTTTCAACCAGTCTAGAGGCCTTAAAATAATGGGATCCCTTTGATAGTTTGCCACCATACCCTAGGAAAGACGAAGGTGCCTTGGGAACCACTTCTTCATTCCCCGAACTCCCTAAGGAGCTTCAGAGCTTGAAGGATGGAAATCCCACCTTACAGGAAAAACTTAGCCATGGCTTACAGAGGGAGGTCTTGCTGATTGGTCCTAAAGCATGAGGACAGCAAAATCATATTATGGCCCCTTTTGGGCAGGTACTTTGGCAATGGGAGGATTTGGGTTTATGGAGTCCCCTCTGACTGCAGCAGAGGTGAAACCTTTTAGGCAGGAACTACAAGCTATTTTTTGTTTGTTTGCTTGCTTGCTTGTTTGCATGTATTTTGTTTTCTGGTGAAGAATTGAGTTTGATCAAACAGGCAGCTAGAGATGTTTGGAATACAGAAAATCTCAACAGAGCAGGAGATGCTCTGTGCTGGCTTCTAGAAGAGAGAGTTGGGAATTATTAGAGTATATGATCCAGGGAATCAAAGAAGCAGTACCTCAGTCTCTTAATGTACATAAGACTTTGTCTTTGGAATAAAAGAAAGATGATACTCCATCTGTGTGGCTGGAGAGACTGAAGCAACAGATGCAAAAAAATGGGCAACTGTATCCAGGAATCCAGCCCATCAGATAGATATTGCTGAAGTGTCAGTTTGCAGGGAAGGCAAGGGAGGATATTAGGCAGAATATCCTAACAGAAGTTGCAGAAGTTAGATGGAAGAGAGGCACGGACATTGGAAGATTTGTTGAGAGAGGCACAGAAAGTGTATGCGATGAGAGAGGATGAGGAGAAATTGAGTTCATGGCTCAGAGGATGAAATGCAGTGGCAATAGAGGAAAGGTAGAGGATGAGGTCGAGGAAGAAGATTTCAGCCCGCACCTAAGAGTGGGTGAATGAATGATTAAGTGCAGGATGCTATTAATGTGGAAAGGTTGGGCACTTTAAACGAGAGTGCACTGAGTGAGCTGAGGGGAGGGGAGGGGAGAGGTTGATTTCTTTCATGAATATGGACAAAGATTAGGAAGGTCAGGGATCTCCTCATAGGAGGACCACTGGGGACCTTTGATAAATTTGAAAGTGGAACCATTTGAGAAAGACATGGTATTTATGGTAGGCTCTGGAGCTACCTGCTCCACAATGAATATTCCAGATGGAATGATTCCAGATGGAATGAGTTTGGGAAAAGGGGAATTGATGGCTCAAGGGGAGGTAATCTGGTAAAAGCGAAAATATTTGAACCTGCTCAGGTAAAACATGAGCATGGTGAAACCGTTGTGTGGTGCGATTTTGTATTGGGGGAGGAAATTTGTAACTTGGCAAGGAGAGGTCTCCTAGCCGGACTGGGATTTTTGGTAAAAGGCGTTGAAGGGGAGGTAGAGACGAAGCTAATGAGGAGGACCGATACTGATTGATCTCTAAAACCACAGGTAGCTGGTGCTTGTGAGGCCTGGAAGGAAAATTGAACACTTTGTGGAGAAAATGGGAGGGGGGGCATGATGCCTCTCCCTGCAAGAATTTATTGCATTGGGCTCGAGAGTAAGCAGGCCATAACTTAACAGCAAGAAAGGGCAGATGCCACTGTGACAGATTCTGCCTGGGTTTGTGTTTATGTTTTTGTGTGTGTTTAACAACCATTTGCTACCTCTGAATTGTATAATTAAAAGAATTGGAATCCTAGTTTTTCCAGAGGATTCTGAAAAGGTGATGAGTTTGTTTCAAAGCACTAATTGGACTAATACCAGAAGGGCAGGGTGCTTTCCAATAAAACAAAACTCCAGGAACTAGGTTTCAGGTTGTGTTAGAAGATAATCTCTGAGGGTCAGGAACCCCTAGAGAATGGGATGGGTTTCATGGGAGGTGGTTGAGGCGAATCAGTGAAGAAGTTTGGACAACCACATGTTGTGGATTATAGGAACAGAGTTGGCTGAAACGGGGGGGGGGGGGAGTCAGACTAGATGACCAGGGGAGGACCCCTTTCTGACTCACTTTGTTTCTGTTTTATCACTCAGCTTGGAATGATGTGCTAATGAAGCTGCACATCTCCTCTTGAAGGGCTCAGGTGCCCCATGGAGAAGAGAGCTAAAGGAAAGTTTATGAGGCTATGGTAAATAGGAGCATTTTTTATTTGCTACTGCAGTATTTACTGAGGAAGGGGAGTCAAAGACAGGGCTGTGGATGAAGCCAGGAAGTTGGCTATTGGGGAAGCTCTGGTGGTAACAGTGTCACCCCAGTGCAAGCTCTGTTAGCCACCAGGGCTAGAAAGTGGTTAACTGACTCCTGACTTATAAGTATGAGGCTGTATTGATGAATCAACTGGATTTGATTTTGACTACTGGAGGAGGTGTGAATCCTGTAGATTTCTTGATAGGAGGTAGTTGGGACTTGGAGTAAGAGCATGATTGTGTGGAATTAGTGGATCTAGAAACTAAAATAAGAGGAAAGGCATCATGGATACAAAGTAATGAAAGGGAACCAGGTGAGGGATAGTGGGAGACTGTCCTCCTCCTGGTCAGCCCAGGGAACTGAGAAGACTCTAGACTCTGGAAGATGGGTAATGTCTGATGGCTAAGAATGGCTATCTAAGGGACTAGCTAGGCAAGTAATCCAGAGACTCCATGAAAGTAGCCTTTGGGGAGCTAAGGCTCTTGTAGATTAATTTCTAAAAACTGATGTGGCATTGGTATTTGGGCTAGCACATGCCTTTTGGAAAATATGACAGAAAAGGAGTTTGATCATGAGAAGAGGAAAAGTTTTGGTGCATTAGAAGTTGATGCAAGTACTGTAAAAATTGGCTCTGCCTAAACAACTGGCAATTATTCATGTAAAGAGAGATCATTCTGGGATTGGTGATCAATACTGAACTTGATCCCCTTGGTTGAAGTTCCTTTTTATAAGCCTTAAGTATGATGAGGCTGAAGTCGCAAGGATGAAGGAACTGGGATGAGTCAGACCCTAAAGCAGCAATTAAAGAAACTAATAATGGAAACGAAACTGCCTTGGACAAAGTGTTTACCTATAGCCCTGCTCTGGATACAAACTGCTCCAAGGAAAGATACAGGGAGATCACCTTATGAAATGCTGTTTGAATTGCCTTACTTGGGGCGGGTGGGGGACTTACCAAGTTTTAAGTCAAAAGATAAATTTCTGCAGAACTGTATACTGGGGATATCTTCTTATTTATCTGCCTTCAGGGAGAAGAGACTACAGGCACAGACAGCTCCCCTGGACTTCACAGTACATCTGTTCAAAACTGGAGACTGGGTTCTGGTAAAATCCTGGAAGGACTCCAAGCTGCACCCCGAATGGAAAGGCCCACTACTGGTGTTACTGATGACCAAAACGGCTGTCTGGACAAAAGAAAAAGGGTGGACACATTACACAAGGGTGAAGGGACCAGTGCCACCACCAAAAGAGGAGACAGTGGATCCTGATGATGGGCCCTTGAAGCTTAAGCTCTGAAAGACCAAGCACGGGAGGGTTGGTTAGGCGACACTGCCTGGCTCTTGGATGTGCTGGTGCTCTTGCTGATGCGAGAGCTGTTGTTGCGCCCACTGCTCTGATTGTCCTCCTCTACACAATTTCTGTACAAAAAAAGTATGATCCTCATGGTGGGGAGAGTTGTTTGGTGGAGGCTTATTGAAATGGAGAGTGGGGTCCTATTGATGGTTGTAGGTGGACTACTACTACTGCTATGTTTCATACCTGTGATAACCCAGATGGTCCAACGGACTGTGGAATCTATTCAGGTAACCACAATGCCAAGGATAAACCAACATGGGAAAAGGATAATGACATTAAAGGTAGTAAGAGGTAGAAAATCTTCCCCAGAGCAGACTCTGCTGGAGGAATTTCTGGAGAACAATTTTAAGTTAGTAACAGTAAGTGTTAGAAAAAGGGTGGATTGTGAGAAATGAAATGTTACTGTTACTAAGTGTTAAGGTGAAATACAGGAATAGGACAGGAACATTGAATTCTCTTAAGGCTAAAAGGCCTGAGAATCGAATCATGTAAATAGTTGTACTAAAGGAAATAGTGCTTCTTACATTAAAGTCCTGAAAAATGCCAGATGGGGTAAAATTGGGAGACAGTGGTAAAACTGTCACCTTCAGTGGAAGAGAGCAGGAAATTGATTAACTTTTTATAACTGGCGGTAACAAGCCTGGAGAAAGGTCTTCCTATCTCATCCTCCCACAAGATTTAAGAAGCAAGTTGGCATCAAGTAGAAATTTGCAAGGCCACTCTGACTTGTTGAACTTTTAGAAGATCGTACGCATGTTTAATAGGTGCATGAATAGTAACTGACACACCTCTCATAGGTAATGGGCTCATTAACATGGACATGAGATGTATGTGTGGGAGGGGGACCATATCAAGGGGTAGTATGATGTAGGCGGACGGAGAAGATTGTACCTTCTGAGTAGCCCAGCCAATGGGGGAAAAGAGGAAGGGTCTGCGAGCCAGGAAAAGGGAATAAAAAGCAATGTCTTGTGTGTAAATGGCGTGCTACCTGTGTGGTGGGTGCCTGCTCTTGCAAGAATGTATTAAACTGAACTGCTTGGTACTTTACCTCCGTATCATCACTGCTTGGATTTTATTCCTTACAAAACAAAGGATCCTTGAGCACTCTCAATGGGGAGGCTGGGGGGAATTTTTTTAAGGGAGGGAAACCTTCTAGATGCGGTATTGTGGGAATGCATGAATTGTTTGTGTTGGCTACCAGGAGTTTTGTGTGGAAGGGGGAGGGGAATGTGTTCTGAATTCTGGGTATACCATTTTGTGGCTATGCTGCAACACAAAGATTAGAGGGGTAATGGGTGGAACTGGGGCTGTTTGGTTGGGTGTGTGCAGGGGTGCACAATGGGAAGGGTTCTTCTCAAAAACCCCAAGGAGACTACTTTCCCTATGAGTTCAACAAGAGGGTTGTTCCCTTCTCCTTTTTGCAATGTTGCCAAATATTTTGATCAGGCCCCAAATTTTACAAGGAAAGATAGCTATGGAGGGTGTTTTGCACAAGAAAGTAATATTGATGGTGCTGAGAGTTTTCCTTACAGTAGCCTAATGTTTGTGGGGAGGAGGCCTAAGCCCATTTGCTAGACCCAGGAAATGGCAAGTTTTTTAAAAAAAATTTCTTGCTGTGAACAAAAGCAGTCATGCTCATCAAGATGAACAAGCATTGATTGTTTGATTGTGAAGGGTGCTAGATCAAGTAGCATGTATACATAATGTATTTGGGACATTTTTGTATTTATGAATGTGGGGGAGTACCATCTCTGTAAAAATTTGTGTGATACCATGTTCTCACTGGACAAATGCCATCAGAAGGCACATTTTGCTTTAACCAAGGCAAGCAATGGGTTTGTGAAGCATGCAAGTTCAACAAGAGGTTTCTCTTGTGTGCGCTTTTGGCATGGGTTGGATTTGATTTCAACATTTCAGACATTTTTCTTGAGACTGTGCTGAACAGACTTGTGGGGGGACAGGACCAGGCTTGAAAAGGACAAAGATTTCTCAACTTTATCTCCAAGCTAACGTGGTTAACCAGTGTCTGAGAAGAAATGTAAAGGGTTTTTTTTTTTCCTAATCCACCTGTTTTATGAGATGTATTTTCCAGACGCCAGATGAACTGGAACTGCAGAGACTGTGATTCCTGTGTTATGCCTTGCTCTTTGTATCATCCACGAGGAAGCAAAGGACTAACCAGGCAATCTGTGAGAGGCAAGTCCTACAGCCAAGTGTATAGTTGAGTCCAGAAACTGAGTGAAGCCTAGACGACGAAATCTCGAAGAATCGCCTCAAAGGGCAAGACAGATATCTGAACTGGACATTAGGCCATTGCCTCGTCTCACACTGCTCTCACCTTGGATAGAGAACCTCTTTTCAAAGGTTAGAGGATCTACGGTGAGAGGGGAGTGTTTTGAAGAAGGAAGCTAAATGTGTAAAGTGCGGATCCACCAGGGACTGTTACAGGTGGACCATAAAGGTGAATGAGCGTGTGCTCAGGGCTCCAGTTTGGTGAGAATGGAGTCCTTTACTGGTTAACATGACTGGATGGAAGTTACCTATGTATGTAAGGATGGGTGTGTAACCCTTTCTGAATATTTTTTTTCTTGAAAATGGGGGTGTGGGGGAGATTCTCCAGTTATCATAAGGAAGGTGCAGGAGTGGCAGTAGGAATAATAGAATTGGGAGATGTACCCTACTAGGGTCATTATTCACAGAGGCATGCTAGAGACATACAGGTAACTCAGGAATGCTGTGTGGGAAAGGAACTAACAATCTCAACAAAAGGAGGGGTGGTAGGGATTGGAATGGCCTCTTTTACAGCATCTACTCATGTATATTTAGCACCTCTTCAGGAGCAAATGGCCTGTGCAATAGTGGCTCTTGGAAATGCCACTGTGTGTGCACTAGGGAAGCTGGCTGGAGAGATGGAACAAATGGAGGTATATACACCACAAAATAGGGTGGCTCTGAATCATGTTTTAGTGCCAAAGGAGGGGCCTTGGGGTGATTGGACACACCTGCAAGATGGATTTAGACAAACAGATGTCAATGAAGAGCAATCCAACAGGTAATGCCAGGGATCAAAATAAGGCAGGAGTCAGGAATGAGAGAATGGCTGACATAATGGCTCCCCAACTTTATGTGGTTGGAACACCTGTTTTCATATTGGGGATAACGGCCATAAGCATAATCTGCTGCATTTGCCTACAATGTATACTGGTCTGCACCCCATGTAATAAGGAGATGTGTTTGGGGAAAAATGTACAGACAAGGAGGAAATGATTAGGATGATGGTATCAAGATTTAAGAATTAGGAATCGTTGTTTCAAATCAGGGTGAAGGAAAGAAAGGGGAGGAATTGATAGGTGTGAAAGGATGATTTGAAACAAGGGAGTAAAGAGATTTAAAAGGGTAACAAAGAAAATTACTTAGCCCAAAGGAGGGGAGGGGCTAAAATCAAGTAGCACAAAGTGTGGGGAAACAGGCATGTAGGCAGGAGGGCCAAATACTTCCTGATTGTTTATTGATGAGCTTGGCAGAACAAAATGAGCTTATTGTAGCTCACCAGGGACAGGGCTGGATTGGGAAGAAGGTCCAGTGTTGAGGCAGCATGGAGTAGGTGGGCACAGGAAAGATTGTAAACTCCCATTTCCCCAGCCAATTAGGGGAAAGGAGGAGGGAGAAGCGGGGGGGGAGGGGCAGGGCATAAAAAGGGGATGTGAACATGTGCTCAGGTGAACAGGAAAATGGAAAGGAAACCATTTTTTTATGTTCCCTTCTTTGCAATAAAGTTTTAAAAAGAACTCTGCATGCTTGAAATATTTTTCTCTTCTGACGGAAAGGAAAAAGCATTTATAACACTATCAGTGAGGACACAGTACCAAGAAAAAAAAAAGCTTACAACTCTAGCTGGGGAAGAAACAAGCCAACGCTTCTGGTTCAGAAGTCATATTAACCAAGCCAAGCACAGAGAATCCCTGCCTTGTTTAGCTGCTCCTGCTTTCAGGAGAAGCCAAGAAGGAGTTTTAATGAAAAATCTGGCTAAACCATGCTCTATTTAACCCATAATTTGATGCCCTATTCCGGGTTTGTTTGCCAGATAATTAAAGAAACAGTAGTTTATTTTCTCAATTTGTGGATTGCTTTCTTCCTCCTTCATCAGCTCCCTCTATGTATGCCAGATTCTTTTGTGGTGCTTTAGAGAAGCTGCTTTACCTTGGGAAAGGGATGGGTTTCTCTGCCTGTCTCCTCCTCTTACCTACTGTTTCTGCTGCCTGGTGAAACCACCCATGAACAAAACACATGACTCTATGATCATAAGGACAATCCATGGTTTAAACAATTAGCGTTCACAACCCAGAAACAAAACACGAGTTCTCTTTCTAAATTGTTAGTGATTGGCAAACCATGGTTTGTTAGTATGGCTGGGTTCACATAAGACAACAACCCACAATTCAGGAATCAATGGGTAAACAAACCATGCATTAGTAGTAAATGTAAACCAAGTCACAATGTTTAATTTGGAGAAGATTAGAAAAAAAGTTAAAAGTTGACTAGGCATTCACAAAGCTTGCAGTTTGGTACTGGTTACTGCTGTATTCAGTAGAGGCCTTCTTCAGCTGATTTGATGTTATTAAAGCCTTCATAAAGGCAAAAGGATTTCAGCAATGTTAAATTTTGCTTCCAAATATCAGTCACATGATCTAAAGATGGGCAGTGATCCAAAGGGCCCATTTAAGGGTCTAGAAAGACCTGCATGAGAGCATCCATTTTTCTCTCCTATTGCCCAGCAGAGACTGCTTCAGGAAAGGTGCAGTTCAGAAGCCTTGTTGGGTGCAAATGCCTCCCCATGCTTTATTTGAATTGTTCCCATGATGTTCAGCAGCTACATAAAGCAACTGAACCTCAGTTCACCATATATGCTTGATTCACCATCTAAAATCACAATTTCATCAATACCTGCTAAGGTAACAGGTATGATTGTAACTTTCTCCATTACCTATCCCCACAAATTTATTTAAATTTTGAAATCTATCACTCCACTTTAGGTCATTACATTCTCTGATCAATGATTTTTTTTTTACAAAGAACACTTGGTGTTTGATATTCCATTTGCTGTTTATATAACGTTTTTATAAAATAAAAGGTGAAAACAGGCCATGTTTGCAATACTATATGCACAGAAGCCCTATTCAGGAGTTACTATCTTGGAGAGAGAGTGCAGATCAAATGGGTCTCAGGGCTGCATTTTTAGTCCAACCCTGCAAACTCATACAGCTCCTCTCAGCCCCTCACAGGATGAGGATGAACCTCTGTGGGGTAGCCCTTTTATATTTACAGTGGCCCTCTGCAAGCTTTAGAACTCTGCTTTCCAGGGCTCTAAACAGCTTTCTTCTTTGACAAAGTAAAAATGGATTCCAAGGCATCGTTCCTCCCTGGCAGGCAGCAAACAGCCAGGAACTTTTCTTGAGCAACACTCACTGTTGCTTGTGACAGGCGTAATCCACACAAGTTTAAAGGATGAGGCTTTGCCTCAGGTTGCTATGACATGGTCCAGCATGACTGGCAGGACTGTACCCAATGAAATGAAGTTAAATAGGCTTTATTTAAAATTATTCCAAAGAACACAAAATGGACCAGTTTGAAAAGCAGCAAAATAAGAACATGAACATGAAATACATGTAGCCCTGTGTATTATACTGTGTTTCTGGTTCAATTTAAGTTTTTAAGGTCAGATATTGTCCTTTGCTAATGGATTTACTCTTAAAGCATCTTTAGGCCTCCATTTCTTGAAGAATGAAGTATTCATAATACCTCTGTAATCTCTTTAACAGAAAATGCAATATGTCTTCAATTGTTTAGTCTATTCCAGTAATGCTTTTTAATTTAAGGTAACTCAAAGTGAATCCAAAACATAAGCAGCCCATTCCTAAAAAGAAATCTGCTATCCTTTGACAAAATTAGGTCACTCCAACCATGTCTATCCTAGAGTTAGTAGCTGAACTCACAGATAAATATTTTTACAGAAATGATGATTTAATTCTAACTTTTGGACATTGAGAAGAAACGGGGGAAATAAAGGTAGATTTTTTACAAGAAAAATTAGCTCATTAATTTTTAAGACATTAATCCTTAAAGGATTTTGGTTTCAAAATCATTCCTCAAAGACAGACATCATAAATGAGGCAATTGTAAACTGGGCCTTTCCTTTTCCCTTATATCTTGCTTTTATATAGAAGATACTTTATGCATCAAGGTTGGTCTCATGGTATGTACAGTGGACAAAGAGGTGTAAAAGGCAGCACCCAATCCCTTTGCCCAGCTCTGTTTGATTAAATGCATCAGTCACTGCTCAGGAATAACTCTACACTCTGAAAAATGAAATCCTGCCATAGTACTCTATTTCCAATACACAGCACCATTCTAATAAAATCAAATTAGGCATCTTACCTCCCACAGCAGTGCAAACAGACCAGTTCATTCTTTTATGCATGTGAAATGGAGAAATAGAACAATGAAGACTGCAGCAGCAAGCCTTTCTTCCTCTGGAATAGATTTGACTCACAAACCCCTCTCCCTTCTCTCTCTCTAATTTGTGTTTGCTGCATGGTTGGCCACATCCACCTTTGTCATGTCTACTACACAGTGATTTTCACCACAGGATGACTGAAGGAAATCACTTTCCTATTCTGGACAATGCAACCTGCTGACAGGATTACCATCAAAATGCTGAGGAGAAGAAATGGACTATTTGGAGTGTGATCGACCCATGCTCAAGCCAAATTTCAAGAGAAAGAAAAGAAAAATGTTCTCCATTTTGAAAGGCCTCAGGTTTTATAAATCAATAATCCATCTTTGCTTTGCATCACATACAAAAATCTGTAACCTATGCTCAATCAAATGCTTGACTTTTAGGAAAATAGTACATTTATGGGGAGAAAGGCTACATGTATATGAAGCACAAAGTACATATTAAGGTACATATTAAATGAGGATCAACTGTGATATGTTGGTTTGAGAACAGATGAGAAGGCCAAACAGCCAAGAAGAATGCTGCAGTCTCAGTAGAGCTTTCTGTAGGCATTTTATTTGACTGATGAGCCCTGGAAGGTATGGATTCTGATGCTCTCATGAGATTCCATATGGGCATATGGCAATGGATAATCATGGAAGCTGATTTACATTGAAAATAATAGATAGAGGCTTGGGTCTTTTAGACAGATACATGTGCTTAACACCTACCACTTTTAGTTGCACAGGTACCTCCTCCTGCAGGATCACGGTGATAAGACAGGGCTAAACATAACATTTGCAGTTTATTTTGTTGCCATGGTTCTCTACTCATGCAGACAGGTGCAAACTGAAAGGTAACTTTCACAACTTTGGACTCACCTCAGTAATTGCAGTCCATTGGCCGTGTATTGTGGTCTGCCACTTTAAAAGTTCTGTCTCACCCCATTTTGAAGGACAGAAGCACATTGAGCCAATAGTCCACTGTTGTGAGCTGCCTTTGACCGATTCTGCAGGCTTGTCCAAAGATGTTTAAATATACCATTGAAAACACATGTTTGGCTGCACATGGGAAACTGACACAGTTTGTATGTGAGCCCCTTTCATATCTTAGAGCACAGATAGAAGGAATATAATAGCATGCGCTGATGGTCTGAAGATGAAGTGGGAGCCAGTGTTTTCAACACATGCACATATACTGGTATATGTTGAAGTTATTCAACTCTGGTACCTTTTTATTTTCCCAACATTTTAATATTTAATTGGTTTTATCTTTGATTTTATCATTAATGGTCGGATGCAGTATGTTGTTTGTTAGTATGTTTTCTGGGGGTTTTTTTTCTTTGTAAGCTGTCCAGAGACTGTGGTATTGGATGGCATATAAAAACTTTAAATAAATAAATTTTGTGAGCTTTTACTATTAGGGAAATGCATTTCTCTTTTCCTGGTAGTTGGAGTAATGGTAGATGCTTTTGTTTATTTCTGTGCTCAGTGGGAGATAGTTCTTTCTTTCTTTCTGGTCCCCTAGATGATTTTTTCAGGATACATTTGTAAATTTGGATTTTAATAAATATATTCTTGCATGATATATTAAAATGCAATGCATTCTTAACAAAAGTTAATTCTTAACAAAAATATTGGAATAATACAAACAATAATGGGATCACAAATATTTTAACATGCTATTTCCTAATTCGGAGGTAGAGAGGAGTGCCCAGTCCTTTAGTGAATACAGGTCAAATTCATAATAAATAGAATAAATAAGGAAACTAGGTATTTCAAGACAGAAAAAGAGATTTTGGTTGAATGCTTGTATTCGTTAATCTCCATTCAAATTTTAAAAATCACATCTACCTGTACTCGAGACATGTATGCATATTATGCACATTGGAGTTCCATGAGTGCCAGTACATGGCAGAAAACACAACACAATCCCAAACAGTATGCATGGTTATGCTGAAATTAAACATTCTTAAGTTCCATGGATTTCAACACAAAAAATTTACAGTACAATCCTGTTCTATTTATGACTCCTGGAGAGCTACAGGATAAAATCTAAATTTCCTGCATCTTGAAGCTACAACAGTGCAGGCTAGGAACAGGACTTAGTTGACATCCTAAACTTCCTGAGACCTTAGTCACATAGCACTGAGAAAAGTGTCATGTTGAGCTGGCAAAAGAAATGATGCAAATCTTCTGCCAAACCCAGTGGAGATCCATAAAATTTTACCCCACTTCTTCCTGTTTCACTTATACATCCACAACGGACTAGGCTTCCAAGCTTGAAACCCATCAAAGCACACCAATAGCAATAATCACTGAGGATGTATTTAGTATAGTTCTTTGGCCTTATACTATATAGCTAGTGTTCTCTGGCCTTACGTTGTGCATGCAGAGCACTCATGGAGCAAGCCTGGTGATAGGAATTGTGGTAAATGGGCATTTTCCACAAATAATAAGTCTGCTAGGGAAAATGATGGCCAGGGAGCTGTGGCTAGAAAGAATGGGATGGGTGTCAAGAAGAATGGATGTGCCACACGAAAGCCAGGCAACTGGCTGATGATCCAGTCCTGCTACTTGGCTGTGTCACTGTGTCAGATGTGTCTCTGTGTGAAAGCATTTCCCAGATTTTTCTGGTGAAAGATTATCTGGTGATGTTCAACATAATGGGCGCTCCTGATGCAACCCATTTGGTCTTAGAGTACATAGCTGAGTATGAGGTCTGTGGAAAAACAAATTCCACAATAATATGTAATGCAACTGTTGCTGGTCAGGTAAGCAAAGGAGAAACCTGGCCTTAATTCTACCACCACTCTTATGGAAGCTCAAACTTATATTGCTTGTTTCAAACCCCAGTGCTCTCTTCAATTAAGTAACTACACTATAATTGTATATTTGTACTTTCCCTTAGTTGTTTTTGTTTTCCCTTTCCCTCCCTATCAAAGCGTTCCTTCCCTCCAGATGGGTATTACTTTCAGAGTATGCCTTCCTCCAGACAATACTTTGATCTGGCTGTATAAACATGGCTAATAATGATACATTATTAGCATGCTGTTTTGTGATTGGTGAGAGTCAGTTGTCTTACCATGGATACTGGGAGCATGGCTGTCAGAATTACTGCTATGCATTATTTAAAGTAAAATGGCTTTATTTTTACTTTAACTTATGCTGCTGAGGGCATAAGATCCCAACTAAGTCACCCGAACATTAGGGGTCAATTTGGTAACTGGGACCTTAGGGCTGCTCTGTATGGCTGGAATCCTAAATGCCACTACTGAAGAGTGGTAGTCCTTGTTGTATTTGATGACTTGCTTTGAAGCAAGCTCCAGCTGAGTTCATTGTAACTTGCTCCAAAGTAAACTTGCTTAAGATTTTTCGGCATTGCACTTACTTAATGCAAAGCTAAGCAATATGCAGTTAAATGAGCTTACTCCTAGGTATTGGATTGCAGCTTAACTTTCCTATTGAAATCAATGGTATTTAAAATTGCTTAACTGTTTCTGGATTGGTTCAGTATATTTCTTATAAGCTCTTGTTTTCATGGTGTGTGTATTTAAAACTGGTTAAATAGATGTTCAGCTGCAACAGAGAACAAATATTTCTTTTTCTTGTTAAGACTTAAAGCAGAAAGCTTGACTATCTTAAAATACTGTAATGAATAAACATACATGCATCACAGATTAAGAATCCTGAATAAACACTGACCCTGCAGTTGATTTCTATAAATATTGTTTTCTCTATTATACATATTATAAAGCATAGAAATAGGAACAACTAGGAACAACTTGATCTACTGAGTCACAGTGACTTGGAGATGTTTCATCTCTACTAATACACAGAATGTGAACACAAAGAACACCAAGCTAGCAGTTAAATAAATTTGGCATTTAAGAGCCTTAATATTTCTCAAGTTAAGTGTAATTTTGTACAGCATTAAAACAAATGGAAAAACAATCATTAGAATTAATGATCACCAAGTTCTGCTACCATTTAAATTTGACTCTGAACTTATCTGTTTCTAAAACTGTTACAACATGCTCCTGAGACCAAAAGCCCAGCAGACCCTTAAACAAGGAGTGTTCAATTTTCTCAAAGTCAGTGTCTTGGGTAATATTGGCTCATCACTAAGGTGATGATGCCTAAGGTGGGACATTGGTGGGCAATAAAAGCAATGCACTGTTCAACTTGCAAATGCTCATTCAGCACACACAACAACATTCGGTAACAGTTGTGACATTAATTACTATGTAGATATCTGACACACAGATTTAACTGACTAACCATTGCATTATCTCCAGCTTGCACGGAATCAAGAACTTCCACAACATGAAGTTGTCTCCCAGGTTGGGCCAGTTCATAAGACACAGGATTTGGGGGTGACTGAAAATATCCTCAGGAGAAAGTTACTCACTTGCTCCACTTTCAAAAGCACATTTGAAGGTAGTAATAATGACTCCTTTGAGTGGCTTTTCCTAATTAACCAAGTACTCCGTTAATCATTAGTGTCTGCCATTATTGTCAAAGCCATGTTGGCATGAAACAAGCCATTTAAGGGCTCATTTACACATGTTAAAGAGTCATATTTTTCTGGGTTTCTACCTCTTCACATGATATAATGCTCCCCATATCGAAAACACCTTTCTTCTGGAAAGTTGGCCTGTTAGGGAGAAACTTCGTTCTTTGCCTTAGCTAAGATTTTTCACAAAAAGAAGGGTGTTTTGTGGGGGGCAGGGGATATACTCGGGCATTCATATGTACAATCCTTATTTCCTTCTGGAAGTGGCAGAGGGCTCTAAACATGCTTTGCTGAACATGAAGCTCATCTCTAACCTTATGCACTTTCTTCTACACATAACAAGTGGAGATTGTTAGTACAAGGTAACCCCAAGGTTACACTTTTATAAAAATAGTAAAGATGTAGATTGGCCCAATAACAGCTGTGAAAAAGAAAAGGAAGTAAGCATCTAGTTACAGATTTTCATTAAAAACAAGAGACATGAACCAGGCAAAGTTCAGCATATTTTTACCCATTAATTTCAATGGAAGATATTGATATGCTTAACTTGTCCACTGAGATTTTGGTAATCAATTGGACTTTACAGTGCATGGTTTCATCTGCATTGTGCCTATAATAGGGTAGGTAACCTGGTGTCCTCCAGATGTTTTGGACTACAACTCTCACAAGTTCACTAATAATGCTGGCTGAGCATTTGATGAGCAGTAGTTCAAAATATTTTCAGACCACCCAGTTGACTCTCCCTGGCCTATAGTAATTAAAAATGGATATAACATATATTAGCTGAGGAGAACTCATGCTTTTGTGCTATAACAATCTACATTCTTAAAATATTAAATTAATATTAATAACAGAACATCACTATATCTCAAACCTCAGCTTCTGAGAAATAGATTTGCCCAAATGGCTGACAATTCACTTATGCAGTAATTAGTTCAACCCAGATAAGGTTTCTTCACAGGTATTGCTTACATGGATGAAAGGATTATCATGGAAAGAATAAAAAAGGGATATAGATTTCAAATATCCAGGCTGTGAAATGGCATTTGTAACACATGTATGAAATACATGAAGCTACCCTAACACATGCAGTTGCATGGTATACATATCTTCTTCTTTGTGTTTATATCTCCTTTAATTTCAATGTGCTTAAGCCAGCTCTAGGCTGGGTTTGGATATATTAAAATGCCAGGGTTTCAGGGGAGCACTGGCTTGATGGGCCTGAGCAGTGTGCTGTTCATGCTGCCCAATTGCTCTTGCTTGGTACCTCCTACAAGTATGAGTGGCTAAACAAACCACCAACCTTCTATCCATTGTTTGTTTAGCATGACATCTGAACCAAAAACCCTGCCTTGTCTTTCCCCAGACACTGGGCTGTTGTTGACTTACAAGTCCAACTTGTCTAGGGAAAGAAAAGCCAGCATTCCTGAAAACAAATCACAAGCAGAAGGCCTGAAGTTTCTTCGGCTGCTGCCCCATTTACAGGAGGAGCCAAGTAGAAGCTGCTTGAGTGTGACAAGCCAGAGTTCCTCTGGAACCTTGATTTCTTGTTATGCCTGAATTGGGCCTATGTACTAGATTCCAGTTGAAGAGTATAGCCTCTTTTCAGCTCTGTGTAAAGTGGCTATCCTTCAGAGAGCAGAAAGGACCCTCCACAAAGTGCCTGGAAGTAGTTTGTATTACAAAATATTTTCTATCATTCAGAAGGTTGAAAAACATGGAAGTAATGATACCCTATATTAGTGTTAGAATTTCTCAAAGAAGTACCTGGGGAGATAGAAATACACTAAACATTTGATATTATTTTAGGCTGGATGTTTGATATTTAAAAGGCAGCTTCCGAACACTTTTGGACTGGTTGGTTTTGGATCATCTAATGTAATGGGGTAGCCCTCTTTCCTTTCGCATGTTTAAAACAACAACACAGGGCTTCTGCCTCTTTAATGGTTTTGAAAGAGACTGTTTGGCATGGGGAAGTTATACAATAACCTAAATTTCATGGCACTTAAGTGACACTGGCCTGGCTTGCACAATCCCAGCAGTGGCATGTCGTAAGTGTCTGCTGCATGGTGGGCAGGTTGGCATCTTCAGCACTGTGGCCTGTTGTGCCACGTGAAAGTCCCAGAAGATGGCCACAGCTGGATGGCTTGTTACCCAAGACAACAAGCCATCTTGGTTGGGTTTGCATGATATGACAAGTTGTACTGCTGAGGTAATTATGCAAATCCCCAGTCTGCAACAGCCAAGGGCAGAAAGGGGAAATAAATGATCATGGCTTATTTTTGCTCCATATCATTCAAGCCCATCCCAGCATCAGTGTTAAACAGTAAATAATAAGAAATGGCGGAATACAACTTAATGGCCTCTTTGGTACTTAATCCCTGTTCAATCAAATTCTCAAGTGTACACTTAGCTCTAAGCATGCAAATAAACCCTATCTGCTGAAACAGGCCTTTATTAACTAAAAGAGATATTTCTTGAACAGAGCTTTGGATCTGGGGATTTTGCGGGTGGAGGTTAATGGAGTTTCTGAGTTGTACAGCACAGGGAGATCAAATTTCTTCTGCAAGTTTAAATCTCATCAGATTAAAAGAGAATTTAGTCTCAATGGATTTGAGAACAGAAACACATGGATTCTTGGAATAATACATAGAAATAACAAAGGTTTGCAGTATTATGCTGATCTGGAAGATTTGATTTTCCTTTCCCCTAAAGAAATCTCAATAAAAATAGAATGTTATTCAATTTTTTATTACCAGGTTGGAGTTGCCAACTTTTTTGTCCTTTTGTATTTCTGAGACTAATGGTTTCAGGATGTTTAAGCACAAATCACTGAATATGGAAATATACATGATGGTATCCTGATATTGAAGATATCTTCCAATATTTTGGAAGAGTCATCATATCATTTTTTCATTTTTATTATAGTATATTTTACATATTACATTGTTAAAATGTTATGTTTACTGTGTATATAGCCTTTTGTGTCTACATTTAAAATAAAGTAAGTTTAAGGGAAGATGGAAAAAGGAAATCCAGCAACTGAAACTGTTTGTCACAGAAATATAGTGCTTGAAAAAGTGTCACCTGCTGAATTGGTTTGTTGTTCTTGAATTACCAGAAAACATTGGCAATGGTATATTCAGAAGATGAACCTGGAATTATCTGTGAAAGGATATACTGGGTTGTAATTATGCTTGTCCAGCTCAGACCTTAAGAGACATCCTGTGTATAAGGGATGGGGAACGTGATCCTCCAGATGCTGCTGGACCACAATTCTTACCAGCTCTAGCCAACATCACCAATGGTAAGTGGTGATGGGAACTTCAATCCAATAACATCTGGAGGGCCACATGTTCCTCATTCCTGCTATATACTAACTATAGCATGGAAGAGGTAATTTTCTCAGTTGTAGCTTTTATCTTCATACAGTTAGTGATGAGAGAAGCTGCTGCTAGCATAAATTCCTTTTCTCAGCAACTCTTACATGCATAGCTCTCATTTTCAAGTTAAAATACACCCTCAAATATCGTGTATATAAATACACTCATGGAATATTCATAGTGAAATGGTTTGTGCTTTACAATCATGTGAATTCATAACTTACTATTACAAAGAAATAAGAGGCTCATGCCTTTAAATTAATGCTGACAGAATCATCTTCCTACCTCTCTCACTAGGATTCCTGGATTTTTCTCCTTAAAGGTGGACCCTGCAGTGCCCAAGGGAATTCTTACCTTCTTCCAATGTTCCAGTCTGCTCTGAAGCAGGTGATGGGGGTGGGGAAGGAGGCAGGTTAGCTGTCTCTTCGACTGCTAAAGATTGAATAATAGAAATGAGACACAGCAATTAATTACTTTGAATCCAGAAGATGGCAACTGGACAGTCTACATTATAACAGCCTGGCAGCATCTGACAGCATTCCATTTGAACTCCGTCTGAGACTTTAATATTGTCTTGTACCAACAATAGTAACTATTCATTTCAGATGATGCAGTATTAAGCTAATGAATCTACTGAAATATTTCATAATAGTTTTAGGCATAGTATTATGTCTCATAATAGGCTATATAACATGAAGGTAACATTTGTTTTTATTTATATCACAGCTGTTGAAAAGCTTGGCAATATAATTCTTACATGCCTTAAAGAAAAGCTCATTCACACGCAAAAAGCAGGGCAAATATTTAAGCAAGAAATATTTTTTTACATCATTCAAAATAAAAATTCCATATCTAGAGCTGCCCAGCTGCAAGGTAAATTCACTTGCATATATTTGAAGCAGTAGCATTTTACTACTTTCATAATTTTTAAACTTGGTTAAAAGATCTTTCTAGAACCAGCTTCATTTTTTGTTTGAGTGTTTCAGGCCCAACTTTGAAACATGCTGACTACAGACCTGCATGTGGCCCAGGAAAGACCCTCAACACCGACTTCCTTTTAAACATCCAACTACTCCACATGCTATGTGTAAATTGGACAGGGGTAAAACAGCAGCTTCAACAGGAGCAAGAGTGATGTCCAAATAACATACTGACCTGGTTCACACAACATGACAACCCAGTGCAGGTAACTATGTAATATGGGTTGCTGCGTTGTCCAAACCCTGACTGCTTCCTGCAGAGTGACTTGTTTTGAGGCAACAAACCATCCTGACGAATCCATGGCTTGTTTCTAGGGGTTGTTCATATCATGGTGAGTTGTTGTGTTGCCCAGACTCAGGAGAGCAATTCCATCATGGGTTGTAGGCATAAGTTAGCAGACCACTAGGCAAGAATGACAAAACCTCCCACTACTTTTCATGATTGCACCTGTACTACCATCACTGGTTTGCTAACCCTTCAAAAAGGGGGCTCCTGAAAACAGAGCCACTCTGTTTGCTTTTGACATCACCCCCCTCATTATTTTATAAATGTCTTATGATTCTCTGATATGTGTTTCAGTTGTTAAAGGAAGCAGCTAGGTAACAAGGAAGCTGATAAAGTATGACCGCATTTAGGCTAATTTGTGTAAATTTGCCAGGGACCAGTTGCCAAGTTATCCATTGAAAAGCACTGATAAGAAGATGAACCAAAGGTGGGAGGGCAACATTTCTCCCTTGGCAATGCAATCCTTTTTGTTTAAAGTGTTGAACTTCTCTGTGCCCTCCACCTTTTCAACATTTCCTCATTTCCAGCTACTCCAGAAAGGTGAGATATTAACGCCTTCCATTTGCATCATTTCTTTTTGGAGTACTTACTGTTCTGGCTACTGCAAGTGCACAAATTCCCTCTCCATTTATTTTCCAGCTGTTAAATTTGTACAAATTTCCACCTTTTGACTTTTCCACCATTACACTTGCAGGCTTTGTGCCACATGTGATGCAAAAGAAGGTTGCTGGTTGTGCAATGGGGGCTCCACAAGCATTTGCCGACTTCCTCTTGGCTTCACTCACTTTCCAAGACAGTGCTGAGCATGAGAGGAAGTTGGCGAACTGAAGAAGGATGGATTCTGCAGAACCTCATTGCAACATTAGTGGAGGGCACTGAGAAGTGTCAATCCAACACTCTACATTGAGAGGATTACCTTTCTAAGAGGCAGATACTGCTTGCTCTCCCTTTGATGCACCTTCTTTCACCACCTTCTGTCCTTTACTGGTGCATTTCAGCTGAATACTTAGCTATTGGTCCCTGACACCTGTGTACAAATCAACTTACATGCATCTTAGTATTATCAGTTTCCATGTATGCTACCTACTTCAGTTTATCACTCCCACTCCTCTGACAGCTGAAACATAAAAGGAAATTAATCAAGCAAAGCTAGTAAGCACATTTCATTGCCTGCACGTCAGTTAATACAGGCAAGGTCGCACATACTGGGCAATGGTCACACTGTACTTGTGCAAGTTTGAAAATAATAATTAAAAATTGTGAACACAATAGAGAGTTTCCAGGGATAATAATGATGAAAAAAGTCTTGAATTGTTTTGTTTTTAAACTCCGTGGGAGAAAAAACTTGTTGGGGAATGAAAAGAGGGAGCAATTGGAGAGTGGGGTGGTGGGGGTGGTGAGACAAGTCAGGTTCTGCCATGAAGGACACTAGGGATACCTTCCAGAGCCATCTGGAGGACTGAGGGGGAGCAAGGGGAGAACAAACCATGGTTAGTCCAATGGGGTCTTGCTCAGCAAATAACCAATCCACCATGGTTCATTTAGGGTTTCATTTCTTTAATTTAGCATTTTAAACTGTGCAATCATGTTAATGTTTTAATGGCCCTTTGCATTAGGGCTTAAAATTATTGTGCACTTTTTAGTGGGGAAAAGGAATATACAAATGTTAATGTCATGGTGTCCACAAAATGGCAACTTTTATTATGTGGACTTAGTTCCTTTTGGCTGCAGCTAAGAATTGAAACATGTGGTTATTTGCTCATCTGAATGAAAATAATAATTATTTTATCCTGCCTTTTTTCTTCTTACAAGCAACTGAGGGTAGCTTACATTGTCTGTCTCCTCTCTGATTTATCTTCAAAATAACCCCGTGAGGTAGGTTACAAAAATAGTAAGTTACTGGTCAAAAGTCACCCAGTAAGCTTTATGGCTGAGGGAGGACTAGAACTTGGATCTCCCATATTCCAGTGCAACATTCCCACCACTATGCAGCACTGCTCTCTAGTAGTAGTAGTTGAAAGAACTTTTGTTCACAGCAAGTGGAGAATCTGTTTTTCACCAATCCTTCCTCCTGGTCCTCCTTGCCATGTCCTGGAAGGTCTGTGAACTCTCAGAAGCAGCTTTGCCAGGGGCTGCATTGGTTTGTAGCAGAGGTCATTTGGTGACTTATGGGTCATGCAAACACATCCAGTAGGCCATGTTAAGTGTTTTGTGCTAACAAAGTCATAATAGGATACAATCCATTTTTCCTGTTACTAGATATTGTTGGTATATATTGGTTAGTTACTTTTTTCTTGCCCAATAAAGAATTTTCAGCAATTTGAAAACTTGGTATTCTTATCAAATGTGATCCCCACATCCATCTTGTATCTTTTAATTAAAATATAGGCAGAATATATGGCTTAACATGAGGAAGAATTAACAAGCATTAGATTTTGAAATGCATATCCAAGCTTTTAATCAAGGGTTTTCAAAAACTGGATCATGGAAGGTTGCCATATTTCCCCAAATGCAGCAGAATATGTAATTGACCAATCTTGGGGTGCCCAACAATAAGCACAACTGCAGTAAGTGATCATGTGGGAGGGTTCCTGTTGTTATAGAGTGTGAATAAGTCAGCATCTCAGCTCTTAATTCTTGAATGAATGAAACAATGAAAGAATGAATGAATGAATAAAAAAATCTAGGCCACAGCTGCAGTGCAAACACTTGATGTTTATAACACAACATACAGCTGAGATAATTTGTTTTACCTAAAGGCAATGGTGCTGGCTGATCTTTGTGCTGGGCTTCTTTTTCCTGTTCATCTTTTAGGACTGCCACAGCTTCAGCTGTTACTACTTGGACTATCCTTGCAGATACTTCTTCTGGGACAATAGTAGAATTGACAACAAGACAAACAAAAGCACATTAATGTAAGAGATCTAGGGATCTTTAAAAGCAGCCCTCTGTGAACAATGATCGCAGACTAATATTACAGTTCTGAAGCCACTTCCATTATGGTTGTCCTATTACACCTGTCGGAGACTGCTCCAGAACAGTTTTAGGACTGTTACTGTCCTCCAAACCATTTCTCAACAAAACACGTAACAACGATGACAGGACAGGATTCTCATACAATCCTAGTTACCAACAATTAATTCTCATGACTGGATTAATCATCATAGCAAGTGATACCCCAAACTCCAGAGCCTTGCACTTTTTCTCCAAATTACACATGGGCTCCAAGAGGGAAGATGCTGGATGGAGATCAGGACTCTACAAGTGTTGTCAAACCCTTGTGATTCTTCATCAGAGGCACGTCTGTTTCTAGCTGTCTCAGTGATTCTGTGTGTCCTGTGGCATTATGTGGCATGGAGGGCACTGCTCAATTGCTGGGAGCAAGTCCCTCCCCCCATGCTTGCTGGTGGCCCACTTCAAGATGTGGCAGTCAGCAGTGAGAAAGCAAAAGTCTCTGCAGCAGGGTTCAGTGTAATCGGGGCACTGGTTCTGCCAGCATTCTGTTCATGTGGAAGGCTATCTGTGGGCAACTGCTCCCACATAAGCTTCTTCACTGCAGGCTAGCACACAGATGTCTAGTGTGGAAACAAGTAGCACACCTAATATTGGGGTCACCTGCTCTCCAGTGTTCAAATGATGCCCCTTCATGCATGCAGCACTTGAATGGCTCTTGAAATAGATCATTTCTCACCAAAATACCAGGATGTGGGAGATCAGCCACAAGATGTCTTGACTTTACTCCCCCAACCCCTTAAAGTGAACTGTGCCAAGTCAGATATTTATCACAGCAGCAGCTCTGGGGGAGGGGGAGTTTGGCCACTATACTAATTTAAATCACCCACACCCCCATTCAGACAACAAGAGCTTGAGGATAAAATTTGACAGGTACAAGTGGGAAAGGGTTACAACAGTGCTCTTGGAGATCCTTTGAACCTGTGGTTCCTCTAACCAGATCAGCTCACCAAACACTTCTGACATGTACATGTTGGCCTTGAAAGGGAGGCCTGTGTGCTAAGGCAGGGGTGAGATGGGGAACTTCTGAACCATGGGCCTAATCCATCCCATGAAGACTCCATGTTTGCCCTTCTAGGTCAATCTTCATTATTTCTGATCAATGTTTGGCAATAACAGGGGGCTTTTCCTTATGTTGTTCACTGCATATCCTTCCACTTGGAAGGGCAAATGGTGCACTAAGTGCTTTGCCCGCTCCATGTCCTTTCTTATGGGAGTAGGCATGAGACAGACAAAGCCACCCAGTATGTGGGGTGCAGGATCACTTCATCTTCATCCACATTTCAGCTTCCATCCTTCCTTCCAGGTATACATAATTACAGGGAAGCTTCTTGCCTGAGAAACACTATTTGGCCAGCTCCTCCAACATGGGTTGCCCAAATCTTACGCCTTCATCATCTTAGTCTGCTGCTCTTTGCCTTCTTACAGCTGCCTTGGACCTCCCTCCCTCTGAGTTTGCTACCTTTGCTCTTCCAGTCAAGCAGATAATTTCACTACATATCTCTGTCTGCTCTCTAACAGGGTTCTGCATCCACAGCTTTGACCCCTCTGAGTTCCTCATTCTGTTTTCTCCTTGCAGTTTTAGGAATGACCCTTGGGCCATTAACCTCACTCACCCAGACCTCATCCCAGAGACTGAGGCCTTGCCCTTGCAGCCACACACAGCTCTTGGTAACTGACAGAGACTGCCTGTGACCCAGGTCCTGATGGTGCGTGGGGAGAAGATGCTTTGCTGAGTAATGGAACATTTAATGTACGGCATCCCAAAAAAACAAAAAAACAAAAAAAAATCACCACTGGGGATTTTATAAAGTAAGGTTCAGTTTGAAGCACTCTTTTGATGGATATTTTTGGCGACACATGAGGAGCAGCCAATGCAGCAGAAACAGTCTTTCTACTGTTAATGACTACCACAAAAACAAGACATTTGGTACTAATGGGCTCTATAAATAGCAGATCCAGTGGTTAAGTCAAATTCTTGGAGGGTAGCTATTAAATACTTCAGAGTTGCCTTATGGTTCAGTTAAAGTTCAAGGGATTCTAGTGATATTTAAAAAGAATGGTAAAAAAGAAAAGGAAATCCAGCCAAATTCAATGTGATGCTAGGTAAGCACTCAATGTTTTAACATTGATTTACTTCGACTGTTTCCTTTCTACTCCTGAAATGATACCAGCAAAAGTTGAATTAAGCAAAAATAAAGTTCTCGGATACTGATCAAGCCTTATGCAGGGTTTATACGTTGTGGTCTCTGGATCCCTGCATTTGTACTGCTTTATGGAAACAAGGAAAAAACAATTTCATTTGTATTTTCACTTGCTTAGAGACTCTTGCTCTACTCAGGTCACAGGCTTACAGGATATTGATTTGAAATCTTTCTTTGCCAATTTGCTAAATATGACTGTTGATCACAGCATGATGGAAAATAAGAGGCAGGGAAAGGCTACATTGAAGTCAGAGCTTGGTAGCAGTGGTGATTACTTTACAAAAGGAAATCCAAAACTGAACAGAGGTAATATGATGGTTTCCCCATGATGGTTTCCCCATGACATTAAAGTTCAGTCATGTCTGATTCTGGGGGGTGGAGCTCATCTCCGTTTCCTAGCCGAGGGAGCCAGCCTTTGTCCACAGACAGTTTCCATGGTCATGTGGCCGGCATGACTAAACACCGAGGTGCATGGAAGGCTATTACCTTACCACCAAAGTGGTACGTTTTTATCTACTTGCATCCGCATGCTTTCGAACTACAAGGTTGGCAGGAGAGGTAACAGGAGGGCCTAAGAATCATATCTAAAGGTTGGGGTTGGGCTCCCGTACAAACCTTTGATTCTGTAGTTGCAAAAATGGGCTCTGCTAAACTGGTGACACCTAGAGGACTGCTGGAGATTACCTGAATGGTCCTGCTAATTGTTGCCTTTGTTATGTAAGATTGAAAGCAAACACTCTGTATTGTCAAAGGAATGGACAAAGGAGTGCTGGAAAGGAGGTGTATTCCTCCTTATTCACTGCCCAGCTAAGGACAATGTAAACAAGGAGTTCAGTTGAAGAACAATAGATGGGCAGTTTGAATTCAGCCTCAGAGACTGGGCTAAATTCAAGGTTCACAGGACCACAGAAGGAATATAAGTAAATAAAATAAGCCATGGTGGCTTATTGCCCTCTCTACACCTGCCAGCTACCTGATTAACATAAACAGCCTTGTCTGATAAGTCTCATCAAACCCAGTGAGAATGGCAGTCTGGCAGCTCCACCAACTGCCCCGAAACCCTAGAATAAGCTGTGAACTCATTTTCTATCTGTGATCATGCAAATCTGGTCACTGGGTTTGCACAATGAGTCTGGAGTATACAAGGCGTTACCACGGGTTATTGAGTTCTATGAACATAGCCAGTGGAGGTTATAGGAGGGTTAAACATGGCCCACTGGCTGTGTTTGCATGACCCAACAACCCATGGTTGGGGATTTAATATTTCCGGTTGGGGCCATAGCTTAAATAAATTATCCTGAATTGTTGTATTGTGCAAACAGCCCTAGAGAGCTCTCTGTGATTTTTTGGTGCTAGCATCTTCCTAAAGATCTGATGCTTGAACATTTAATGCTCTACATCCAACCTATATATCTATAAATAAACATAAATATCACAAAATGCTAGTAAACTTCCAGTGACCTCATTCCAAAAGAAACCAATGGGTAAGCATTGCACCACTCAGCATTTCTCACCATCCATGATGATGATGATGATACATTTCTATACTGCCCATAGCCAAAGCTCTCTGGGGAGTTCACAACTTTTATGTCACCTGTTGGGAAAATTTGGACAAATCCTGTCAGAAAAGCATTGCTTCTGTGTGCTTCTGCATTGTAGAATCAATCCTGTACTCCTTCTCAAACTAAGCTAAGTCAGTGTTTAAAATGGCATTCCTCCCCCGCTCCTTTCCCTCACCTTTAGCTGTAAGCTACAGTAGACAGGCCATTTAGTCCAAATATACATTATATACCTTCACAATGATTAAATAATCATTGTTGGATTTCAGTTTACCAGGAAGTATCTTTTGCTAGCCCAGAGGGCTCCATGTGCCCGGGCCATTCAGAATGGTGCGGATGCATTACTTATGGTCTGAGTCTAGATGAACTTAGGAGTTCATGAATAGTTTCTCAGCAGCTTGAATTTACATGTCTAAGCAGACCTGGAGATGGGTTCAAGTTACTAAGCTGAAGCGTCAATACACTGCAATTGGAGGTGTTGTAATCTCATTGTCACTGTATGACTGACTTACATTCCTTTATCTGTTCTGTATATGATGGCCTCAGAATTTTATTGTAATCCCTGCATTCTGTCATTGATTGCTCTGTGCCTGTGTACATGACTGGGAGGGTATAAAATATCCCGTAGTTGTATTGAGGCTTTGCAGCGAGTTCACCTCTGCATGACCAGTAATGCATTATCGTGAGTCTACCATGGGAACCTGGGCCAAACAATAAAGCCACAGATGGTCTGGATGATTGATCTTTCCCACGAACCTGAGTTTTATCTCCTCCTCATGAATTGAAATTCCGGGATTTTCTGACACACCCATCCAGATTTCAACCAGGCCTGACCCTGCTTAGATTCCAAGTTTAGGCAGGATCAGGCACTGCAGGTTATATGGAAGCTATAAGCTATATAGCAGCTATGTCCTTTTTGTAACATCTCACAAGATCCATGAAAGAATAGGAAGAGAAGAAAACTATTATTGGTACCAAACTAGATGTATGGAGCAATTGTGTGCTGGTTAAGCACATGGTTTCCCTATTCACATATGAAACATGGATATGCAGGAGCTGACTATTTACATAAAGAAGCACGTGGAAAAGATACATTTTCTTCCTGCTCAACTCATTTCTGGCATTGGAGCCAACATGAGAAAAAATCACTTAACAAAATCACATTGAGATAAGGCATTAGAGTAGACTAGTGTTGTTCCCTTTCCTACTTCTTTTGTGCAAATAGTAGATCCCTCCCAATCATTCCCACTTTATATGTAAACAAGGCAAACATCTGCTTACCATAATAGTTCAGACCGCATGGTAAGCCACATTCAAGGGTCAAACACGAATTGAGAGTGGGTTGTCACTGAAACAGGGATTACTGTATTGCCTAAACCCAGCCATATAAACAAACCATGAACAACTCGTGAAGAGAACCTATGGTTTGTTGTTGGCTTGTGAACTGTTGATTATTCATGGTTAACCAACTCTGGTTTGTTAATTACTGTTCAGACAACAACATAATATGTGTTTCAACTACAACTCATGGTACAGTCACATCCCAGAGTCAGCCCATAGGCTAGATTCAGACAACACTACAAGCCATGATGGGTTTTTTCCCCCATTGTTGGTCTGTTGTGTTGTCTGAACACAGTTATGGTATTTCATCACAGTAAATTTGGTCTTTAGAAACTGCTATAAGAAACAATGATTTGTTCTATGGTTTCTCTGTATCATCATGGCTTGTCATGATGTGTAAATCCAGGTTCATGGTTCTCACAGTACTGGTACACAATTAATACAGAGTCCTCTGGAAAGAATGACAACTGCAGGAGCCAATCCAGCTATCCAGCTTCTATGTGTGGACCAATGAGGAAGTGGCAGGAACACAGGCAGGGAGAGAGGCACTTGGGACTGAATTTCAGGCACACAAATTGCCATGATTGCCTACAGAACTGCTCAGCAAAGAAGGTTGTGCTGCTCACTTTTCACAATCACACCAGTGACTGCCTTTCTACTGAAGCTAAAATGTTACTTTGAAAAGGCCATCACTTGTTTCCCAGTTTTAAAAAAAGAGATCCGTTTCAGATAAAGATGGGGTAGAAATAAATACATAAGTGGGGGGTGTCTCAAAAATGTGCAATCAGAGAGGTAGATTTTATTACTATTTTGTAGGGCTTTTTGTAAGGGCTCCCTTGCAGCCCTCAAATATGAGTACTATGACCAAGTACTGGGGGAGAAATTAGAGCAAGGAGGGACCTGATAGTGCAAGTCAGTAGCACAGATGGTGGGGAGCCAAAGGAGCAGGTGCACTACAAGCAGGGCCACCCCTTTCCCTCTTGCCAGCTGAGTCCTCCTGGTTTTAAGTGCTGAACTGACACCTCTCAATGTCTTCCACCTTCTCAACATTTATTTGGCTTTTCAGCTTCCCCCTTTTGATGTTCTTCGTTTTGTGACTCCTTTTTGGAGCATTTACTGCAGGTGCACACATTTCCCTTCCATTTATTTCCTAGCCTTTAAATTTCTGTAATCCCTCTGTCCATTTACTTCCCAGCTATTAGGTTTGTGCATAGTTCTATGGACAAAGAACTATTTTTAAAAGAACTATCAGGGAACTGCAGTAATCACAACAGTAAGATAACCCCACATTTTGGGGCACCTTCTTTTGCTGCTCCTCTCATCCTTTACTGCTGCTTTTCAATGGACAAGCTGGCAGTTGGTCTACAGCAGCTCTGCAGATTAAGCTACAAGCAGTCTGTTGACTAGGCAAGACTGTACATGTTGGGTAGTCATAATAGCCCGCTTGCACAAGATCTGGAAGAAGAATAACTATAAACACCTCTGCATCATTTTCAGAGGCTCCAGTTGTGGTTTTTTTGAGGCTCCGTAAAAACGAAAAAAGCAAAGAACAGTGGTGAACAAAAGTGGCTATCAGATTGGGTGGCAGGAGACAAGATGGCTTCTGCTCTGAAGGATACTGGGATAAGTGTCAGAGTGGGCTGGAGGAGGGCAAGCAGGAGCGGGAGAATAGCTGCGGTGAGCCCAATCACTTGGCAGGCATACTGTAGGCTGCTCCATGAACAACCAATCTGTGACATGCTAATGCATCCAAAGGCACATCTAGTTTGGAACTCACTCCCTGCAAAGATAAAGAAAAGGAACAGGGATCTGATGAAACATCAATTTCTCTGGTCACCACCTAAAAATAGAAGACTTTGGTCAAAGATGACAAACATTCCTTTTTCATATTTTGAAATCTTCAAGATAGCTGTATGCCCCTGGAAAGTTTCAACTAAAACAAAGAGGGAAATACTCCCCACTTTCCAGTTTAGCCACATTTTAGCCGAGGAGGAGGAGGAGGAGGTGATGTTGAAGAAATGAGCTACATTCACAGTTGTGATATCAGGAAATAAAAACAATTGCAGAATGCTCTCTGGCAAACTTCACAGCAGGGTACACAGCAGTTTCCTGGGCAACAATATTAATAGCTGGCAAGGTAGAATTTAGACAATAAAAGGAATTAATTTTCAACTCTTGGTTAAGTGCATATTCTCTGTCTCTGTCTGTCTGTCTGTCTGTCTCTCTCTCTCTCTCTCTCTATATATATATATATATATGAACAGGAACATCAATTGATTGTCTCTCTCATGCACACACTTGAAAAACTCTAGAGTGGTCTTTGCTGGCCGCTGGAAGGACAGTATAAAAGGTGCAAACTTTGCCTCCCTTGGGAGTGGCCACTAAAAGGCCCCTCTCTTTGATTGCTAGGAAATATGCTTCTGATGGTAGCAATCTTGAAAGAAGAGTGTGTCCTGAATATCTTAAGGCTCAAGCAAACACCTATGGGAAAAGGCAGTCTAAGGTAGTGTAGTCCCAAGCCATAACTGAAACAGATGGATTTCATTACAATATTCTTTTTCCTTTGGCAGTCTTTTTGATTTCTTTCTCCGTCTCATGATCAAGCCTCCTGCTCATTACCAAAATCTATGCTATTCTTCAAACTGCAATTACCATCTATTTAAATTTGTCAGCAGAACTTTGATTTTGTGCCTTGTTATACAATTAGGATTTCGAGGCCGTTATTTCAAGGTTGTGGCTCCTGAGTTGCCAACACTTGTGTACATGAAAAAGCAGTTCCATGATGGTTTAGCCAACTGCCAGAAATACCTCCCAAGCTGAGTTCTTTGGAATAAAGACTTCCAGCAATTTAGGAAAAAAGCATTGATGGCATTTCTCTGACTTTAAGTCCTCCTTAAATCAAAGAATGGGCACAGCTGACAATATCCTTTGGATTGGAGCACATCTTTGCAAAACAGCCCACTCCTGCAGAAGCATCTAAGGATATGTATCTTCAGGTGATTTGACTCCTACCTTTTGCTACAATCTTTCAGTGAAATATTATAAACCAACTTTAGATAGAACCCAAAGGACAGCTGAGTTTGGTAATTTTATACTGGTATACATGCCAGCCTGGATCCAAACCAGTTAGTTGCTCTTGGTTCCCATTGCAATTAATGACTCTTACATCATGAATAATTTGTCTCCCTATCCTCCTTTTGCTCCCTCTGTGCCCCACATCATATTAGCCCCCCCATAAGTGGGGATCCCAGGTTCCATAAGAAAATTGACTCCAAATATGATTTTTTGTATTGGGAACTTGCATATTCCATCATCCCAACATGGTCATGCTAAGTCCTAAAATAAGATATCCACCCAAACTCTGGATATACATATTCTTACCTATGCACTGGAATAAGCTTAATAATAGGCTCATGCCAAGAGGAGAATTGTAACAACAAAAAGAAAGAACACAAACCTAGGGAAGGCTGCAAGCTTGATAAACTGGAACTTGCATAAAGCCGAAAATTTATGGAAGAAAGGAAAGAGGGCTGGCACAGGAGAGACTGAATGTATTAACCCAAGGGTACAAGACCGAAAGAGAAGGAAAGCAGGAAATAAATCTCCAAGTGAATGAGCACATGTATAAAGGGGAATGAAATGAGATATAGAAAATGCAAAGAAAGGAAAACAGGGAAAATCTGCAGAAAAACCTGCAGCAAAGAGCAAGCTTTGAATGGCCTGAGACCAATACTTGACAGACAGACCACCTAAGACACTAAAGAGACAAGAGGGGATTTGCCCAGGAGGATTAAACTTTTAATTACTGATCTAGGAAGTTGTGGTTAGGGGACTTGGCTGCAGTAGACAGACATGTCACAGAGCCTAACTGTTAGGTTTTGTATTCATCAGAGTAGACTGGTCTGTCACAGTGACTTTACAAGTCAATGGAAAAGATAATTCCTATCTTTGAAATGCTGTGAATTAATACCTAGAGCAGGGGTCTCAAACTCGCGGCCCATGGGCCAATTGCTGGGACGGGCGGGGCACGGGGGAGGGGCCCTGCGGCCTTCAAAGCGCCGGCGGCGCACGGGCCGGCCGCGGGATGAGCGGCCCACCACCACCACCGCAGTGGTGGAATACTTGAGGCGGCCCAGCCTCACCCAGACTCTACTTCCAGCGGCCCCCAGGTAAGTTGGGTTTGAGACCCCTGGCCTAGAACATGAGAGTGTAGAATAGCTAGAGATTAATCACATTTTCCCACTTACAATTTTTATGAACCACAACCAATTTCCTCTGCTTGCCCCCCAAGTTTGTGTACACACATAGCTTTTGTACCTATCTTCTTTAATTATATGTTTAGCTTGTTAGAGATAAAAAAGAGAGGGCACAAACACAAATAATGAACAATGTAATTATTTTTGATTTCTTAAAAAAATGTGGGATGTGGGAGGGAGTCTTTGTAGCAGAATCCTCAGGGTTTTTGGGGGATGCTCATGTAGCTGTGGGCTGTACTCACATTCCTAGGTGTGGACAACAGAGAGGCAGAAGCCACCCGCCCCAAAAAACCAGGAAACAGGTCTCATCCCAATTCCCCCTCCTCCATTTCCAAGCATCTCTGGGTGCTACAAAGCCCCAGTAGTCCACTCATTTGTGCAGTTGTCCTGAGTGCACAGCACCCCCAAAAGTGGCCAAACTGAAGGAAAATCCCAGTGGGGGGAGGAGTGAGGCTTCTGATTTAAAGGGACATGACTGCCCCCCAACACAGGTGGTTTGCCAAGCTTTGAGTCCCCCCCCCCCCCCCCGTTGCTAGCAGGGAGACTTTTCTTGCTGTTCCCTAGGGCTGCTTTGGCACACTGCAGTGCCTCGGAGAGGAGGCTGCTCATGAGCCCTCAGTCTTTCTGCTGCTTTTGCCAAGAGACTCTTTTTTTAAACTTTACCATGGTTACTTTGCTTTCTGCATTCAAACAACACACTAACTGGGTTTGTGCAACATGACAAGCAACAGTTGATTGTTGTGCTGTCCAAACCCAGTCATGGTGATTGTCCATTGTGACTTATCATGGCTATGGATAATAATTTTATTTATTTATTTATTTATTTATTTATTTATTTATTTATTTATTTATTTATTTATTTATTTATTTATATTGTGATTTATATCCTGCCTTTTTCCTACAAAGGGCTCAAGGCACAGCAATCTGTTCTGTGACTTGTTCCTACCGTAAATGTTTGTTGTGTTGTCCAAACTGTGATGACAGAACCCATCATGGGTCAAGCCCCAGAAAAGAACAAATGATCTGCTGGACAATAGTGGCCATTGCCACATCCACACATGCTATGCCATGGTGGTCTATAAGCACAGTGGTTTACTGTGCTGTCTGAATCTAGCAGTCTTCCCACAGGGTGGTTTATAAACCACTCCGACTAGCCATGGGTTATAGTAGGGTTTAATAAAGCCACTATGGTGCATTGTGCTACCCATTCAGTCTTATTGTGTCATTCACACATCTCCTGAAGGTGCATCTTTCAGGTGCAGAGCCATTTTAACCACAGTGCATGGTTAAAATTCCCAAGAGGTTTAATATGTTGTATGAACACTGCTAGAGTGTTTTCTGTTCCCTGGCTTGGATCTTCTGCAGGGGAAGTTGATGCTCTATTAGAAAATTTAATACCATATTACAGTCTCATTCTGAGCCAGTATTAGAAGGAATAAGATGTTTGGACTGAAGTTTGATGATTAGAATTAATGGGATGGGAATTCAATATATTTTATGTTTCAATTAGAAACATTTAATCTGTTTTGCAGTAAGTACTTGATGTGACCTTGTACACAAAAGCAGGTGAAGCATTTAATTTACAGTATTAATACTAACAACGGCAGCAGCAATAATCCTTTGCTTCTCTTAGCCTCACCACCTTGCTGAAACTGAGCAAGTTTAGAAGGAAATATAAAGGAGAAGAGGAAGGGTTGTGACTAAGAAATGGCAGAATCTGGTAATCTTACTCCTGGTTCCAATGATACATTTCTTGATCTTTCTAACTCAAAAGCTGTGTTATGTAGCAAATTTATTCTGGAAACAAGAAGAGATCCATCAGGACCTCTAGACAGTCCATGATAGCGCAATTCTAACTAGGGACTGAGGAAAGGTGTACGAGATTGCTCCCCTCAGCTTCCCCAATCTTCATTCCATCATGTTGCTTCTTTTAAATCACCAGATGTTTTTAAAGAAGGAGGGGGATTAGTTATTCCAGCTACAAAATGGCTTGCTTAAGGGGTGTAATCTTGGGGATTCTTAAGGGCTTTAGATTCAGTGGATTCAGTCTCTTGTATGTCCACAGAAAGCTTTTGCTGCCTACCATGAGTGGAAACAACTAAGTGGCACTCCCTATTCAAAATCCTCTCTGCCAGTGGGGTTGGTTCTACAGCCCACCCTAACTGCTCTAGCCTGCTTATTTGGGATTAAGATTGATTCCCACATTTCAGAAGGAAGAAAGTTATTCATAAAGGAGGCCATCTAAAATATGCTTCCCCCTTTTAGGGTATTTCTTTATCTTAGCTCTAAATAAGTGAAAATTCCAGTTAGTGATATTTATTTATTTGGAGCATCTTTATCCCGTCCTTTACAACGCCCTATCTAAGTTCCTCAGTGGTGTTAAATTATAATGTATGAACGACAGTTTGAAGATGAGAGTCTGATACCCTAAAAAAGCAAACTAAAAATATCCTATTGATGAGAAAGGACTGCAACAGTTGCAAAAGAAATACTTCATGTATCACTGTTTGTCTACTTTGAGATAACAGAGTAGCTGGTCAATTTTCTATCAAGCTGATCATAAAGAAAAAGCAACTCATTGTTATATACTAAGTAAAGTATGATATTGATGAAGAAAATAACTAATACACACCATCATGGATCAGTAATTCAAGATAATTAAATTAATATTTGTTGTGGAAGAAAGAATTCTAATTTAATTTCAGAATGAGGAAAAATTCCAGAATTTCATTTAATTTCAAAATGGAAATGAAAGATAATGAAAGGCAATGCTTTTAAACTTAAAAGCATTCCTGAACTACATGGACAATGATGAAAAATTATGCCATAAGAGAAATGGAAAACAAACAGTGCATAGGAAATTCAGCCTGTGATTACTTTGGCAGGGTAAATGGCGCTCCTTTGTCAATGCAGCATTATCCTGACACATCCCATTAGGAAGACAGTGACATTCAAATGCAGCAGGACAGTGCCCTTTCCCCTATATAATGCTCTCTGTGCCAGACAGACAGGGCTAAAGCCACTAGCCCTGCAGTGCAGCACCAGCTGCAGAGCTAATCCACTGTATTAACTCCCAATCCACTAGCTTGATGGTATGTTGAGCTAGACATTTTCCTCTTGCACACCATCATGAATTATGTTACCTAATAATCTGTAACTAATAATCTGCCTTTTGGCTCTGGCCTCTTGGCAGAGAAGCAGAGCAGCAGAGGCACAGGCTGGGAGAGAGCGCTGAGTGACCAGGGGACTGGCGAAGGCAAGGTAGGAGCTGGGCAGCGGAGCAGAGGGCCAGGAGGGAGCAGAGGGGCGGGGCCACTGGCCTGAGAGGCTGATAAGGCTTCATTCCTTGTCTGCGTCCCTTAGCTGTGGCCCAGGCTGTCGGGGGACTCCCTTCCCTGGGACGCAGGGGTGGGGTTTTTTTTTTTTTTTTGTTTTTTTTTCCTTCCTTCCTTCCTTCCTTCCTTCCTTCCTTCCTTTCTTTCTTTTTTGGTGCTGTGCTGTGCTTTGCTTTGTTTTTCCTCCAATTTAAATTTAAGTTTATTTTATAAATTTAAGTTTATTTTATCCTTGTGTGTGTGTGCGAGTGGGATTTTGTCTGGGAGAACTGGGCAAGTGAAGGGAACTGCAGGACAGACAAGGCAGGGGACCAAGGTAAGGTCTCGGAAGGGATCCCAATGGACCAGGAGATGGCCTTGGCGGGAGTCACGGGTGTTGCTGTCCGCTGCGACAGCTGCGACATGTTCGCCCTTCTCCCCCAGGAGAGGCAGGGTTACATTTGCCCTCGGTGGAAGCTGGTGACCCTGCTAGAGGAGGAGGAGAGGTGCCTGAGGGCCGAGAGAGCTCTCCAGGCCCCCTGAGAGCAGCCCCACTCTGGACAGAGGGTTGAGGGAGAGGCCATGGGAGGAGCAGCCGCGGAGACATGGAGGTATGTCACCCACAGGACATATCTGGAGCAGGGAAACAGGTTCTCTCCACCTGGGGAGGCTGGGGCTGATGAGGCCTCAAGGGACAAGCAGGACCCCCAGCCTGGGACGACAAGCGGCAAGGGGGCCACTGCAGGAGAGGCGAGGGCCAGGGCACGGCCGCCCACCACCACCAGGAAGACACGGCGGCGGTTGATTGTTGTTGGTGACTCCCTGCTGAGGGGCAATGAGGCGGCGGTGTGCCGCCCCAACCTGGAGACAAGGAAGGTTTGCTGCCTGCTGGGCACACGCATCCGGCATGTGAAGGACAGAGTGGAGCGTTTTGTTCGCTCCGGGGGTCACCAGCCGCTCCTGGTGATCCATGTGGCCAGGCAGGGTGTGGTCGGGATCACCAGGGACTTCAAGGTCTTGGGGAAGAAACTCAGGGAGGTAAAGGCCCAAGTGGCCTTCTTGTCAATCTTACCAGTCCGGGGATTTGGGCCAGGAAGCGACAGAAGGGTCTCCGAGGTGAACGACTGGCTTAGGGTGTGGTGCTATAAAGAACGCTTCGGGTTCCTCGACTACGGCACACGGTTTCTTGCCAATGAACTTCTGGCAAGGGACAGGTTACACCTCACGAGGATGGGGGAAAGGGCCTTTGGAGATGCTCTAGCGAGCTTCGTCCAGAAGACTTTGAACTGAGCTGGGGGGGGGGGGGTTCAGGCCCCCCAGAAACGTGTCTGCACTGGACAAGTGTGGGGAGAGGATCAGGGCTCTGGGAGCAGGGTTTTAGAGGTACTGCAGGGACTGACAGGACTCCTACAGAGAGGGCCAGGTATCGGGGAGGATGGGAGGAAGGAGGAGGCTGGGAACTCCAAGGAAAGGAAGCGGTGGGAAGGAGTTAAGGTGCATGTACACCAATGCTAGGAGCATGGGTAATAAGCAGGAAGAGCTTGAAGCTCTCCAGGGAATAGGAGGGTATGACCTGGTGGGAATCACAGAAACTTGGTGGGATGAAAGGCAAGTCTGGAATGTGAACATAGAGGGGTATCACCTTTTTAGAAAGGACAGGAAGGGAAAGAGGAGTGGGGGAGTTGCTTTATACGTCAGGAAAGGGAAAGGATGCAGTGAGATAGAATGCAGCACAGATGGGGATTCGGTAGAGGCAGTCTGGGTGAAACTTAGGAGTTTTGGCACAGAAAGAGACCTGACAGTGGGGGTATGCTATCGCCCTCCAGGTCACCTTGAGACCCTGGGTGATGTCCTGACAGGCTAGAATCTAAGGATATCTCAGGGGAGAGACACAGTAATTATCGGAGATTTCAATCTCCCAGATATTACTTGGGAGACTCACTTGGTGGTGACAGCCAGGTCACATTGCTTCCTAAAGGCTATAGAGCAGGGGTCTCAAACTCAACTTACCTGGGGGCCACTGGAAGTAGAGTCTGGGTGAGGCTGGGCCACATCAAGTATTCACTGCGGTGGTGGTGGGCCGTTCATCCACCATCGCTCCTGGAGGCCGGCCCGGGCACCGCCGGCGCTTTGAAGGCCGCAGAACCCCTCCCCCGTGCCCCGCCCATCCCAGCGCGCAGCTTAGAGCGAACATTGCACCCAGGGTAACGACTCACGCAGGGGCGTGTGAGAAAAATGCAAAGCACAGCACTTCACCAAAAAAAAAAAAACAAAAAACAAAAAACAAAGCGTGGCCCCCACTTGATAATGATATCAAGTGGGGGCCACAAAATATCATTCCACAGGCCAAAATTGGCCTGCGGGCTGCGAGTTTGAGACCCTTGCTATAGAGGGAGGGTTTTTCACACAGAGGGTCCGAGAGACAACGAGGGGGGGAACATCCTTGACTTGGGCTTGACCAACAGGGAGGAGCTGATAGATGAAGTACAGATGAGGGGAGCTCTGGATGCGAGTGATCACTCCATCCTTTGCTTTGAGATCAGGGGACTGGGGATGTGCAGCAGGTCGAGCACTAGAAGCTGGGACTTCAAGAGGGCCAACTTTGGCCAACTGAAGGCCAGACTGGGGAAAGTCTCCTGGGATAGGTTACTGGAAGGTAAGCGAGTTGAGGAGGGGTGGATGGTGCTCAAAAGGTAGGTTTTGGAGATGCAAGCTTTGATGATACCTCTAGTCAGTAAGGTGGGGAGGCGGAGGAGAGTGCCGCCATGGATGCGAAAGGAGGTGATTAGCGGGATTAGATGAAAGAGGAACCTCCATAGGAAATGGGTACTGGGGCAAATGGACAAAACGGTATACCGGGAGGAGGAGGCCCATTGCAGAAGGATTCTTCACAAGGCTAAGGTTGATTACGAGCTGAGACTTGCCAAGAATATCAAGAGCAACAAAAAGGGCTTCTTTCAGCATGTAAATAGGAAGAGGAAGGGGAGACAAGTGGTGGGACCACTAAATAAGGAGGAAGGAGATCCAGTGACTGATATGAGGGAACAGGCACAGATGCTAAATTACTATTTTGCCTCTGTGTTCTCCCCAAAGCAGGACGGGGGATATCCACACAGGAGATTAGATGAGGCTGGGGACTTAGGGGCACGGAGTAGAGTCACCCCCCCTTGAAGTCGAGGGGCTCCTCAGGGAATTGGACATTACAAAGGCGCCAGGCCCTGACGAGTTACACCCAAGAGTACTTAGAGAGTTGGCAGGGGTTGTCTCGCACCCGCTGGCCTCCATTTTTGAGGCCTCATGGAGAACGGGTGAAGTTCCAGAGGGCTGGAGGGTGGCATCAGTGGTCCCAATTTTCAAAAAGGGTAGTAGAAGGGACATGGGGAATTATAGACCTGTTAGCCTTACGTCCATTGTAGGAAAAACAATGGAAAGGCTCATAATAGAGAGAGATCTAGTGATGCTAGATAGGGAAGGGAGGCTGACAGCCACACAACATGGCTTCCGCAAAAACAGGTCCTGCCAGACAAACCTTGTGGAATTCTATGATAAGGTTTCGAGATGGCTAGATGGAGGGGATGCAGTGGATGTGGCATACCTGGATTTCAGCAAGGCCTTTGACAAAGTGCCCCATGATATCCTGGTGGAGAAACTGAGGAGTTTTGGGATACACCAAAGCACTGTCCGGTGGATTAGGACATGGTTGACTGACCGAAAGCAGAAGGTAACCATTAGTGGGGAATCACTGGGATGGCAGCCAGTGACAAGCAGGGTCCCCAAGGGCTCTGTCCTGGGGCCAATTCTGTTTAATCTTTTCATCAATGACATGGAAGAAGGGGTGAACAGTCTGCTGATCAAATTCGCAGACGACACTAAAAGTGGAGCAGTGGCCACAACTGAGGAGCAGGTTCTCCAGATCCAAAAGGATCTGGACATACTATGGAAGTGGGCAGGAGACAACAGGATGGCATTCAATGTAGGTAAGTGCTTGGTCTTGCACTTGGGGCATAGGAATAGATGTCATAAGTACAGGTTAGGTGACAAGTGGCTGGAGAGCAGCACTTGTGAAAGGGACCTCGGGGTGCTGGTTGACTGCAGGCTAAACATGAGTCAGCAGTGTGATGCGGTGATCAAGAGGGCGAACGCCACCCTTGGTTGCATAGCCAGAAGTGTGGCTTCTAGATTGAGAGAGGTATTACTACCACTCTATATGACTCTGGTGCGCCCGCAACTGGAGTATTGTGCTCAGTTTTGGGCCCCTCATTACTGAAAGAATATAGGCAGGTTAGAGTCAGCGCAGCGTAGGGCCACAGAGTTGGTGGCCGGTTTGCAGGGGATGGGGTATGAGGCAAGACTGAGGGAACTGGGTCTCTTCAGCCTGCAGAAGAGGAGACTCAGGGGGTATGTTGGCAACATACAGGCATGTGAGGGGATGTCACACAGAGATGGGTAGAGACCTGTTCTCCCCTGCAGAGGAAGGCAGGACGCGCTCCAACGGAGCAAAGCTCAGGGAATCGAGGTTCCATTTAGATGCCAGGAAGCACTTCCTGACAGTCAGGACCCTGAGGGTGTGGAATGGGATTCCACGAGAGGTCGTTGAGGCCCCATCAGTGTGGGTTCAAGGATAGGCTTGATGTGCACATGGTGGGCATGTTGTGAGCGGAGCCGGCTGGTTCCGGAGGTCAGACTAGATGGTCTGGGAGATCCCTTCTGACTCGCTCTGTTTCTATGTAATGACACAGTGGAGATAAGAATAAGGGGCTTTTGGGGCAGACATATAAGTTTGCTTCTTAATAGTTCAAAGTCTCCTTAACATGAATTTCTGAAGAGCAGCATTTTTTCTCCTAATGCCAGTCAATGGTTTATCAGTGCAAGGGACAGCTATGCTTCCCACAAATATGACACTACACTGCATGCAAGCTGCCATACTAGATTACTGAAAATTTATTAAATCATTGCAAATTTAATTCAAATTGTACAGAATTAGTTGTTTTGCAAAAAGCATGAGTTTAACTTCTACATTTTTACTAGAGGTTCATAGTCCTCATTAATGCAAATGAAGGGGAAATCATAACAATTCCAAATGGATGTCTCTTGGCTTTCATGGCCTTAATAATTTTAAGTAAGGCCTGAACAAATTTATTTTGTCTATTTAGTACATTTTGCCCATCTGTCCCTAAACACTCAGGCCATCAAACATCTAAAAACATGCAGCTAATGAAATTGCGTACAACCCTTCAAAGAAAAGCTCAATAAACCTCCTGCCTCTGTTGTTTGCCCAGGAGTACAAAATGGAGTGATCAAGCATCTGGCGTAAGATACGAGTGTGCAATTGGGGCTTGTATTGGTGAAAAGAAACACACAAATACAGACATGTTCTATTTCCCATGAGATAGCACCTACCTAGGTTCTGTTCATATTGTATTGCGTGCGCATGCACGCAGGCGCACACACACACACACACAGAGCACACACACACACACACAGAGAGAGAGAGAGAGAGAGAGAGAGAGAGAGAGAGAGAGAGAGAGAGAGAGAGAGAGAGAGTCAGGTTTTTCCTTGGCTGAGGGAAACAAATTATGATATTGACTGGGAACGCAATTTATCTTCATTGTTTTGTACAGTTGATAGGTGTGAAAGGATGCTTTAAAACAAGGGAGTAAAGAGATTTAAAAAGGTAACAAAGAAAATTACTTAGCCCAAAGGAGAGGAGGGGCTAAAATCAAATAGCACAAGGTATGGGGAAACAGGCACATAGGCAGGAGGTCCAAATACTTCCTGATTGTTTATTGACAAGCTGGGCAGAACAAAATGAGCCTATTGTAGCCCACCAGGGGCAGGGCTGGATTGGGAAGAAGGGCCGGTGTTGGGGCAGTGCGGAGTAGGCGGGCAGAAAGAGTATAAACTTTTAGTACCCTATTAGCCAAAGGAGGAGGGAACAAGCAGCCCGGGGAAGGGTTCAAAAGGGGGGGGGGGGGTGAACATTTGCTCAGGTGTACAGGAAAATGGAAGGAAACAATTTTTTTTTCTGTTCCCTTCATTGCAATAAAGTTTTAAAAAGAACTCTCTGCATACCTGGAATATTTTTCTCTTCCGACAGAAAGGAAAGAATGATCATAACACGGTTACTATTGAGATGGGGTTTTTGTTTGCCTTGCATCGTTCACCTGACAGACTGAATTGTCCTCCGACTCTTCCAAGAAAGACTGCTCAGTTTGCTGTGGGTCTGCTCCTGCATGCTAAATAACCTCCTGTACTGCCTCCTATCTCCTCAGGAGAGCTTAAACTGAAAGCTCAGAGAGTGCGGTGAAATGTTGGCATGGCAACACCAGAGAGAAAAGCTGCAACCCTTGGCACTGGGACGCAGATCCATAGTAGCTGGCTTAGGTGGCTGGTTGTTTTGCAGAATTTCAGTGGTACCTCTCACTTTTGTTTAAGCAAATGTCTAGCATTCACAGTCTGTGGATGGTACATATTAGCTCTTGGCCATATATGTCTCTGTATATGAAAAGAAATGTGATGAAGGAAGTGGTACTTATGCAGCTGCCGGAAAGGGTAGATAATTGTCAATGACCTTCAAGGAATACTTGATGGCTTAGTTAAAGTAGGCTTTTAAAAGTTATGGCAAACTTTGGTAGGGAGCTGAAGTGCACACCAATTTCCACTGGGAACATGAATCTCAGAACAGCCTAAGGCTGCTAGAAAAGGACAAGTGAACACTACTGTCAGTCAGGAAAATTTCTCGTGAAATCTCTCATGTAACTTTGAACAAAGTTTTGAATAGAAATTTGAAGCAATTTCTACAAGCTACCTGTACAAACTCTTATTTAGCACATACTAAGAAGCGATGTCCCATGTTTATCCAAGTGACCTTCACAGAAAGCAAATCCATTTTCAAGAAGATGATCATGGTCTGAAAATATGCTTTAAATATGTCTAGATTCTACCATCTTTTTATTCTGAAAGTTGTAAAATCTTTTAAAAAACCAATAGACTACATCTACTTATCTGGGAACAAGTCCACTGAATTCAATTATTTCTGAGCAGACACATCTTGGCCTCTGCTATTAATTGCATTTCCCCACTGAAATCAATAAGGCACACACTGGTCTTGACATTAGGTCCTACTGAAACTTTTCACATCAATTTCAGTGGGTCCTAAACACATTTTAAATTAAGTTGCAGGATTTTAAATTACAATCCTACAACTCCTAGATGGTATCTGAGGGACCATAAAATGCTGGGAAGCTACAGCCTTGGGAGAGTGATGATGTCATGGGGGGAGGGGGAAGCCAAGCAGGAATTTCCACCACTACCTGCACCTCCCAGCCATTGCAGAAACCTCAGGAGCAGCTTTGCTTCTAAGGTTAGTGTGACAAGCTCAGAAGGACAGGAAGACATGAAAAGTGGACAGAGAGGGGAGAGGCCATGCATTAACTTGCTGCACAAACCACTGTCTATTCCTGAAAAGCTAGGTGAATGTGCTAAATGGAGTGAGAGATGCAAACAGATGATGGATGGGCTCCTCCCATCCAGCCTCCTTCCCTCCCTGGGACAGACAGAGGGGTCTGAGGTGAAGCCTTCTGCCTAACAAGCATAAATCCTACAGGCATGTGATCTTAGTCTGGGTCCAACTGTGGCTAGGAATAATATGAAAAGAGCAAATATGATATTTCAAATCACATCTAAACACTGGAATTTCCAACTGTGATTTTATTAACATGCTAATCACAACCATCACAGCACAATGATCTCTGACAAATGTGTTTAGCAACAAGGAGGCTCACTTCCTACATTATTGTAATGTTGTCATTACCACTGGGAGCCTGCATGCAGTAGATGATTTGTCTGAAGTGGCAGCTGTACCATTTGGGTCTCTATTAACCATGCAAGGAAGTATTCCATAAAAAACTCACACATTTAAAACATGGTTGCAATAATAAGCTCTCATAATTTTTCATGCAGACGTCTGCCTAAAATGCTTGCTGCTATGTTCATGCCAATATTGGCCAAGAGTGAGAGGTTGCCTGTCAGTCAAGAGAGTTTATTTCAGTTCACTTTTCTCAATTGTTTACATTTTTTGCTTAACCCAGCAAAGAATTCTGTGTTGTACCGGCTACACTGACAGTTTATTATCTCAAATAACTCTCAGTTCTTTTTATCTTTACCCAAAGCACTCTGTCTATTGCTTCAACCTAGCATCCATTTTATAATTTACATGTGAATCCCTAGATAAGTAAAAGCTTTGGATTCACTTCTGTTTAATCCATAGATTGGTAACCATGTAAACAATAACATGAATACAGAAATGGACAAAATTGTAAATAATTCACTGAACCATATCATAGTCTTGCCCTATTCATATCTGCAACTGGAATATACAGTGGTACCTTGGCTCATGAACTTAATCCGTTCCACGACTCTGGTTGTGACCCAAATTGGTTGTGACCCAAGTCAAATTGCCCCATAAGATTAATCGTAAATAAAGTTAATCCGTTCTGGCCCCTCCGAATGTGGTTGTCAGCCAATTTTTGGCCAAGAGCCAAGTCAAATTTCCCCATAAGGTTCAATGTACGTAAATAAGGTTAATCCGTTCTGTAACTATTTCTTTTTAATAAGAAAAATTTGAAACAAAGTGACAAAGAACAAGAAATTAACAAAGTACTGTACAGTACAGTGGAGAACACTAACCTAGGTGGGGGGAGGTTATAGTTTTGAGGGAGAGTCCCCCTCCATAAGGACACTGGGGAGATCTCTTTCAGGGGTTTCCTCTTCTTTGTCTCTTAGCTGCAGGGTCAATTTTGGTGAAAAATCTGTCTATATTCGCTTGTTTTTTCCTGCGCTGTATAACCCTCCAGAAATGAGAGACCACGTTATCGTTCATCAGATTCAACACTTTGTTCATCACAGTTATGTTGGGGTGGTGCTTCTCAAAGAAATCCTGGAACGGGTGTGCTCCTGCAGGAAAGACGGGCACAGCACAGCCATGATCACGCATGTCTTCCCTGCACGAACGCGACTGTGATTATGGCCATCTCCCCACTTGGGGGGGTGGGGCGATGGCTGCGATCGTGCTGGTTGGGGGCGGGGGATGGCCGAGATTGCACCTGTCTTTCCTGCAGGAGCATGCCCATGATCACGCATGTCTTCCCTGCACGAATGCAACTGCGATCATGGCCATCTCTCCACTTGGGCAGGTGGGGAGATGGCTGCGATCTTGGTTGCCACCCAATGCGGAGTTCACATGCCAAGTCAAAATTTTCATGAAATTTTTGTTCGTGACCTGATTTGGTTGTGACTCAAGGTGTTCGCGAGCTGAGGTACCACTCTATAAAGACACAGTAGGTCAGTTCACACAATCACTGCAGTGGGGAGGGGGGGAGGCATGGCTTGTTTGTAGCAGAGGTTACTTGAGGGCCGAGCCACCCCCAAATAGCTCTACAGCATACCAGGGGTTATTTGAGGATTGCTTAACTCTCATTCAGCTGCTTCTGCCTGGGTGCAGATCACATGACAAACCATGGAAATCCTCCACTGGTGACTGAATATCAGAATGCAATCCACCATGGCTTCAATAAGCCACAGTGAGCTGTGATGACTGCATACACTGGTGATCCCAAGAGTGTGGACTGTTGGATCCTTGGATAGCAACTCAGACTTTCAAGTGGCTAAGCAATGTGAATCAGATAGAGTTTGAGAACCACAAACTATTTGAAACCTCTCACTAATTAGGCTGAATCATTCCTAGAAAAGTGCAAACTACTTCTGTGGAACTTGGTTACAACTAATCATGCTCTGAGGATTGCAACCTAAATATATTCAGATGTCTCATTTCTTCATGTTCTCAGTAGGCAAGGCTGGGCAACAAGTTAAACTCAGTTTAAAGGTCTAATGGAGAACAAAATCTTCCCAGGAAGGGAAAAAAGGGCTTGCTGTTGTTCTATTTGTAGTCCCATAAAATAAATTGCCTGTTATCATAAACAAACTGATGTAAAGGAAGTATAAAATGTCTATAGAAATTGCATGCAAAATCATTATTCAAAGATAAAAATAGATATCAAACAACCTTAGTATCACACACAGTATTGTGGCTGCTTTTAAAAGATTCACAACTAAAACTTTACTAATTTCAGGCAAATTGATTTCTTTCCCCAGCAAAATCTATGAGATATCTTGAAGGAAATAGAACACTTCAGCTCAGTGCAGGTGAATGCTATGAGGAAAGTGCATTAAAATGTTTCCATGCCAGCCACAGACATCTTGTTAGACTCTGTAAGGAATGCCAAAAATACACAATAAACTGAAGAGCCAGTGATGATTTAAGCAGACTTGAGCACGAAAGAGTAGGATAAAACAGTTTGATAAATCCGTATTTCATTTCTAAAGTGTCACAACATTAATATGACTTCAATAAATTAAGCATGAACACTGCATGAGGCACTTCCATTAAGACTGATTGAGAGCGAATGAGCGATGGATAAATAACACTGTTGTCAAATAAACACTGTTTGTGGTTGGGTTTATTTATGTTCTGTTTTCTCATATTTGTTTGGGTTAACTGCCTTAATACATATTATAAACAAATATTTACATATCTATCCATCTAAAGACTGATGACCAGTCTGCCTTGGTAACTGAGGGCTGTGTTGCCTTACCATCTCCCATTCAACCAGGTATTCATCATATGTATTTACTTTTGGAATAAATACCACAAAGCCATCATGAAAGAAGAGAAACCAACACTGTATTTGTCAGGTACTTGTAGCAATTAGCAGGCATGTGTAGGCTTCCCAAAGATGCTGCTATGCATTTTCTTTGAGGAGATCTGCTTCTGAACAGATGCTGCAAGTATGAATGGTAGTCAGAAGCTAGGGTGAAACATGGGAGGCACCATATATGTTCTCTTATTAATCTGGCCTTACAGTGCAATTTTATGATATCTACATATTATGTCCATTCCATACATGAAATTTTAAGTTATTCTTAACATGCCAAGCAAGAACACAAGATATACAGTATACTTGCCAGGGTATAAATCAATACAGACAAAATCGTGTTATAGTTTAGATGGGGAAAGAGCCTACAATTCACAGCAAGTCCCAGCTGGCATAACTGTGCAATGTATAATGTATTAGCACCACTTCCTTGGGGAAAAGAAAAAAAAAGAATAGTTAATTAACAGTTTATTCCCCAAGGGTCTAATCAGCATCAGGATAAGTATCATACTTTGGGCTTTGATGAAATAACTACTAAGCAGAAATAAACATAAGAACTGTGTGCTTTTAGTTATGGCCTATTTTCTTTCTGATACTACTTAGGAGTATCTACTTACTCTGCAATGGGTGATTGTTAAGATAACAACTACAACAATAATGTCTATCTGAAACTAGAAAATGTTTGCCTGACATATAGCTATCCATGCTCCAGACATTAAAACCTTCAGTCCAGAAATGTTGCTTAATTCTATTATGTTTCTTGTCAGTTTCCTAGTGGCAAGGGCACAGTACAGTGTAAGATAGAAAATGCTGCAATGCTGCAAGAAGAACAGGATAAAGCACTGCCAAGATATGCCACGCTTGCTATATGCATGTACGTATACGCACACACAAATTTTGACATTGACCAGAATGTGGGAAAGTATGAACATTGATTTGCATTCACACTAATTCTAGAAAAGGGAGCCCATGCTTATCAATGCAGATGACTGCAGCATCCCTTTCATAAATCCTTAAGAAATACCACCAGGTTTTAGAAGTTTATTTCTCACATTCCCAACCAGAAAAGCAGGAAAATGTTGAACACATCATTCAGAAATGAGCAATGCCTTCCTATTTCTCTGTGAATCCCTGGGAAGCTTCTTGCTGATTTCCAACAGCTCTAGGTAAGTTCTTGCTCGCAATTAGGAGGAACTAGAATAAGTTCCCTCTGAAAAAAAAAAAAAAACTCCTGCTGCAGAGTCAGCATATGTAATACCCAGCAATCGTTCTCCCCGGCCAAGGAACATCTTCTCGCTATCACTGAACATAGCCTACAGGAAGATTAAACTGTCTCCACAAGCAAGTGTTGTGCCTAGGCATGGGGATATAAAAAGTGCATAAAATGACTTGTATAGCTTAAAATACTGCAGGAACCTTCTAGACAAAAAAAAAAGTTTAAAGGAATTTTAGAGAGAATTAAGAAGTAAAACAGCAACATTCACACTTCTGCACAGTGCTGTACCTGGAGGGGGATAGAACTTGCACTGGTAATACAGTACCCTGCTCCTCATGCAAGAAAGGGTCTTGCACAAAGGCCTTTTCTTTCATACCCACATGATTCCTATTCCCCTTATTTCCTCAATGGCCTCCACATTTTCTTGTTAGTTGCTGCCTTTTATACTGCTTCTCCGCAGCTTACAAAATGGCACAGAGTCTGCCTACCCATCCATCATGGATGTCCACTGGCTATTCCTCCGCATTCAAGCACCCTGAGGATGACTGGGAGAAAGCGATTATGCTCCCAGTGTAGTCTCTTGTCATTCTTAGTGTGACAGCTGATATTTATTTTTTAATGATGGATTCAATAATCACCTTAGGACTACCGTTACTTGTAAAACTTTAAATAGTTATGAAAGTCCAAAGAGGAGAAAACCAGAACAGCAAAAGCTAGTGGGCCAGACATCGTATCCTCTATTTCATCTGCACATTTTGGGATTGGAGGATTTAGTCCACTGTTCATTCAAAGGCCTGCTGGGCTCCTGCTGCCAGGATGGGGCAAGGGACAGAGGCTATGTTTGCTTCACCCTCCATTTGAGCCTTTTTTTCCTTTTCTTTTTTGGTCAGCTTCTGAGGTGGCCTACAGCAGATCCATGGCTTCTCTCTTCCCTGCTTGCTGGCCAGGACTCCCACTCCCACCTCTTCCCTTCTGAAAGCTGGAGCTATGATCTTGGAGTCCTATCCTTGGGAGAGGGAGCTTTCACTGAATTTTTCATGGTGGCTGAGAAGTGCTGGGAAAGATCCACAGCTGGATCTCCTCTTTGGAGGTCAGAGCTTTGTCTTCAGCCCTGGAGGGAGAAATCCACTGCATCCCGTAGCCTTTTATGGGCTCTCTTTGGCTAGATTTTGATTTGGTTTTTAATTTAGATTTATTTACAGGAGAAATCAGTACATGAATTCTCATATAGGGAAGATTTAAAATTATACTGTGAATAAGCAATGGTTATATCAGATTTTTAATGCTATCTTGCCCCACACCTCAAAAGTAGCTTCTGCTGCTATCTGGAGAGAGCATTTTCTCCACTTTGGGCTTTCAGATTTATTGAAGCCTTTATAAGCAAGCTTTCTAAAAGTAATTATTGAAATTGATCCATAGTTAAAAATAGCTGAGATGGATCCAGAGTTATAATAAAATTAGAATAAATCATGTTATTTTCAAAAAGTGACTGCCATTTAAATTCACTATGTAAACATTTGCAATAGGTTCATTTGTATTTTTGCACCCCCTTTAAGGCCAACATTATGCATAACGCCTTTTCAAGGTGTCTTAGCTATATCATCCAGCTTGCAATGCTGTCCAAAAGAAAAAGTTCTCAATCTGCCCATAGAAAAGACCAAAGAAAGAGTGTATGGTAGGGTGGCCTTTCTAGGAGGGAAAAACTTTAGGTGGGAACCAAAAGACTACTCAATTAGTTGTGCGTGGCTGAATGGGTTTTCGACTTGCGTTTCTTCAGCAGCCTATAATGTTGCATAACAAATTATTTCAAACCTGGGATGACTTCTCAAAGCAAGTTGCAAAACGGCATGTAAGTCTGCCACTTAAAGAAAGATGAAGGTCAAAATCCCACTGACCATGCCTAAAGTAGCTCTTTGGATGGTGATATTTATTTCCACTTTGGACAACTCACTCTCTCTAAATTCATTTAATAACTAAGGAGCAAATACTATTCTTCAAATTAATTTCTAGCAATGATAGAAAAACCTGCAAATGAAGTTTTATGATTCCTTCCACTTTCTTAGCCAGCAGTATGTTGATAATATATACTCATATAAAGGGCTTTTTTGTCATAGAACGCACCGGAACGGCATTCCAGCACCATTTTTTGACGGATTTTTCCATGTGATTGTGAATCGCCCCGTCAGGCATAGCAGGTCGGCAGCAAAAAGCATTAAAATTGGAGCTCCCTCCCCCTCCCTCCCTGGAACACCTGCCGCGCCGCCACCGCTGCCGCTGCCGCCAGACCTGAGGCGCACCAGCGAGCTGGAGGCCAGCTGATGCTGCTCCCGCGGCCACCACTGGGCCACCCCGGGGACGGGGGCCACCAGGGCCACGCCAGAGCCGCCGTCGACGGTGCGGAGGAGGGCGCCGCCATCTCTGCTCCCCCCCACCCGCCAGCGTCGGTGAGAGCAATGCCGGATTGGGGCGGGGAGCGTGGGCGGGCGCCGGTTTAACCTGCACGATGTGGCCTGGGGCTGGGCCGGATTGGAGCTCCCTCCCCCTCCCTCCCTGGAACACCTGCCGCGGTGGGGGCTTAACGTGTCTGCGTAGAAGAAGGAGGGACAGATGGCTGACACCCGTCCCTCCTTCTGGTCCTGCCCCCAGCCAGAGGGTTCCAGGTAGTCTTGTCAACCGCCCCTCGGGCCTGACGGTGCTGCTGCTTAATGCCAGGTAAATCTTCCCTCATCCATGACTTGATTGTGGATGAGGGAGCCGACCTGGCTTGCATAACGGAGACCTGGGTGGGGGTGGGGGAATATCACCCTCTCTCAAATGTGCCCGCCCGGGTATCTGGTTCAGCACCGGCCACACCTGGAGGGGAGGGGAGGGGGGGTCGCTTTGGTTTACCGAGCCTCCATCTCCCTCACGGGACTTCCAGTCCCTTTGAGACCAGGGCTGGAGTGCCTCTACTTGATGTTGGGCAATCGAGACAGATTGGGGATTCTGTTGGTGTACTGTGCATCCTTCTGCCCAACAGTCTCCCTGCCTGAGCTGACGGAGATCGTCTCGGACCTGGTGTTGAGGACCCCCAGGATGTTGGTCCTGAGGGACTTCGATCTCCATGCCGAGACTGGTCTGACTGGGGCAGCTCAGGACTTCATGGCCTCCATGACGGCCATGGGGCTGTCTCAACATGTCATTGGCCTGACCCATGAACGTGGACACACTCTGGACCTCAGAGGGTGGTCTGAGGGTGAGGAATTTATGTCTGACATCCCTGTCATGGTCAGATCACTTCCTGGTGAAGTTTGTGCTCGAGAGTGGCCTCTCCCTCTGTAAGGGTGCGGACCAGATTGTGTGGGTCCGCCCCCGGAGCCGGATGGATCTGGATGGATTCCTGAAGGCCCTGGGGGTGTTTCCGGCTGACAAGACTGGTGCTCCTGTCGAGGCTCTGGTCGAACTATGGAATGGGGAGATGACTAGGGCTGTTGACGATCGCTCCTAAGCGTCCTCCTGCCAGGCAGAGCCCACTCTTCCCCTTGGTATACATCTGAATTGCGGGCGATGAAGCAGGCTGGGAGACAGCTAGAGCGTAGATGGAGGAGATCACGGGATGCATCTGACCGAACTCACTTAAGAGCCCATTATCGGGCCTATGCTGTGGCGGTGAGGGCGGCAAAAAAGAAATTCTTCTCCGTTTCCTTTGCCTCCTCAAAATGCCGTCCGGCGGAGTTTTTTCGAGTGGTACAAGGCCTGGTCCACCCTGGCCCTAAGAAAGATCTGGTTCTACCCTCGAAGGCCCGCTGTGACGACTTTGCCAAGCATTTCAGGGAGAAAATCACTCAGATTCGTCATGAGCTAGACTCTACTAGTGATTCAGAGGCTTTTGGGAAGATACCAATGCCGCCGTCTGGTCCAAAATTAATGAATGAATTTCAGTTATTGCGGCCTGATGATGTGGACAAGGTGCTTGGATGAGTACGTCCCACCACTTGCCTATTGGACCCTTGCCCATCTTAGTTAATAAACAACGCCAAGCACGGGATTGGGATCTGGATCTTGGAAGTGGTTAACGCTTCTCTGAGGGAGAGTCGGGTACCTGCCCCTTTAAAGGAGGCAGTAGTCCGACCGGTCCTGAAGAAAGCGTCACTGGATCCAGAGATGGCCACTAATTGTAGACCAGTGGCCAACATCCCGTTTCTGGGCAAGGTGTTGGAGCGGGTGGTGGCGGGACAACTCCAGGCACTCTTGGATGAAACTGATTATCTGGATCCATTTCAGTCCGGCTTCGGACCCGGGTACTGTATTGAATCTGCCTTGGTTGCACTGTATGATGACCCTTGCAGGGAGAAGGACAGGGGGAGTGCGTCCCTGTTGGTTCTTCTGGACCTCTCAGAGGCTTTCGATACCATCGACCATGGTATCCTTCTGGATAGGCTAGCGGGACCGGGGGTCGGAGGCACTGCTTTGCAGTGGTTCCGCTCCTATCTCAATGGACAATTCCAGAAGGTGGTGCTGGGGGACTATGGCTCTGCACCATGGCAGCTATGCCATGGAGTACCGCAGGGATCCATTTTGTCCCCTTTGCTGTTTAACACCTACATGAAACCGCTGGGAGAGGTCATCAGGAGGTGTGGGCTGCGGAATCATCAGTATGCTGATGATACCCAGCTCTACCTCTCGTTTTCCACCAATCCAGGTGAGGCAGTGGCTGTGTTGAACCGGTGCCTGGCTGAGGTAATGGGCTGGATGAGGGCCAACAAACTGAAGCTCAATCCAGACAAGATGGAGGTCCTGTTGGTTGGCGGATTGGGCATCAGGGAGGGTAAATTGAACCTAGTCCTGAATGGGGTTGCACTCCCTCTTAGGGACAAGGTTCGCAGCTTGAGGGTGCTCCTCGACCCAGAGCTTTCAATGGAAGCTCAGGTGACAGCAGTGGTGAGGAGCGCTTTCTTTCAGCTTCGGCTGATCCATCAGCTGCGCCCCTACCTGGAGTATGACTGCCTGGTGACAGTGAACACGCATTGGTGACTTCCCGACTTGACTTCTGTAATGCGCTCTACGTGGGGCTACCCTTGAAGACGGTCCGGATACTTCAGTTGGTTTAAAATAGAGCTGCCAGGCTGCTGACGGGGACTGGGCGTTATGTTCACATGACTCCAAGTCCTCTGTCAGCTTCACTGGCTTCCCACTGAAGTCCGGGCCCGATTCAAGGTGTTGGTGATGACCTATAAAGCCCTTAACGGCTTGGGTCCTGGTTACCTGAAGGAGCGCTTACGTCCATATATGTCCATATATGCCCGCCTGCCCCTTGAGATCTGCGGGAGAGGCCCTTCTCCGGGAACCCTCCATGAAGGAAATTAGGAGGGTGAGTACTCGGAGGAGGGCTTTCTCTGCGGTGGCGCCCAATCTATGGAATGCGCTCCCCAGAGAGGTCCGCCTGGTGCTGTCGTTATTTGTTTTTCAGTGCCAGGCGAAGACCTTTTTATTCAAATGTTATTTTAATTGTTAATATTATTTATTCATTTTATTCTTTGGCCAGGGCGAATTAATTTATATTGTTAATTTATATTATTCTATCTTGAAGTTTATTTATGGTTGTTAGCCACCTCGAGGCTCCGGCGAATGGGGCGGCATAGAAGTCTCCTAAATAAATTAATAAATTAGTGTCTGTGGGCTGCATGTGTGCTCGTGCTGCTTGTGAGGGTGCTGCTCGGCTCGGGACGCTGCTCAGCTTGAGATCGGTCGTGTGGTTGCGCACTGAGTGCTTACTGCCGGTGGCGACCATTATGTTTATTTGTGTGTAGAGTGACTGGCTACATGCAAAAGGTAAATAAGTTCTTTATTTCAAAAAAAGTTGGTGAATTGAAAATCTTTTTTAGTGTAAAAGTGTGACCCCAAGAGGTGAGTTCCGACACCTTTTTGTTTACAAAAAAAGCACTGCTCATACAAGATGCTGCCACTATCTTCCATCAGGTCACATTGCATTAACTTTTCCCAGTGACAAGCCATTTTCACTTAGTGACTCTCTTCACTACACTACCACTTCAAGCACAGTTAACAACAAATGTCCAATCAAGTTGGACATTATTAGCTTACATCAGCACATGTGAGGCAACATCAAAAACTCAGAAAAAGGAGGAAGAGATGGCTCTCAAGTTAGTATTGGAAAGCAGTAAATGCATTTGAACATGCTGTCTATTCTTAAGCAACTTGCTTGTGAGAAAAAGACTTATAGAGGCCCCTTACTTTCATGAAAAACCGTGATAAAAACATACTGAACATTCATCACAAAACAAATCACTGCCAAGCACCAAATCAAGATGTACCCCTCTTCTTTTGCTCATCAGCATTTTGCTGACACTGCATTCAAATCTGTTTTAAGAATTTTGAAACTTTTTTGGCTAAAAGCAACCCTACTGATTTCCAAACCATCAGTGCTTAACTCAGAGAAGCACTGGCAGAAGGTGACTTTCCCACTGCATTCCCCCATTAGCAGGCCCCTGAAAAACTTCTCAGGAAATCCTCCTGCACTGGCAGTGGGGAGAGGACTGCCGAAGGCTGTGCAGGGGACCCTCCTGTTTAGTGGGACCCAAATCCCCCTTCCTGCTTCAGTTGCCATGCCATATCATGAGGTGATACACATGGCAAAATGATCAAACGGTTGGTCTGTCCTGCACCCCACAACCATCAGTTTCTGTTTCCCTCCTTTCAACTATGTGTGTATGCCTGAGTGAAATCACTCAATGCCAATACAACTACCTGATCTAAAGAGAGATCACAATCAATAAGTCATGCTGAAAGTGCATGACTTGTGGTGATGGATTATGTGTGTTCTAGCGACTGCAGGCATTAGGTTACACAATTAACCTTCTGATTACTTGTGCTAAGTTTATTTCCAATGACAAAATATACCCCTACAGTCACAACAAGAAGAGTGTAAGGGTTAAACTTCCCTTTTCCCTACATATATTGAATTGGCAAGGGATATCCCGGTATAGCAGGGTTTAAATAAACCATTTTTATACCACGATAGGTAAGCTATGATTAATAGTACATTTGTTGCTGTTTCTAAAGCATGAAGCATTTTGTTGTCTGGTGATATACTAGCATGGAATTAAAGTTTCTCTGCCTAAAAAGGGCTTAAACTTGTGAGAGGATAGTCAAATGGAAAAGCACATAATATAAGAGAAAAGTAAATATAGAAAGTCTAAATGGAAACAAGAATTGAAAACAACAGTTCAGAAGAAACTACAGGATCATGGAAGGAGTTCTGTGACTGGATCTCCTGTTGTGTTAACTATTCCTCAAATGTGCAGCTACCAAGGAGGATTCCTTCCTTGCTCTCATGGCATTTTCCTGGCCCCCAGCATGCTGCAGAAGGCTGATATTGCCCTTCTGGAGAAAATTTATGGCTACACATAAAGGAAAACTGCAACTGGGAGGATTTTGATTAGAAAAAAATGCATATGTATGTGCTGGTGCTGGGGCTAGGGAGTTATTTCTCCATAATAAGGGGCTCTGCTTTATATTTTTTTATGAAAAAGACAGTAAAGGACAAGGAAATCCCAGCATGGATCTCCAGTGGAAATGGACAGGTATGTGAAAGAAGGCTTGAGAATATAGTCCGTCATCCAGTCCAGCATCCTGATTCTTCCACTAGACAACAAGTTGCCTCTTGGAAGCTCATAAGCAGGACAAGAATGCCGGAGCACCCTTCTGCCCATGCTCCCTACAGGCAAGCAGAGATACACTGCTTGATGCAATGTTAGCTTTACACTTGAACAAAAGCGTAGGTGTGCCTCTCAAAAAGGTAACATAAGATGTCACTAGATTCAAACACGTGTGAGAGGAATGCTAGTCACAGGATGCTGTTTTCCCTTTCCTCCTGCAAGATGATCAAGAGAAAAACTGCTCCTGAAGGTTAGGGACCCTTAGCCCTTAGAAACAGCAAGTGATGTGGCACATGGAACTGCAACTGAAGGGGAGAGTGGAAAGAAATTGTGGATGACTCTTTCCATGGGCAGTGGTGCCTTCTGCTTGTGTTGAGGTCCCTTGGCATCAAACTCATATGCTTTCTGGAAATTTTAAAGGCAGGTTTGTTTTCATTTCAACTGAATTTATAGGAGAATGAAATTGTACCTATTATTTGCCTTGGCTCAATATTTTGATCTTGGAAATAATAAAGAAAACAAATTTAACCCCAGTAGTGCAAAACTGAGGCAGCACCTCTGAGACCAGTCATATTTGTGAAGACACAGGTGTTGATTATACCTTGGAGCAACAATCTTTTGAACCAAGCTTAGATATCAGGAGAGTCACATATTTTAACTGTTCTAGAAATATGAGTTTGCTCAACATAAAATATCTGCACTAAAAAAGGATCCAAAATGCAGTGAATGTATGCCCAAATCATCCCTATGTATGTTTAGCACATAACCCACTTACATAACCCTCCTTGTCTCCATTTTATCCTCATAACAATGCTGTAAGTTATCTTAGCAGTTAGGTTGAGAGATGATTTGGCAGGGCGGATGCCTTCTTGTGGCTGGAGGACTGATCTGAGCCGCCATGCTTTCTCCTCTCCCTTTGTTTATGTGGGGGAGAAGGAAGCCTTTGAGCTCCTGTTGCCGAGGCCCCATCGTCCGATGGGCACTGTGGAGGCAAGGCCGATGCGGCAGGGCGTTGGCCAGGCACGGCCGAGGCAGAGGCCAGGCATTGTACAGGCACTGCCAAGGCAGAGGCCGGGTGTTGGATGGCCGCGGCCGAAGCAGAACCAGGTTTTGCAGCTAGCTGGTCTGACTGCATCAAGGCCTGGTCCCAAAGTAATTTACGCAGGCAATTCTCCCGGTTTTTACAGGCTTGCTTTGTAAATGCCTGGCAGTGGCCACATTTATCTGTTCTGTGTCCCTCGCTGAGGCAGAATAGACACAAATCATGTGGGTCTGCTGGAGACATCTTGGACCCACATTCCGTGCATTTACAGAACGCCGCTCACTGCACCATCGCGAAGAAGAAATAGAGAAATAGGAGATAGCAGAGAGGGATAAGATAATATTTTTGGGTTTGTTTGTTTGTTTTTTTTTTAGCAAAAGAGGAACAAGAAAGATAATTGAACAAGAGAGAAAAAGTTGGACTACTAACAATTAACGATACAACTAGAGAACAAGAAGAACAAGAACAAGATAGCAATACTGCAAGAGTCAAACAGGCATGAGGCACAGCGAAAGGCGGTTGCAAAAGACTGGGGAAAATGGCAGACACTCCGCTCTATATATAGTACTGAGGGGTAGGGGAGCGGAGTTTTCCCACCAAAAACCATTCGCTTTCTCATCTTTCCGGCCTTAGGCACTGCGCAGGCGCAGCACCCCATATGTGTGATGCACAGAGGCCACAACGAAGAACCAGTGGGTTCTAGTTGGCTCAAATTGCACATTTTATGCAATTTGAGCCAACACAGTTGAAGAGGGTCAAATGAATTCATTGTTGGCTCTATCCCTATACAAGCTTTTTCATCTTAGCTGATGGAAAATCCAATTAAAACAATACATGGCATCTTACAGCAGTAAATATTAGTTATATTTACAAGGGGAGCATCTGCCAGTGTTGGAGAAGCTGTATTCAGAGGGGTACTTCCTAACGTATTATGGTTGGACTGCAAAACCATAAAGAGGTTTTGGGTAGAATATTTTAATTGGCAAGAAAACAGTGGAACTGGCTCTACTGTCCCTGTTTGTGTGAAAGCATCCAGTCCTGCTTTCATATATCTCCTTACTAGAAAAATCAACCAAAGAGCTAAAGACCATGCAATAGGCAATGACTTTTACACACACTGGCAACTCTGGCTTTCTTTAGCCAACTCGAGTGATGAGGGGTTGACACCTCCAAAATCACATGTAACCATCTGCAAAGACCTAAGTAATGTTCCATAAATAAATATAGATTGGTATAGCCTCAAGAAAAAGCTTAGCCCTACAGTTCTGTGTATCTGCATTGCTATATGTTGGTTACTATCCATAAGTTGGTGTCAGTTCTGTTTTCCTATTTTAATGTTGAAATAAAAATTAATAATTTTAATTAAGTCCCAAAGCAGCCAAATATTCAGTTCAGTTGCTGAGCTGAATGTCTCTATGTGTTGATGATTAAGGCAAGCAGTAGCATTTTGTACTAATAATACTGAGCAGGTCCTCTTTTTGTAAATACAGCTTTCAAAGTACAATAAGTAGATTGCCTCCTTTAAAACAGATGGGACCTTACCCTCTTCTACTAAAGTATTAATAATTCCAGCCATGAGTTAATGGTGGCCATGTCGTGAGCAGAGCCGGCTGGAGCTGGGGGTCAGACTAGATGGCCCAGGAGGCCCCTTCTGACTCGCTCTGTTTCTATGTTTCTATGATGGGCATGAACCAAAATTGTATGTGGTAGCTTTCACTGTAACCCAGGCAATTTGTTGACATCTTCAGGGGAGCTAGATTGACCATTTAACACTTTACACAAATGAGTCCTCCGAAGTACCTTTGTTTCTTTTAAAATATTTGTTGGAATGTATTTTTGTGCAATTTCTTTAAAGTTACTTTGGGAACCAGGATCCAGCTCATGGGGTTGTCATGGATTTTTGTGACTGGCATTTATATTCCATGTAAATGTTTGAATGGGAATCATTCCAAAAACCATTCAATCACTCCAATTCATCCTCAGACTGCATATGGGCTAAAAGAGGATTTTAAAAATGTTTGTGGAGTCATACTGACTGTAAGAGCATTTCACTGCCACTGCAAGTGGTGTTAATAACAGTGTTGTACATTACACGTGTTCATAATGAAAGATAGTACCATCAGACTAGCTTTCTCAGGAATCAAGTTGCAAAGAAAGATTAACAGAAAGTTAACAATGGAATGTGTTAAAAGGCTGCTAAGTGTCTGTATTCTTTCTTCCTGTTCAAAGAAGAATTAAGATGAAATAAAAGTAAAGGTCAATAACAGATTGTCTTCTTTAGCCACAAAGTGATGGCAAGTTGGCAAGTTTGTTATACACATATAGACCAGTACATCAAAATGGTGGTTCAGCCTTGTCCCTGAGCTTCAGCTGGGCCAACTGCTCAATAGCAAAAGAATTTTAGTACAAAATTGCACACATGTTAACTATAGTTTTAAAGCTGCCTGAAGGATTGGATAGTGAAGTACACTGGCAATGCCCCAAGTATCAGCCAAACAATGCAGTTCCACACAGCTCTCTTCCAGATTTAAAATTAGCAATTATGAAAACTTTCAGGATGGGTTAACAAGGTTTCCTCCAGTGCAGAAAAGTATAGGTTTGCATTAATTTGACAAGGATGCTTTTAAACCACTCCTATTGCTCTTTATCTGTCTTCATCCTCAGATTACTGTCCTCAGTTTCTGATTATAAAGAAGGTACAATTTTAAATGTTCTTTAAAGTATACTAAACAAGACGGCATTTTTTCTTAGACATCTAGGTAACAACATTCTGCAAGGACATTTCCCCTAAAATTTACATTTTTAAATAGAGGTAATTCTAGTACTGTCAGTGTATGAAATAACTTTAGGGTCTGGAAATTTAAAACTCCAATTGCTCAAAAACTGTGGATAGCTTTTTTTCCTAAAGTACTGTCAATGGACAGCAAATGATGCTAAGATGATCCTCTTAGCATGCATGGCTGCATACACCAAGGGCAGTTGTTCACGTGAAAGATAAATTCCTACTGCTCAATGCACTGGAGTTGAAAAGATGTGTTCTGCTAAAGAGAATAACAAAATATGCCTTTATTTCAGCAACAACCTTTCTTGAATGACAAATCTTTTTACACAGAGTAATAATGTAAATCTTTAAATCTTTCCTTTTGCAGGTCAAGTTGAAGCTGGGGCGGGCTGTGGACTGCAGATGTGTGAGTGATGCTCAGCTGGGTGATGTGCAATATCCCTGCTGAGCACTGGTATCCAGAGGGTGGTAGTCATTTGCAGCAATGCAGAATTCTGGCTGGGATCCAAACATGCCCTTTGGCTAGCAGGAAGACCTGGAAGTGCTGTATCTAATCCAGCACACAGAAAGTATGCTGCACGAGGAAAGTATACTCTAGTCATCAATTGTTTGAGCTCTTACACAAAACTCTGCATGCGCTTTTTCAAGCCCACTGGACTTACCACTGGATTTATACTGTAGCCTTTGTCTTCCTGATTTTTGATTAGTTAAAAAAAAACCCTATAATGCAACCCATGCCACACCATAGCACTTAGCCAAGTTGCACCTGTGTATTTTTTCCTCCTGCTAAACCATTGATGATGCATCTAGAAATGCTAGCTGTGTAGCCCTGGTTTTCGGAGAGCCAGGTAATTCCTTCCTCAAAACGCTTTCTCCTGACCTGAGGACTGGGGCCCTGGGTGCCCAGACCACTTCTGACCTATTCACATGCCATGAGCCACGTTTGTTCTTTCCCTCCACTTAAGTGTTGTTGTACAGTTCAGACAAAGCACTTCACTGTGCGGTCATGAACTGCCTTGGATAGGCTGTTATCCCTTGTGTTGAGTTTACCCCTTAAACACATCAAGTGTGATGAATGTATGATAGCATGTAAGTCGGTAAAGGTTCCAATTTTGTGCTATTGGCACAATTGTATATGTGTCAATTAACTTTATTTGGGTTTCCAAGCAGTGGAACTTTAGTTATAGTAGGAAAAACAATGGAAAAGCTCATAATAGAGATCTAGTGATGCAGATAGGGAAGGGAGGCTGACAGCCACACTACACGCCTTCTGCAACAACAGGTCCTGCCAGACAAACCTTGTGGAATTCTATGGCAAGGTTTCGAGATGGCTAGATGGAGGGGATGCAGTGGATGTGGTATACCTGGATTTCAGCAAGGCCTTTGACAAAGTGCCCCATGATATCCTGGTGGAGAAACTGAGGAGTTTTGGGATACACCAAAGCACTGTCCGGTGGATTAGGGCATGGTTGACTGACCGAAAGCAGAAGGTAACCATTAGTGGGGAATCATCGGGATGGCAGCCAGTGACAAGTGGGGTCCCCCAGGGCTCTGTCCTGGGGCCGATCCTGTTTAATCTTTTCACCAATGACATGGAAGAAGGGGTGAACAGTCTGCTGATCAAATTCGCAGACGACATTAAAACTGGAGCAGTGGCCACAACTGAGGAGCAGGTACTCCAGATCCAAAAGGATCTGGACAGACTATGGAAGTGGGCAGGAGACAACAGGATGGCGTTCAATGTGGATAAGTGCAAGGTCTTGCACTTGGGGCATAGGAATAGATGTCATAAGTACAGGTTAGGGGACAAGTGGCTGGAGAGCAGCACTTGTGAAAGGGACCTCGGGGTACTGGTTGACTGTAGGCTAAACATGAGTCAGCAGTGTGATGCGGTGGTCAAGAGGGCGAATGCCACCCTTGGTTGCATAGCCAGAAGTGTGGCTTCTAGATTGAGAGAGGTATTACTACCGCTCTATATGACTCTGGTGCGCCCGCAACTGGAGTATTGTGCTCAGTTTTGGGCCCCTCATTACAGAAAGGATATAGCCAGGTTAGTGCAGCATAGGGCTACAAGGCTGGTGGCTGGTTTTCAGGGGATGGGGTATGAGGCAAGACTGAAGTAACTGGGTCTCTTCAGCCTGGGGAAGAGAAGACTCAGAGGGGATCTGTTGGCGACATACAGGTATGTGAGGGGATGTCACATGGAGATGGGTAGAGACCTGTTCTCCCCTGCAGAGGAAGGCAGGACGTGCTCCAACGGAGCAACGCTCAGGGAGCCAATGTTCCATTTGGATGCCAGGAAGCACTTCCTGACAGTTAGGACCCCGAGGGTGTGGAATGGGCTTCCACGGGAGGTCGTGGAGGCCCCATCAGTGCGGGTGTTCAAAGATAGGCTGGACAGGCACATGGTGGGCATGTCGTGAGCGGAGCTGGCTGGTGCCGGAGTTCAGACTAGATGGCCCGGGAGACCCCTTCTGACTTGTTCTGTTTCTATGTTTCTATTACCCTGCAGCCAACTAAACTCCTTGTTCATTGATTTTCTAATCCCAATGCGTTATAAACAACAAACACTTGCACTAACTGAGATCAAAAGAATCAATTTCTGTCCTGGCTAACCCAAGGCAGTGCCATTGCAAACAGACCCAGAAGCAAAAAGTTACTGTGCAGAATTTTCTATTGACTTTTGTTGTGGCTACTACAACTCTCTGCTGAGTTCCACAGAGCTGCAGGAACTATTTAGCACCTTGTGGCTATTTACATTATGGAGAAACTGGAAAATGTTTCCTGTGTCACAGAGTAACTGATTACTTCATAATTTGGATGACTTGGTACTGCGAACCTTCTTGCTCTGGTGTGCTCTCTCATTACTCGAGGCCTTCAGCAAAATCAAGTGGTCAATTTTTTTCTTAACCTGTATTATTTTAGACTGCAGTTAGGGGAACTACATGCTTGTATCTGCTCCCACCTAAAAAACCCCAAAATCCTCTCTGCACAAAAGACACTGCCATATGAAAGGGAAGGCAATGCTATGCCTTGCTCCTGAACATTTAAATTCTATAGGCAGGGCAGGGGATCTTTTAGGTACTACACTTCTAATCCACCCAATAACTAATATTCTCTCAGTGCATTACTAATAGTTCTCTCCACGGATTATGGGGAAAGTATTCAAAAATGGAAACCCCACCTCTTGCAATCTGAACTGTTCTTGTCCACCTAATTATGCTCATCCTGTAAAGTGATACTACTTCAAAGAAAATCAGCTTGAGTGGAGAAGCCTGACTGCCTTTATGGGTGTGATTTGCCACAGAACAAAGCAGGGCAAGTTGGTTCATCAGTGAAGAAATATTGCTAGATTTTAAAAAAACAATAGTACTCTTTTAAGATTACTCGTTGTCTTCTTAAACATAGTCTATGCACATAGAGGATAAGAATCTCAAGGTAGTAAAATGGACCACACAACTGGAAAAATGTGTTCACCACTAGAATTTTGAAGTTTCCTTGTACTAAAAACTTCCTGAAAAAAAAGCAACATAACATGCAAAAGAGTATACTAAACATTTTCCCCAATGGGCTGATTTTCTATTTATCTATTTATTTATCTATTTTCTATGGGCTGCACATCGCTTACTGATAGAACACTATAGGAAGCCTCATATGGGGGGGTCTGGGGTGCAGACTTTTTTCTAGCCCTCAGTCAGCATTCCCTTTTGGGGAAGCTCTTGGGGGCACATCCCAAAGGAGCCAGCCCAAGATAAGAGGAGCATGGCAAAAACAACAGGCTGTTTTAGCTTAGAGTTCTCTCTGTCAGCAACTAAGCCTTGGGAGACACATTCTGACCTTTTAGAAGGTGGGAAACTGGTACAAAAGTCAGAAACCATTACAGTATATGAGGAAAAGGTGGTATGATGTTCTGGGGAACCTTAGAGGGCTGAATTGAGACCACCAAGAGCAAGATCTGGCTCCTGGCTTGAGGTCCCCCCTCCACCATACACAATAAATGGAAAGTTAGAATAGGAATGTATAGACAAATACATTAAACATCAACATTAACATCACAGCAGGGCACGTGTTTGTTTCTGGATATGCCATTTAGGTCTGTCACAAATTCACCAAGACTCTAGTGGTATTAACAATTGTCTCCAATGTCATGACTAAAGCAACCTCAGTGCTGAAGAGCAAGCAGCTCTTTCTCCTGGTTGTCTACCTATCTGCATATATAAAACAAATGAATAAGCCAGAAAAAATCATTTATAATATTGTCTGCCCTCACTTTTGTTCTCAACATCAAGTCCTGCTTCTGTGGAAGGACAGCTATGGCATAGAAATGCCTTACACCAGCTCAGAGCATTGTTCTGTTAGGTTCAGTCTTTCTGCTCTGGGTGACAGGAGCTCTCTGGACTTTCATCCAAGCCTTCTGAGCTGCAGGCACCAAACACTGAACATGGGACCAACCACAACATGGAACCAAACTCTCCGGTGTGATGTGTTTCCTCTCACTCCTGCTAGAGTTTGACCTTGGTCCAGTCTGAGTCACTACCTCCTCCACAGGGTAGGGTTTTTCAGGTGCAGGGCTGAACTACCTAATTTGATCCAGACTGTTAAAATGCCAGTAGTTAGGGAAGAAACATCTTCAGGGATTTAAAGCACAAAGGAAAAAGGAGTGCACTCCAAACCATTTACCTGCAGTTTCTTTCTCTCCTGTAGTCAGTTCTCCATTGATCCCATTTTCTTTGGTCCTAGAATATGAGCTCTGTTGCCCAAGTGCACCGTATCCTGCATCTTCATCCTCTCTGTATGGAAATCCATTGGCACTTCTGACCAGTCCTTCACCTGGGCCACTTTGCTCCTTGATCTCTGGCAAATGTGAGTGTGAAGCAGCCTCTGCTATCTGACTTGAGGTCCAATGCGGTGCCTTAGCTTCATCCTTCCTATCGTCAGCCATGCTTCTTGCCCTTGAAATTTTTTCCTGGAAAAAGCAATGGAGGAAGGCTCATAAATGAACTGACTCAATACTTCGTGAAGGTATGTAGTTTGCTCTAACAACACAACCAAAATCCATGAAAGATTATGTACAGCTGTGGAGACATATGTGAAGAAAGCAACGCCATATTCAATATGAAATGCAAACTTACGTACTGTAATTGATTTCAATATATCAATGTAACAAGTGTTTTCCCCAAAGTATTACTATTATTATACATTTCTACCCCACTCTTCTTCGCACAAACCTTCAAGATCTTTTAGAATGTATTAAATTAGGAGTGAGTGCCTGGCCCAACATCATTCCTTTGAACTCAGCCTTACTAGTTTTAAGTCCTTAAAACTCAGTTCATTAAAATACATTGTTTCTTAATAACATTTTGTCTTACATCCTTGTTAGACAGACAGTCCTTGGACCTGTAAGAGCTACATATGGAACATGAGCTGAGCATCCCATCAATTTCATCTTTCAGGTAAAGGATCTTCTGAAGAGATTTCTCAAGGTAGTTTCATTTTCCCAAGCTGCATTTGTGCATCTCATCTTGAGCTTTGCAGAAAGTTGCAACATTGCTAATGAGCCTGTAGGTCGAGGCATGAAGACCTGAAACCTGAAAACCATTTCACCTGAAAACCATTTCACATTCTACTTTGTATGAGCACAAATGCTTCACTCTGGACCTTCCATCAGAAGTCCAGGGATGATTTGGGACTCTGAAAGATCCAGACACCCACCACAACTATGTTATTTCAGAAATAAGCCCTAACTATATCAAACCTGGGAGGCCAGTGCTTCCTCACAGGATTAGCAAGTGAAACATTTTGTTGGGATATTTACATGCCATGGTATGGGAGTTTCAGAAGGCTGGAGTTGTTAGAGATCAGGGACAATTCGATTCCAGGTAATTTAAACAACATTAAAAACAAAAACAAAACAAGAACAGTGGATTCATTTTGAGAAAAACTACAGCAGCAATGGTATCAGTATGCTTACTACATTAGCCCTGCATTTACTCAGCTCTTGGTTCAATACACAGGGCAAAAAAAAAGAAAAAAAATGTGCAGAAGCTGCAGTTAGCCTTACCACCCTCCTTAGCCCAATATGACCTAATTGGCCTAAGCCCTTCCTCCCTTTGTAATATGCAGTTGCTACAATCTGACTATGAGTATGCACAGGGAACTGTCCTCTGCTAAGCCAGATCAATGATCCATCTAGCCCCATATTGTCACTTTTGACTGGCAGTAGCTTTCCAAGGCTTCAGGGAAGAGGTCCTTTCCAACCCTGCTACCCAATTTTGTTCTTTTTAAATTGGTTATTAGACTTCTTTGAATCTTTACATTCTTTCTCACTTTTAGAAACTTTATATTATGTGATATATTTTATGATTTTAACTGTGATCTGCCCAGGGAGTTTTGGCTTTTGGGCAGTACAGAAGTATAATAAATGAAATCCTATTGAACGTTGGAAAGAATCCACCTACAAAGCTTGTGCTGCTGCTGAACTGCAGGCCCTCCTATAACTATCATAGAATACTCCAGGATCACACATGGAATGGTCCAAAACAAATAGAGAGTGCAGAGGCAGAACTTTTGTGCCATTAGAAGGCATGGCAGAAGCTGGAACTTTGTCAGGTAGGCTTCAGATCTCATAGTCAGGGAGGGGATTGGGGAAAAGATGAACATAACAAAATGCCTGTGCAGCACTTCTGCCCTCCACCCCATTCTGCAAACCTTTCGTTGGTATTTGCTCTCACAGTTCATCCATGAATAGTTCTCACAAGGAAAGGCAGGAAGTACACACAAAAACCTCACTCCTCCAGAAGTCATTCTGTCTTACGTTTCCAAAGCAAGGAAAACAGAAAATGCCAACAACTATTACATTAACCACCTACTTCCTATTCAGAAATGTCACATTAAGTTTAATGGGCCTTTCTCCTAAGTAACTGTGCAGCGTATTGTGCGGTAAGGGAAGGTAATTGAACTATCAGGTTGATCCAGAAATTTAGTTGACAGAGGACATTGACTTTTCTAAAGTTAAGCTCATGACTACATGACCTAGCATGTTACCAACTCTGTTTCCAAACCTGTAGCAGTCTTCTAATTCTTCTTTTCTGTGCCTTGGTGGAAGAAAATCTGGATCCCTACACCCATTATTCAGAAATAGAAAAACTTATTTTATGGAGTTAAATTGCACGTCCTGGGGTAAAAGCAGGTTGCTTACCTGTAACTGATGTTCTTCAAGTGGCCATCTGTGCATTCACACATATGGGTGCTGCGCCTGCACAGTGCCTAGGCCGGAAGATTAGAAAGCTAATGGTTTTTGGCGGGAAAAAGCTCTGCTCCCCTCCCCCATACAGTATAAATAGAGTGTACTCAGTCTTGAAGACCGACATTTGCCCCCTAGCAGTCAAGGACAGTACTACAAGAAGCAGCATCGGTATCGTAAGAACAGTGCGGAACCAATGAAAAAACAGTTCTGCTCACTGACACCATGCGGGGCCTGTGGGTGGGTTGTGTGAATGCACAGATGGCCACTCGAAGAACATCAGTTACAGGTAAGCAACCTGCTTTTCTTCGTCATGGCCTCTGTGCATCACACATATGGGTGATTAGCAAGCTTACCAGACTCGGAAGAGGGAGGTGTCATCAATGAAGAATGGTGGAAAGAACTGCTCTACCAAAGGAACAATCCTGTCTTGCACGTACATCAAGCCAATAATGCTTGGCAAAAGTACATGGAGCAGCCCAGGCTGCGGCTCTGCAAATATCCTGGATCGGAACCCCTGCCACAAAAGCCAATGAAGTCGCAACTGCTTGCATAGAATGGCCTCTTGGGAGCGTAGGTAAGTCCATCTTTGCTAGCATAGTTCTGGACAATCCATTTAGACAGTCTTTGAGATGTGACTGGAGAACCTTTGTCATGATCAGCGTATTTAACGAAGAGTCTATTAGAATTCCTGAAGGATTCTGTGCGAGACCTATAGAAAGCCAGGCAGCGTCGAACATCGAGAGTGTGGGGAGAGCGTTCAACCGGAGTCGATGGGGATGGAAAGAACGCGGGCAAGACAATGTCCTGATTCAAATAAAACAATGTAGCCACTTTAGAAAGAAACATTGAATCCATCCGAAGGATGACCTTTTCCTTATGAAAATTCAAAAACGGTGGATCTATGCAAAGAGCACAAAGCTCACTAGCCCTTCTGGCTGAAGTGACTGCAACAAGAAAGGCTGTCTTCCATGATACTAAACGTACATCCACTGTCGCCAAAGGTTCAAATGGGGGCTTTGTAAGTGCTAGGAGTACAACAGAAAGACTCCAAGTTGGCATAACAGGACGGACTGACGGGTGTAGGTTCTGTAGTCCTTTCAGAAAACGGTGAATCATAGGTTGAAAAAAACCCGATGAGCCCTGTAGGTTGCCCCGGTAATGTGAAATGGCAGCAGCGTAAACTTTTATAAATGATGGTTTAAGTCCCGAACGGTATAATTCAAACAGAAATTGTAAAATGTTCTCAATAGAGGCTGATCCTGGAGAAAAAGAATGGCAGTTGGCAAGGGATGAGACTCTTCTCCATTTCACCATGTAAGATCGATGCATAGATGGTCTTAGTGCAGATTCGAGAATCGCTTGGATATCAGGATGTAAGACCATCGGTCCCAAAACGGTTCTTGACGGTCCCGAAGAAAGAGTCGGTCACGTACTCTGTTAAAATGAATACTCAGTTCAACAGAGTACGTGACCGACTCTTTCTTCGGGACCGTCAAGAACCGTTTCGGGACCGTCAAGAACCGTGTCAAGATGCCATCAGGATCGATGAAGCAGCTAAGTCCAGCGGATGTTCCATGCTGTCAACTTCAGAGAAGCCAAGTCCGAGTGTTGGATTTCTCCGTTGTGCTGTGTCAACAAGTAAGGAACCGTTGGAAGCCGACGAAAAACACCTTCGGACTGGATGAGGAGAGTGGTGGACCATGGTTGTCTCGGCCACCATGAGGTTATTAATATTCCCGTAGCGTTGTCTTGAACAATCTACGATACCACACTTATCGAAAGGGGGATCGGGGGAAATGCATAGAAAGTCACGTTGCTCCAAGTGATCATGAGGGCATCTCCCCTCGAGTCCTGTCTGATACCCGCTCTGGAGCAAAACAGTTTGCATACCCTGTTCTCTTGGGTAGTGAACAAGTCTATGTCCAGGTATCCCCACATACGGAACAGTTCATCGCAAATCAGCCAATCCAGCTCCCACTTATTGGTTGTTGACATCTGTCTACTCAGTGTATCTGCTTCCACGTTGTCGGTTCCTGCAAGGTGGACCGCCAGTAGCATTATGTCCCTTGGGATACACCAATCCCAAATTTGCATCGACAATCGAGCCAAGAGAGGTGACTTTGTTCTGCCCTGCTTGTTGATGTAAAAAGCAGCAGCGATGTTGTCGGACGCAATCTGGACAACTTGGCGGTGTATGACGGTCTTGAAGGATTTGAGAGCGTTGAAAATCGCCAGAAGCTCGAGGAAGTTGATGTGCTTCCTCAATTCTTGTCGGTTCCAAGTCCCTTGGACCCAAAGTCCTGCACATGCTGCACCCCATCCAATGAGGGACGCATTGGTGTATAATGTCACTGTCGATTGCGGCAGTCAGAACGGAACACCGATAGATAAATTGTCTACAGTAGTCCACCATGTCAAGGTACGAAGGATCGAAAGCAGAATCCGAATAAATTTGCTTTGTGGGTCCCACTGCGGGTGAAACGATCTGTTGAGGAACAATTGCAGCAGTCGAAGTCTCAGTCTGGCATGGGGCACGATGGCAACTGAGGCAGCCATGTGTCCCAAAGGCCTCTGTATAGTGACAGCCTGTACTGTCCTGTGTTAGCAAAATCGCTGAATATGAGCAAAAAGAGTGGCTCGACGGGATAGAGGAAGAAATGCCCTCTGTAGGATGGAGTCGATACGTGCCCCGATGAAATCGATGACCTGTGTAGGGATAAGTGACGATTTCTTACGGTTAATGCAGAGTCCAAGGTCGTCAAGTAAAGTACAAATCTTATGTACAGTTGAATGGAGGCTGTCTCTAGTCTGGGACACAATCAGCCAATCATCTAAGTACGGTTAGACTTGTATACCCTGAAGCCGCAGGAGTGCACACACCGGGGCCATACATTTTGTGAAAACTCTCGGTGCCGTGGCAAGACCAAATGGCAGAACATTGAATTCGAATATATCGGGTCCTACAGTAAAACGCAGGAAAAGTCTATGGAAAGGATGAATGGATATATGAAAATAAGCATCCTTCAAGTCCGGTGAGGTGAACCAATCCCCTCTCCTCAGCAACAGAAGGATATTTTGTAGGGTGGTCATCCGGAACTATTTAGGCTTGATGTATTTATTAACATCTCTTAGGTCCAGGATGGGACGAAGACCACCGACCCATTTGGGGACTGTAAAATATCTAGAATAGAATCTGTGTAGCCCATCAGAGCGAGACAGTTGTCGAATCGCTCCTTTACGAAGTAGCTGGTAGACCTCATCGCATAAAATTGAAGAGGGCAGCGTAAAACGGATAGGGCTTGACAATGGAACGATGTCGAATTCTATTCTGTATCTGAGCTGAATGATGGACAACACCCACCTATCAGATGTAATGGACTCCCAAACGGGGAGTCGGCTTTGAAGTTGGCTCCCAAAAGGGAGAGGGGAAGGTGGGAGATGGAGAGATGGAGTGGCTCGCCGGGACCGTCAACGAGGACGCTTTTCGGTATTGAAGTGTCGACAGCCCTGAGAGAAACGTTGTTGAGGCTGTTGCCTTCTACGCTGCTGCCTTTGCTGATATTGATGGTGGGGCTTGGTACTGTTGACGTCCGTAAGGCCTGGGCCATGGCCACTTATGTTTGTGTTGCGGGAGCTCCATGCGACGCGCTGTCATACGTGACTCATGGATTGCCTTGAGCTTATGATTGGTCTTCGCATGAAAAAGCCCAGTACCATCGAATGGCATTTCTTCTATCCTCCTCTTCATTTCTCCAGGGAAGTTACAATTCCTCAGCCACGCATGCCGTCGAAGGGAAATCGCACTGACCATGGCCCGAGAGTCAGTGTCCACATGATGTCTTGCGGTGGACAATTGCTGTATGGCCACTTGCATTGCCTCTTTTATAAAGACCCTGGCTAGGTCTGCCTGGTGGTCCAGAAGGGAGGAAGCGACGTTATCCAGCTTCTGCATTATGAAGTACTGGTAACGTGTCAGAGTAACTTCATAATTTGATATGCGTAGTCCGAGTCCCGAGGCCACACAGGCGCGACGTGCAAGCATGTCTATCTTCCCCCCTTCCCTATCGTGGGGTGTTGTATGACCGCGAGCCTCTCTGCCCTGGGACGACTCAACCACCAGCAAATTAGCTTGGGATGGTGTAGCAGAAATGGTGTATCTTCCTCTCTAACCCGGTACATAGACTCGTACTGGCGAGACGTCGCTTGTGGTTGAGCCAGCTGGTCCCAGGGCTGGGCCATCGCCTGGCAGAGCGTAGTAATAAGAGGTAATGCTATGGTTACAGATTGTTCTCCCCGGACAATGTCATAAAATCTATCGGTGCTGGGACTGGGGCGATGATGGGCCTTGATCTCCAGCGACCGAACCAGATGGGAGATGAGCTTCAAGAAGGGGACACGGGGCTTGTCCGGGGAGCCAGGGTCATGGGAAGTGATGGCCACATCAGGGGATGAGGAGTCTACTTCCAATTCGTCGGAGTCCTGGTGGTAATGGTATTGTTCATTGGAAGAGAAGGTCTCCGGGGATGGTGGAGGTCTCCTCTCTGCACGCCCAGAAGTGGACGGCGCCTCCCTTGGGATTGATGTTGAATTACAGTCCCGTGGATAATAAGGATAGGGTTGGTATCCACCCCAGCCAGGGAAGCCATCATAGCCCGGCATAGACCAGTCATCCAATCGGCGTTCAGCTGAACGGCTTCTGCGCCTAGATGGCGATACATGTTCCTCATGTGGCCCAGCGGTAGACATCGGGGTTAGGGAACGTTCCCTTGGTGGGGAGTCTCTGATCTCTCCATCTGAGATCGATTCCCTAAACGGCGGCTCCGGATGTGGCGGAGATGCGCTCTCAGGCCAGACAATTTGCCTGGGGGAACCCGGCGGAGTCACCTGCATCGCTGATTGCAGGGCCGGTCCTGAGGGAGTCGGTACCGTAGCGGCAGTCAGTACTGAAAACCCTGACGAACCTGAGCCCTGGTGTTTGGGGCAATCGAGCTTCTTGCCCTTGTGGGCCGTCTTGGCCGCTTTATCTTTCCTCGGTTTTTTGTGCCCAGAGGATTTATCAGATTCAGAGTGCTTACGCTTCTCCTTTTGCTTAGTTGGGGGAGAAGGTAGCTGTTGCGCTTCCGTCGAGGCAGCGCCTTCGTCCAAAGGACGCTGTGGCAGTGCGGCCGATGTTGAGGTGGGGCACTTGGAGGGCACAGTTGAGGAAGAAGTAGGCCTTGAGACCAATTGGTCTGATTGTAGCAAGGCCTGGTCCCACAGCAACTTGCGGAGACGATTCTCCCTATTCTTCCTGGCCTGTTTGGTAAAGGCCAGGCAATGCCTGCACTTGTCGGTCCTATGCCCCTTGCCAAGGCAGAGGAGGCATAGGTCGTGCAGGTTGGCAAGAGACATTTTGGAGCCGCACTCGCTACATTTTCTAAATGTTGCCCACTGCGCCATCGCGAAAAGGAAAGAGAAGTTGATAGTGCAGAGGGTAAATATTTTTGGTTTGTTTTTTTTTAGAAAGATGAAAGAAGAAGAAAACTACAACAAGGATAAGAGAAAAAACTGAGAGCATAACAAGGTGAGTGTAACAAGGTAAGTATTACCATAAACGAGCACAAGGCAAGAATCTAAGTGAGAGACGAACAGGCACGAGGCACAGTGAACGGCGGTCGCAAAGACTGAATAAAATGGCAGACACTCTGCTCTATTTATACTATGGGGGGGAGGGGAGGGGAGCCTTTTCCCGCCAAAAACCGTTAGCTTTCTAATCTTCCGGCCTAGGCACTGTGCAGGCACAGCACCCATATGTGTGATGCACAGAGGCCACGACAAAGAACTGGCCTCTCTCATACTCACACTGTGGTGTGTAAAATTACACATAAGTAGCCCTGTAGACTTGCACTTCCAGGACGCTGTCACAAATTATCCAGACTTAAAATTCCTCAAATTTCAGCCTTCTACCCTTTATAAGTGTTTTAAAAATATAAACGAATACATGCCCAGGGCCTAAGAGGTCCCCCAAATTTCATAAGAGTAGTTTCAAGGGGTATTTTAATATCTCATGTACTCAGAAAAACAATTCTTACTATCCCACCTCACTGCCTTACCATAAACACATCAAAAGATGCCTCTGTGTCTGGTGGTGAAGACCAGATGACCCCACTCCATTAGTGGGTAACTGTCAAAGTGTAATCTCTGTGTTTTATAGGCTTGCTAAAGTAAGTTCACACATGTAACCTTTTTGTTTACTTAACTTGGCCAGCCTGTTCAAGATAACTTTAGTTTAGAAGGCCTGTCAAAGGCATCTAATTAGAATGAAATGTAACTTTTCTTTATGGTGCTGTGATGTGAATCCAATCACTTTCCTATCCATATCAAAGTATCCAATCACCTTCCTGTGTATTGAATTCTCTCCTCTTTTGTGTATTCTATATAACCCTAAGGAAATTAACATGGGGTGTTCCTTCTTAGGCACCCATGGATCCATGCATTCAATTGTAAATAAACCTATTTGCCCTGACAAGAAACTGATTTCCGAGCCTCTGAATTGCAGATCAGTGTGACACTCAAATAAAGCCACAAAGGAGGGTTCAGTACAAGTCATCTTCCTCTCTTGAAAGATACTTAACTAAAGCTTACAGCAAACAAAAAGTTTTTTTATGGTGCTAAGACTATAGACCAAACTATTGTTATACAGATTGAAGGTCAATAAGTAAGCATTGTTGAGCAGACTGTATTGTTATGTACTACTTCAGGAAAGATTAAACATTAAATTGCCTGTATTTACTGAAACTTGAAAACCATTCTTATGCTGACTGAAACCTCCTGGGGAAGATTGAACTAAAACAAAGGCCTTTCATATACAGCATTTTCCTTGTCTGAGGCACTTTTGCCCTGGATAAGAAATGACCCCCAATGCAACTAAGGCCAGTTTGTTTTTGACATGGGATGAATTAAAGGGGTCAGAACAGCTGGCTGAACAAATATTTTGCTTCTTCTGTATATGCATAAATAACTGGTTCCATACTGTAGTCTGTTAGAATATTGAAGCCGTTTTTTAAATGCTTGTCTTTAAGTCTCTCATTCTTAGATAGGTAAACATGTTTTATTGTTGCTAATTATGAGAAACCCATAACCTAGGAGCAGAGCACAGGTACCCCATTCAGAAAGCCCCACATTCAGTTTCAAAAAGGTCCAAAATAGGCAATACCAGACTTGAGGAACAATGGAAAAGACTGGAAATTAATGACCACCACACACATCTATCCATAAAGGTGTCCCTGCAGCACTGTGGAAGAGGATACTGAATATGTAAATTTACACAGCTAATTCCTCTGTAAGAGCTGTTGAACACTTCCCTGCAAAACTTCCATAAGCAAAAGATTAATTCTTGCAGAACACTGGACACATGACACACATGTTCCATCCACAACCCTCCTGGCCCAGTGGCATTCTGGTGGCTCTTGAAGGTGGTATCTTGAGGTGTTCCCCAAGCTTCTTCCAATAGAAATGCTAGTGACTGAACTAGGGACTTTGTACTGGACACACGGAAAGGGAATGTTAGTGCAGCCAGACTCCTTCTCGCACTACATTACTCCTAAGAGCTCTGATAAATGTTTACCATTTATTTGTATTATCACCCAGAGACCCAATTATACCTAGGCAGGGACAGCCTGGTTTCAGTAATCTATACTCTAGTAATCTCTCAGTTAGGTTACTGCAATGTTGAACTTGAAGAATGTTCAGAAGCTGCAGTTTGAACAAAATACAGTAGCCAGGCTACTAGGTCTGAACATATAAGACCAATTTTACACAGGTGCACTGTGTGCTTCTGGATGTAAGCTCTAAGATACTAGCAACAGGAGTCCCATCTGGAATACCAGGACCAGGATTGATGAAGGTGAACAGAAAACTTGGCAAGACATGCAAAGGCAGGAACTGACAACAGTTCGAAACCAGCAAAAGGGGGTGGCAGAATCAGAGACAAAGGCATGGACAAAGCAAGTGAAGGTTAGATGCCGACATAGTATGGCAGTACCGGAGTCCTAAGCAGAATTGGGAACAAGCATGGATCAGATACATGGAAAGATGTGGCAAGATCAGAGACAAAGCAAAATTAGGAACATGCAGGAATCAAGACACAACTGAAGACATTACTAGACTGAAAGCAACCACCAGATCAGGAACATGAGGTAACTACCACAAAGACTCATGTTACTGTGGCAAAAGTAGGCAGGACTGAGCAGCCTTAATAGAACCTTCTGTGGATTTGAGTTGGTCTTCATGACTGTGCTGATCCACATCCTGCAAGTACCTTTAGATATGATATTTATTTATTATTTATTAAAACATTTCTATGCCGCCCCTTGCCAAAGCCTCGGGGCGGCTCACAACACCTACTTTAGAAGGCAGGCCAGGCCACCTGTGGGAAACAGCAATGTTCTGCAGCTCCTGAAACCAGACTCAAGACAAAATGCTGGTTTTAATCTATAAAGTCTTACATGGTTTGGGACTGTAATACTTAATGGAGTATCTCCCCCAGCCATAATCTATCCAGGCCTTGTGAGCCAAGATCCTATGAATATCCAAGAGCTTTCACCAAGGGAGCCTTGGAGAGCAGCAACAAGGTGGAGGACCTTCTCAGTTACAACTGCAGAATGATCTTCCCATTGAGGTCTGCCTGGCACCAACCTTTCAGCACCAAATTAAGACAGCCTTTCACATGAGGGCATTTGAAGATTGATAGGTGTGAAAGGATGATTTGAAACAAGGGAGTAAAGAGATTTAAAAAGGTAACAAAGAAAATTACTTAGCCCAAAGGAGGGGAGGGGCTAAAATCAGATAGCACAAGGTATGGGGAAACAGGCACATAGGCTGGAGGGCCAAATACTTCCTGATTGTTTATTGACAAGCTGGGCAGAACAAAATGAGCCTATTGTAGCCCACCAGGGGCAGGGCTGGATTGGGAAGAAAGGCCAGTGTTGGGGCAGCGTGGAGTAGGTGGGCGAAAAGAGTGTAAACTCTCAGTACCCTATTAGCAAATTAGGGGAAAGGAGGAGGGAACAAGCAGCCGGGAGCAGGGTTCAAAAGGTGTGTGTGAACATGTGCTCAGGTGAACAGAAAAATGGGAATGAAACCATTTTTTTCAGTTCCCTTCACTGCAATAAAGTTTTAAAAACTTAAAACTTTAAAACTCTGCATGCCTGGAATATTTTTCTCTTCCGACGGAAAGGAAAGCGTGATCATAACAAAGATTTCCAATGATATTAAATGGCTTGAGGGAAGTATCCATCTCAGGTGTTTTACAGGCCTGAGTTTTCTTTAAATTTTTGTATTTTGGAAAATTTTAGGAAACTTTGGAAAATCACCTGGTTTATGAATTGCTGTTAACCACCCATAAAATTTCGGCTATTGGGCAGTACAGAAATGAAATCATCATCATCATCCTAACTCTTTTACCATTCTTTTTCAGGGCATTTATGTTCCCTGATTTTCAAAATGCTTACTGAAATAACACTCACAAACTTGAGTGATTTCAAAGTGCCCACCTCCTCCAACACTTGTAAATCCTGGATCAATTTGGCAATTCAACTGCATGCCCTTAGTGCCCTTATTGCACAATGCGCTACACAAGCAATGAAAATGTTCTGTCTTCAAAATGATTGATATTCTGTGAATCTTTCAATCGTACATGGGAGACGAAATTGGCTCTGTATGCTTAATAGAAGGTTACTGAGAGAAATGTAGATAAATTCATTCTCATGAATTCTGTTCCAGTTCAGAATACCTAGAATGAGTCATACTTCATCTTTCTCTCTGTAAGTTTTATGAGGAAATTATTACCTGTCTTGAATACTTTCCTGAAAGCAGAACTGATAAACAAAGAACACGTGGCAGTTCAATCATTCTCAGATCTATTTGCAAGCCTGTTTTTTTAATTTAACAAGTAGTTTCACTGAACTTTCATTTTTGAATTAACAGTGCAATTTAGTTAAAAGGGTGCATTATATTAAACTGGATCAGTAAAAAGGAGCCAAAAACATGTACAACAGGGGAATGAAGGAAAAAATCTAGATGTGGACCACACTGGTGAATCATGGATTCATAAAGTCAGTCTGTTTTTTCTAATAAAGTTGAACTGCAACTTTATTAGAAACTGCAGATAGCACAGTGTGAAGGAATGATGTAAATAAGTTGTAAAAAAGATTGGATTCTTGTTAGTGAAATAAATAGCTTAGCTAAAAGGACATTTAAAAACGCCTTTTGCCATTTTATTTTAAAACATTTAAATATTCATCATACTTAAAACAACACTCCTATGACCTGAATGCCACACCAATGATGCTTTGTGATATAGTCTTGCTTATAAACAATTAAATGGCCTGCATGTTAAATAGACCTCTCCTGCCTTTTCATTAAAAAATCTAAGGCTTCATTGACAATAGACCCCCGCCCCTCAGTCCAGCTGTCAAATTGTGATAACTATTAGAGAACAGAACCCCCACAACTGGACCAAAGGAAAGGTCACACTATGGAAGGTGAATGGCATGCTGCACATGGCCAATGTCCAGATCTGCAGAGCAGCACAGCTCCCCCTCGTGGCTTGACAGAGCAGGATCACCTTTCAACTATGCATAGACTAGTATCAGACTTGAAGGGGGCTGCAGGGATGCAACCATGGAAACCAGCTGGAAACCATAGAAGTTCCTATAAAAGGCCACAGTAGCACGATTCTTTCTGCTGGTCACTCTGTCTTCTTGATTTGGTCACTGGTTTGACAATGTTTCAGTCAGGTCACAACTCTCACCTGTTCCTGGCTCAGCCTTGCTTCTGGTCCTACCATTCCTTTGCCATGTACCTGATCCTTGCCTGCTCCTATCATTGTCTTTGCTTCTGCTCCTGCCACAACTTGTTGGTATCTGACCTTTGCTTACAGCATGATGCTAATGGGCAGCCTTTAAACACAACACAACACAACACAACACAACACAACACATATTTCTGACTTTGTCTTCACCTCTGATCCTGCCACACCTTGCCTGTTCTTGCCTCTGAGTTTGCTTCTGGTTCTTCTACATCTTGCCGGGTATATAACTCCCTCCTGTCCTTGACTCTGGCTGGGTTCAGACAACACAACCAGCCATGGTGGTTTTCCACTGTTGGCCTGTCATGTTGTCTGAAGCCAGTCATGGTATTTCACCATGGGAAGTTTTGTCTTCAGAAACCACAATAAAAAACAGTGGTTTGCTGTATGGTTTCTCTGCACCATCTTGGCTTGTCAAGTTGTCTGAAGCCAGGATCATAGTTTCCAGGGTCCTGGTATGCAACTACAAAGGCCTCTGGAAAGAGTGGCAATGCAGGAGCCATTCCAGCCATCTAACCTTTATGTGTGCGCCAATGAGGAAAAAACAACTGGCACAGGCAGGGAGCAATGCACTTTGGAATTGAATTTCAGGCATAGTGACTAATGGAATATGTACCAACAGTGGGAGGACTGAGCAGAGAGGATTGAAACCACAACAAAGCAGAAAACCACTTGATATCCTGTATATTATGATAGAAATGTATATCATGGTAGAAACAGTGAACCATGGTAACCATGCAAAGCAGCTTGTCTGGAGTCCCTAGACAGGGAAGGGATTTGGCGGCCACACAGCACAGCTTCCACAAAAACAGGTCCTGCCAGAAGAACCTTGTGGAATTCTATGACAAGGTTTCGAGGGGAAGTGGTAGATGTGGCTTACCTGGATTTCAGCAAGGCCTTTGAAAAACTGCCACATGATATCCTGGTTGAGAAATTGATGAGTTTTGGGAAAGACCGATGCACTGCCCGATGGATTAGGGCATGGATGATGGACCAAAAGCAGAGGGTAACTATTAGTGAGGAATCATCAGGATGGTGGTCCGTGATGAGCAGGGTCTCCCAGGGCTCTGTCCTGGGACTGATCCTGTTCAATCTTTTCATCAATGACCTGGAAGAAGGGGGTGATCAGTTGCTGATCAGATTTGCAGATGATACAAACAGGATGGCATTCAATGAGGATAAGTGCAAGGTCTTGTGCTTGGGGCATAGGAATGGGTGTCATAAGCACAGGTTAGAGGACAAGTGGCTGGAAAGCAACACTTGTAAAAAGGATCTTAGGGTGCTGGCTGAATGCAGGCTAAACATGAGTCAGCAGTGTAGCATGGCAGTCAAGAGGGCGAACGCCACCGTAGAATGCATCACCAGAAGCGTGGTTTCTAGATCAAGAGAGGTATTACTGCCACTCTATATGACTCTGGTGCACCCACAGCTGGAGTATTGTGTTCTGTCCTGGGCCCCTCATTACAAGAGGGATATAGCAAGGTTGGAATTGGTGCAGCAAAAGGCCACAAGGATGGTGGCTGGTTTGCAGGGCAAGCCATATGAGGAGAGACTGAAGGAACTGAAGGAACTGGGTTTTTTCAGCCTTCAGAAGAGGAGAGTCAGAGGGGACCTGTTAGCAACATACAGGTATGTGAGGGGGTGTCAAGCAGAGGTGGGTCATGACCTTTTTTCCCCTGTGGTGGAGGGCAGGATGCATTCCAATGGAGCAAAGTTCAGGGAACCAAATTCAAGGTGGATGCTGGGATGCAATTCCTGATGGTTAGGAACCCTGGGGTATGGACTGGGATTCTCCGGGAGGGGGTTGAAGCCCAATCAGTGAGGGTGTTCAAAGATAGGCTGGACATGCACGTGGTAGACATGTCATGAGTGGAGCTGGCTGGAGCCAGGGGTCAGACTAGATGGCCCAGAGAACCCCTTCTGACTTACTGTTTCTATGTCATGTTGTGTGAATGCATGCTTTGTCTTTGTCTTTTTTCATGCCATGCCTTGCTGGTATCTGTCCCTTGCTTGTGCCTGACTTTTCCTTCGTCTCTTTGCCTACTGCATTTTACCAAGACCTCCATCCATCTCCATCATCTCAGGTCCTAGTACTCTAGTTATTGACATCAGCTGTTTATGTTCCAAAGCTAACAGTCAATCTAGATGGCATGATCCCCAAAAGTATAACCAGTTGTCACAGATTGTAAACCTGATATTGATAGGGGTGGGTAATTTGTATTACTTGACCAATGAAGAAGAGCTTGCAAGACTCATACAATACTTTACACAGGCTTTGTCCATGTCACACAATAGGGAAGATTTACTGTTCCTCACTTCCCACCCATGAAGGCTCAGGCCTTGCAAAGATTAGAATCTCCCAATCATGAGATTAGCCTCTAAGCAGGGCAGCCTGCTGGCACTAACTTCCCCCAGCTGAAGAACCTGCAAAATTTCTGCTTGGATTATACTGAAATAATTTAAGGAGAAATCAGACTTTCTGCATAGTAGGTTTCTTCTTTACACAGCATGACAAACAAACAAATTTGTCTATTCTATATTAAAGTCTTGTTTAAATAACTAAGTGCTTTAATGATTTGGTCCTTATTTGCATTTTTATCATCTGTCTGGTTATAAATGCAGTTAAAATCCTCTCCTAACCCCTGACTATATTGCACTTTTGTAGTGGTGGGGAAAACAAAAGAAAATCCTGTATTAAAGCAGAATATTACTACTTTCCAAAAGAAAGTTCCTATTATCCCAGCATGAATAGGTATTCCTGTTGTATTTATCTGTGGTTTTTTTTCATTTCTGTTCTTCCAATGACACTGTCTAGTAATTAAATTAAAGATCTGAAAGGGATCATCAGGGATACTTCAGCTAATAGCCATAATTCCTTAAACTAAGCCTGAGAACAGGGCATCATTTTAGATGTCAGCAGGAGGTTAAAGAAGACATTTCTCTGTATTTATGGTAGTTGGGGAGGGAGAGTTTCAGCCAAGTATAAAGGCTTGTTCTGTTCACTACTTCACTTCATTGCTTTCTTTGACAACTGAAACAAACCAGGAGATGACCCAGGCAAGATTACACATTGGACACTTGTAAGAATACATGTATGTGAAAGACTGACAAAAATAATAAAAACAATTGTGAGGACAGTTCTACAATTTTCAAGCACCCTTAAAAAAAAGAACTCTAATTGTCCAATTCCCTACCCCCACTGCCCAAAAAAGCAAGGAATGAAAAGGGTAGTTATTGGAATGGGGAAGAGGAAACAAGATGGGTTTTGCTGCAAGGATTGCTGGGATATGTCCTTCTTGGAGGACTGAGGGGGAAGGGGAGGACCAGCCTATGGTAAACCTGGTCATCCGTTGGGCATGCCATGGTTGTTCAGCAAACAAGCAACCCATTGTGGCTTATTTGCAGTGTGGCTTAGTGTGTGCGTGGGGCGGAGGTGAACAGAGGCCCCATTTTCCCAAATGGATGCTGTTTTGAGGCTTACTAAAGTTGCTAACACCAAGCTGATTTAGGGAAAGAAGGGGAAAAAACAATTAAGTTGAAGGAGCAAAAGGGAAGAGAGATGTACTAATTGCTTCCTTGACTAATGACAACAAATGAGGATAAACTTTATTGACTGGGAAGAGATAGGCAGAAAAGAGGGCTGTGAAGACATAAAATGGGTACTTAGACAGGGAACAGCTCTGTAGGTTTATGAGGAGGGAAAGGGCCACCACGCCAACCTGTCAGAAGTGATGGAGGCCCATTGTTAGAGCTGTAGGGTCTGGTAGCAGACCATGCTGTGACACAAGCTCCGGGGGGAAAAAGAGCAGTGGCAAGTGCCTCAGTCACACTGCAGTATATATTCCACAATATATTTTGCCTCCAGTGAATTGTTCTCCCTTTTGAAGGACAAAAGGGTACAATCAGCAACTGCATAAAAAGACTACATGCTGAGCAGTAAACCTGCTTAAGAGGATCGAGGGATTAATGAAAAGCTTCTGAGTTTGAATCAGGGTTGCAGCTTCTGTTTGCACACTTGGCTAAAGAGTACATCTAACATATGCTGGGTGGTACCTCAGCAACCACAGCTCATTTCCCAAGTTAACCAATGCATCAAACTTCTTGAAACTCTGGCACTTCTATGCATTTTGAACGTACCTGCAATGTACTATTTAAACCATGCACTTGGACTCTTGTGTAGTTTCAAGATAGTCTCTTAAATGCAAATAAAGTTAGCCACTTCACAAATGGGTTTCTCCCCTAAATGTTAAGTTAGTTAGCTTGCAAAACTACTCATTTTTTGGGGGGGGGGGGGAGGGACTTTTCAGTATGCACACATACAGCTGTGTAACTATGAATCACTGCTTTTATTTAAATGTGCTTCATCAGAACTTTGCTGTACTGTCTGTAAGGTGGGCACCAATTAATGTTTCTTCCCCACCCTCCACACCAATTCTTCTCTGAAGGAAATAAAGTCTGGAGAGTCTGTTCAACCTATCCCCATTGCCCCGTTCTTTCTTTCATTCCCCTCTCTAAGTCCCATTGTATTTGATGGTGACTACTACCAGGTTAGTGGGCATGGAGGGCACCAAACAAGGGAAGAGGAAAGGTGTGCCTGAGACAGGGCAACTGAGTAGCATGCGAGAGCAGTCACAATTTCATGGTGGTTTGGAGGAGGGCTGAGGAATGGTTTTACTGGAGGGTGAGCACAAGGTAGATCCAGGGGAAAGGGAGAGGAAAAACTCCTGACATTATTAGTTACTGACACTAGCACCAGCAGCAAAAGGAGAATAAGGTGCATGGATAGCAAAAGAGCTCTGACACTCTGAGAGGGGATGAGAAGCCAAAGCAGCCAGTGCAATGCAACCCAGGACGCAAAGGACTCACCATTCTGTCATCACCTCTCCACAGCAGTGGCGGGAAAGGGGAGAACAAAGTTAGCAAGTTTCCTTATGGCGTGCAGAATTTTTGGAAGGGCTGGCCAATTTGAATGATTGATAAAAGTCACCCAGTTCAGCAAAGAGGCTGGCCCACTTTGGTGCCCACTTCTATCAAGGAAGAAGAAAAGAACTTTGGGGCAGAAGAATAAGGGATGTTTTCCTATGTCTATGCATTCCCTCATCTTAAAGGTAAAGGTATAGAGTGGAGTAAAGCTACCCATAAAATCACTCTCTGCAGATGAATTTATTTTACCTGCACAGGAAACTTTAGCACTCATTAAAAAAGAATGGAAACTCCAACCTTTATTGATTCCCTGTCTTGCCCAGCCTTCAGTATTGCCATTTGTCCTGCTAAATTTCACTATCCCATCTCATGCCCAATACAGTGGTACCTTGGCACATGAACTTAATCCATTCCAGGACTCTGGTCGTGACCCAAACTGGTAATGAGCCAAGTTAAATTTCCCCATAAGGTTCAATGTAAATAAGGTTAATTCGTTCTGTAACTATTTTTTTTAATCAGAAAAATGTGAAGCAAACAACAAAGATTGCAGCCATCTCCCCCCACCCCCAAGCAGGAGCGTGGCCATCTCCCACCCCACCAGCACGACCGGGATTGTGCCCGTCATCCCTGCACATGCCCGTCATCCCAGCGCGCTGTGGGGGGAGAGACGGGTGGGAATGCGGGCACGCTGGGGGGGGGAGATGGGCAGGAACGCGGGCCCGCTGGGAGGGGGGGAGAGACGGGTGGGAACGCGGGCCCGCTGGGAGCAGGGGAGAGAGATGGGCGGGAACACGGGCCCGCTGGGGAGGGAGAGACGTGGGAACACTGGGGGGGAACGCAAGTATGCTCGGGGGGGGGCGAGATGGCCGAGATTGCAGTTGCGCTTGTGCAGGGAAGCCGGGTGCAATCATGGATGCACTCATGCAGGAAAGACAGGCCGATCTCAGCCATCTCCCCCCCCCCCCCAAATGATCGCTGCCATCCAATGCAGAGTTCGTGACCTAAAAATTTTTATGAAATTTTTGTTCGTGACCTGATTTGGTTGTGAACTAAGGCGTTCGTGAGCTGAGGTACCACTGTATGCTAGTGTTCTTTGTATAGGGAGTTTTTGAAGTCAGGTGTCATCTGAGCACATGATCATTCACTTGCATTTTGAAATTACGGCTGTATCGTGTGATATTTCTGAACATGTCATTTAGCTTTTACTAAATATATCCCGTATGAGGAAGGAATGCCAGCCTGTGCAAAAGTATAAACACATGTGTTCCAGGAGTTGCTATTGCACATGAAATCATGGGCTATGGAAGTATCCATCGCAGTAATGGGTGTTCATCCTGTACTGCACTCTACTGTGTAGCATTTTCTGTTCCTAAAGCGGATTTTTTGAGAAAGGAAAGAACAAACCAACAAAAGCCAAGCAATGAAATTGTTTCAAAAATTATACATTGCTTGAAATTCTCTATCAAATTCTTTGATGGGGTGAGGAGAGGCTATGTGTAGAAGTGGGGTGCTGTCTACTGAATACAGAATGAGAATATTATACAAACACATAAATATGATTAAGTTGAGATGATATTAGTTGTAAGCTGTGAAAAGATTCAGAGCAAGTAAGGTAAGGATGGTCAAAGATGCTACATTTGCAAGATTGGGGGGGGGGGTACAGCCTGGAAAGGAAGCTTAGACTGAAACATGAGTGGGGACAGCATCAGGCAAGAAATATTTCAGTTTATAGAAAAGCATGTTGTTGAAGTATTTCTACTTTTTTATTTTTAGTAGCACATCATGTATACAGACATAATATCTATGACACTTTCTTCTAGTTAGCAAACCTGAGTTCATTCCCCAGGTTACAAGCCTTCAAAACTCTCCTGAAGTCACATGGGTTTGTGTGAAGGCATGTGAAACTCACTCTGGAAAGTAATGAACCAAGTCCCGAACTTGAAAAAAATGTATCTTTTTATCATCCACTCTTTCAAATAAACAAGTAAATTATGATCAACTTGAAATGATTTGAGATTTAACAGGGGACTGTGATGATCCAGTACATTTCAAAACATCCTTACAGACTGACACATTGCATCATTAACTGTACTTCTAGCAGCTCTCATTGTTACCAAGAAGTCATTTGCCTTTCTCAGTATGGTAAAAAATATGACTATCCACAATACTCAGGGAATGTTCTGTGCCTCTACACATCCCACTTGTTAATGCTTTTCTTTAAGACCGTGTTCATATGCGTCTTTCATCAGTTAGTACGATAATTATTATCTTATACTTCAGTTTGCCATGAAACGTATTAGGTATTAGGTGTTTTACCTGTGGCAAGTGAAAGCACTGCTTCAACTTGCCACGAGTAAGATTTTACAATATGCTTTCACTGAATAAGTTATTCCTACAACCCAGCAGAAGTCTAGCAGTAATAATTAGCAAGCCTTAAAAGAATGAATCCAATTTCAAGGTACTGCTTGGGAAAGTAAGAGGACATTGCTCCCTGAAGAGACAGGAAATCCAGTGCATGGTTACTGACCCAGTCATCCCAGACTGAAAATCTGAAGGAATTCCAACTGATAAGTGTTCTGCAGCCTGAACACAGCCTTTTTCATTCAGTATAGTTTGCAGAGGGCATGAATCATGTCTCAGAGAGAGACAGTCCCTCTGGGACAGAGCTGAGGTCACTGATGGGGCAGACTGCTTGCTTTCAATGAGTAAGAAAATGCCAAAGACTTCATTCTAGGCCCTGGAATATCTGTTTTCATGCATACATTCTTACAGCATCCCATTAGGGGGCTGCTCTTGCCAGTTGGAGCCCTGAATACATCAACTAGGCTTTCTGAAATTGCTTTGTGAACAGAATGTCTGCCTCTCTGCTTTTCTCTGGGCAAAAACAGTTTTCTTGGACATCCTGTCTTCATGTTTATGTACCTAGTTTGTTCGTGTTGTGGTGTCTTGTTGTATTGGCAGCATGTTATTCACTGGCCACAGGGGCAGGCTTCTTTGGGGCTCTGCTAAAAGAGCTCTCCTTCTGTGTTTGTCTGAGTTTTCAGTGAACTTATGCAGTCTGTGAAATGCTGTCCCCATGCGCTAGCTGAGTGACATGCATATCAATAATTTGGTAATGCTCTGTGTACCAGGGAAGCTGCTCTGGAGCTCAGAGCTGACAGGAGCTAAGGTCACAGAAAGAGTCCAGTGTGCTTGTTCACAGGGGTTTTAATGAATGTTGAATGTGAAAATTGGATCAGAAAGAAAAAAGATTGCGGAGGTCAGCAAGTGCCTACTTGACCACACAAACCCAACAGGAAAAAAAATCTTATAATGAGTTGCAAAGTAAGCATATACATTTACCATCTTTGGTAATACAGTGAATAAGTAAAAGCTAGAAGTCCTAGCCAAGCTCTGCTGGGCCTGCATCTCTTAAATGGCCTTTATGAAGGGCTTATTAACAAAACAGATGCTTGGGGATCATCACTACAGTCAAGCACTAAAAATGTTTTCAGAAATGGAAGAGACATTTCACAGATTTCAAGTCCTTTGGTGACTAGGAATACAAAAGTTCCAGTATCCAACTTTACGCTTGCCCTTATGACTCAATACTGTTTTTGCAATCAGCCAAAAACAAACTTAATGGAAAACTTTTTGCAGTTAGAGTGAACCATAAGCTTTCTTCCATAAAATTCACAAGGGAAGACTATCTTTTCCATGAAGTTAACACCATGCCACTCTCCCACAAAGTCTATTTGCTCAGATCCCTATGTAGGGTACTTTTTCCAAGGGACAGTTTGGATAGTGGTGCTGGGATTGCTGATAAGGGAGTTCCCTTTGAAGCTTGACTAACTGTACTGTATAACATGAGAGTTCATCCTGAGTCAGATCTAAGTTTTCTTTTTAGGATGTGATTCATCTGGCCACAGAGCAGTTTCATGTTTCAACAATTTAATGTGCTAAATTTTACTGGGAATTTAGAAACAAAGTCAGCTCTTGAACTAGCTTCTGCTCTGTAAATCAGCTCTGATATGTTTGTGGCAAAAGCCTGCTGAGGAGGCTGGGGCACTGCTGACTGAGATGCATTTATTCGAACAATTTCTGAATACAACTGTCCTTCAGCAACAGTTCTCAAAAGGTCACAAAGCAAAGTTAGAACTATCAAGGTTCCTTCAGTGCTAGTCTCCCTTCAAAACCTGGTGCAGACAAAGTAGCCAGTGGGGCCTAGGCTAGGGACCAGCAAAGCAGAACCAGTGCTTAACTGAGGACTTAAGTACTGCTGCAGAACAATGTGTAAAGGATGAAATGCTACTGCAAAGAGACCGTGGAATAATGTCTGAAAATACGGAAGGGTCTGAACCCACGGCTATTACCTATGTGAGTACTAGAGCAGTCTGGCACAAAAGTGTATTCAGTAGGCCTGGACATAAGTATTCTTGCATTTTTTGTTTTCTACAAGTGAAACTGAGAAGCATGGAATACCTGCTTACAAAATTCTGGCCATGGCAAGCCAAGCATGTGGTCAGGGTCTTTCCATGCAATCTATTTAAAACAACATGGATAAATAACACATGAGCAAAACTTTCCAGCTACTGCTTCTAGAATATGATATGGACCTTGTAATCCACTAGACATAAGAAATAATGTCTTGTTCATCATACATTAACATTTTACTCACATCATTTACATACTTCAGCTCCTGATTCTACTGTAACTTAAGTAATGTTAAAGGGTTCTTGAGCTTGTCCAGAGGAGCAAGACCTTGTTTTGGAATGAAAGCTAAACAGGAAGTGGACAGTAGAATGCCATGTTGCTGTTGATGCTACTGCTGCTGTTATTGATGAGGCTGAGGATGAGGATGATGAAGAAGTTATCCTCTACACTTCACTGATCTGAGCCTCCCAAGAAACTTAATTTATTCATTTATTAGATTCGTTTGAAAGCCGCCTGTTAACATCATGCTCTCTGGGCAGCTGTTACAATAAAAATACTGGTACCGACACTCAAATAGTACAATTAAAATATCATAATAAATAATGAAAAATATTCTCTCTATCCTTCTCTCAGAGGATACCACAATCATGTACTCCCTGCCCAGCCAGTGAGATCCCATGCATCTCCTCTATTTTCTGCAATTGCCTTATGCACTTGTAATTGCCACTCCCATCATTCTAGCACTAGACCTTCCATGCCACCTTCAATTTTCTCTGATACGGATAACATGGCAGCCATTTGCAGAAATCCACAAAGCATCATTACCATGTTGTGCTGACTCTTTCTCTGCCCATTTGAAATCCAGTCGAAGGGAGCAGCTAACATGGCTGCAGAGAGCTTGATGGGGATTCTGGCTAACTTTTTTCAAAGTGCTTCCCGAGTTCAAATCCAGCTGGAACCCTCACTGATCAAATGTAGCCACAATCTAGTAAATCACTGTCTTCATCTGAAATGGGTCAGACATGTTAGTTCCTTGTGTGGCATGAACATGACACCCTACTATTTTTCCTGGCAGACTGAGCAAAGGGGTTAATGAGTAGCAACTGCATCCTACTCCCACAGAAGCCAAGGGCAATTTTTCAGTGCCAGAAACTGAATACTCCTTTCAGGTTGAGATAGTCAGGTTTTTATATCTTCACAGAGGCAGCTTAGTGGAGAAATACATGCCCTTTGCAAATGTGGATTCACTGTACCATTTGGTGAAAAAAGGGAAAATGGTATATGCATGCTCATAAGTGTGGGAAGTGTAAAGTCTGTATCTTTTAAAATATGAGTGAAGGATTGTTCTTTCTTAAGAAGTATAGAATCTGTATCTTTTAGAATGAATAAAGGCCTGTTCTCATTGTCTCATCCTCCCCACAAGATTTAAGAAACATTTTGGCGTCAAGTAAGAATTTTCAAGGTTTTCAAGAATTTTCAGTACCTCTTAGAAGGTACTGCGCATGCTTAATAGACTCATAAATAGTAAATTTTTATTTATTTATTTAAAACATTTCTATGCCGCCCCCATCGCAACAAAGCCTCGGGGCGTCTCACAACAAAAACAAACAAAATCATACAAAAATTTATACACTAAAAATATTAAAACCTGGTGCATCTCAGCTTAAAAATTTTTAATTTTTTTTTCAAATGACACACCTCTAATAGGTAATTGGCTCATTAGCATGAACATGGGATGTATGAGTGGGAGGGGGGAACATATTAAGGAGTAGTATGATATAGGCAGATGGGGAAGATTGTGACTTCTTAGTAACCAGCCAATGGCAAAGCGGGGATAGTGTTGAGCATGGGGAAAGGAATATATAAAATCTCTTGTAAACAGTAAAAGATTGCTCTTTGTTTCTCAGACTACTGAGGCATTGAGCCAGCCTTTGCAAACGTTTTTTGTATGGAATAAACTGCTTGTACCCACTCAAATCCTGTCTCAAGGAGTTTTAAATCTCACGTAAGCACATGGCATCTTCAGAAGCATATCAGTGGCCTAAAAATTACAATTAAAATTGCAATGCATATTTTAATAAAATCAAATGAGCCACAATAACTTCAGGGAATTGCAAAATCTGAGGTGTTGGAAACAAGCCCATATTTCCTTGTTATTCAAAGGCAATTTACTATTTTCTTCTAGAATGAATAAAACTGGGCAATTTGTTTAAGTACATTATAGCTATTTAAAAATAAGGGAAGCCCAATACAAGGTATTCTACCTCTAAATAAGAGCTAGACATATTTGTATAATAGAAGTCTTGTTACAAAATTCCTTCATTTTTCATTCTGCATAGAACTAGCTTTTGAGTAGAATGCTTAATTATAGCTTTATTGATAGGCAAACATAAATTGGACCCTTTAGGAGTATGTTTGGATGTATTTGATGCTTTAATTCAAGAAGGAGTACTTCTTGAACTGTTCTTTTTGGTGTCAGAATTGATCTGGTAAGATATTTGGTACAGCAAGTCCCAACAAGATCAGAATAACAGAAAAAAGTTCTGAAAATGGCAGCTATGAAGAAAGTGACTGAAAGTAAACAATGGAAAATACACACTGCAATGTTTTGTAGTTAAATGAGGCAGCAGTGCTTACATCCCTCCTGATTCTATTTCTCAAGTAGTGCATCCCATTTGTTGTGTAAGTGGGACTCACCACTTACTCAAGGGAAATTCAGAGCTTCCTTAGCTTCCCTGAAACAAGTAAAAACTCATTTCCACAAGAAGGCATGTTGGTGGGGTTCCCTTATGCAAGCTCTAATGGGACATTAGAAGCTGTTCACCATTATCCGCCAGGAAAGGAAAAGGGGAGAGGTTGTGGGGAAAGAACAACTCACAACAACCCAAATGGCAGAGTGAAATGCACAGTTCCTGGACTCACCCAATTTCTTCAGGAAAAGATGGACAGTTATGTCCTTGAAACAGAAGCTACTGCATTTATAGAGGGCTCTATCTACCTCTTGAGTCTTTATCACTATAGGTTATTAAAAACAACCAACCAATTAATTAATATATGATAGAATGAGCATTCAAGAGTGCTGCCAGATGACAATTTTAAAAGTTATGTTGTTAAATCAATAATTATTAGCTGAAGGAGATAAAAGCCTGGCAGGGAAGATGAGTGAAAGATTTCTTTGAACCCAAGGGACCTATGGGAAACATCTGCCAGGACCTGGGGCAGTTTTCTTATCACTGGAACATGGAGGAAAGGGGCTGTTCCAATCATATACATCCTACTAGTCCTGCTACCCATCTCCACTCCACTCCTTCTGCTGTATACATACCCTGACTGAATTCAAGTCACACATGAAAATGGTACTACAGTTTGAACTAGTGACATCCATACTCAAATGCACATTCCAACATGCATCTGGTTTCCTCTTGTGGTTCCTGATCCAGCAAATGATGTATATGCAGATATCCTCTTAATCAGGGTCACAGACCCAAGTGGGCCCCAGGAAAAGCAGCTGCCAGTAAGCTCATCACATTGGTTTGCCTGCTAGCTGAGGTACCTTTCCTGGGAGTGGGCGGGATATACCAGCACTGGGGCACCCAGTTTTAATATTTTAGATTTTAAAAGAGAGTGCATGCTAATTTCAGTGGAGGATTGAGTACAGTAAGATTTCTGAAAACTGCTCTTCATGCACAGATTTACAGGAGATATTCAAGCAAGATTTTGGGTACTGTAAACCCCCCCCCCATGTGTGTGTGTGTGTGTATCAACCTATATGTGCATGCTGACATTAAAACCATCTTACAAATTTAAGGTATGCAAGCTGCGGGAATAAGATAAAGCATTAATGCTGCACCACAACCAAGACAAGGTAAATTGGTACTACTGAATATGGGGGAGAATTTGGAAGAAACAAACTGTTATTGGAGTAATATACCTTCTGACTCTCCAAAAACACAGTAGATTTTCGTCCTTCTGTGTTCTGAATTGACTAACACATAACATTCCTTTTTGGCATTCTTCCTGCATTAGAGGACCTGCAGTAACAAATAACTACTGCAGTTGTATTGATTTAGCACCCCCATCTCAAGCACATAAAAAGACCCATTTTCTGTTGGTTCAAAGCGCTTTTAAATTGCTATGTTTGTTACCATGAGAACTTGATTAAAATACCACCTACATGCCAGGGAGGGGGAAGGTAATATCTTCTTTTAACCTTTCAGTGAAAGCTAGTTCTAGTATACACTTGGTGCATTGCAGTATTTTCATGATCATCATAACGTTCTGCAGTGCAAGGCAGGAGGAATGCCTTGACAGATTTTATTTTGCTGCATACTTTCTCCTGGAAAATATTTAGTTGTCAGAACAGCTTTTAGCCAGCACTGTCACACAATGAGTCTATGTATTCATGAATGTTATCTTTCATACTGATAAAAAACTATTACGTGAGGATCTAGTCTTTAGATTACAAATGGAATTTTCAGCCATTGAATGTAGTGAGTGCTCCACAAACATGCATACCTTCTGTTACCTATTTTTATGCATTGTTTTAGAAAATGGATTCTTAGTGTCAAGAGCTTCAGTCCTGTGTTTGCCTTTTGATTCTTTTGAATTATTAAGGACTATTCCCAAAAAGAAATGATAATTTTAATGCCTGGACAGTGTTTATGTCAGCTACAGATGGGTGTGATGATGCCAAAACCTGATGTTAAAAAGGCAATAAAGTATACAAACTATGAATCCAACGTGATTTCTACATGTGAACATTTTGAGGCTATACAACTATTCTTCCAAGGAACATTTTGAAAATGAGAAAGCACTTTTAATATGATTACTATAAGACTGCCTTCCCCAACCTTGTGCCTTCCAGACACGTTGGTCCTGCTGGTTGGGAATTCTGGGAGTTGCAGTCCAAATGCCTCTGAAGTCCACCAGATTGAGGAAGGCTGCTATAAGAGAATTTTATTTCCAAAACTATCATGGGATAGAACACATTATGCAATCACATAAGTAATAAGGATTTGGATTCTGACATGGTTCAAGCCCGAAAATGTTGATTCTGAAAACAGCCTGATTTCTACACACCAATTTGGTGATTACATGATTTGACTGGGCCCAAATCCAAATCTCCTATTGACTATCACTGGAAATCAGCAAACTTTAACCCTTTAGCTGTTTTAGCTATTGGCAGAACTGGATGAAATTTGAATAGCCTCTTTTGTGGGGATGAAAACTGCCATATTTCAGACAAAAAGTTGGATATTTTCTGTAAGGTTTTCTTTAAATTGTAAGGTATGGTTTTTTAAATGGACCTGCCAATTATTTCTTTATTTCTTGGCAGAACTGAATGAAATTGGCATGCATAGATGTCCCTTCTGTTGCAACAGTATCTGCCAAGTTTTGGATGAATAAGTAGTGTGAGATTTGTGCAAGAACAGGTCTACAATTTAGGGTTTCAAAAAAACCAACACCTTTCAGCCCCTTGGTTCTTATGGGTGACTGTTAGGAAAATGCCATATAGCATAATGGTAGGCCTAGCTAAGAAACTTACAAAACTGACAGATAAGTAGGTGCAAGGGCAAGAGAATGCTGATGAATGGAAAAAAATAAGGCTTTTGTTGTTGCTGTTGTGTTTTTTGATCAATCAGGACCAAGGTCACTGAAAGTGCAGCAGGACAAGGCTAGATGAGGAATCTGGGACATACACTGGCAGACCCAGAAGGCCTTGAATATTTAACATCTTCCAGTACTTCAGATTCCCCAAGTCCCACTTCTGGGAGAGAGAATGAACAAGGATCACTGGTATCTGGATAAGTCCTGTAATATATTACATCAACATTCCTGCTTGATAGGCCTGGAACTGAAGAGCCCTCATAAAGGCATTCACTGAGGTAGAGCTACTAGTTACAAAATGACATCCCTTCTCCATATCCTGGTGCCTTACTTATATGGAGAGGGGAGAAATATAACAATTTTGGCCTGTGTCTCTGTGCCCTCCAAATCTGAATGGCTAACAGAGGCTTTAGAAGGCCATATTTGGCCCACTTCAGAGGAGCCTGAGTCAATTCATGTATCTCCCAAATGTGTCCAAATCAGCCAATTGGGTTTGTAATTCAGATGACTCTGAAGCACAGACCCTACTTTGTAGTAGTTGTTCATTTATGCTGTTTCAAATAAAAAAAGGCTTGGAAAGATATTTGCTGTCAAAAAATGACTTAAAATAGCAATGAAACATTAACAGAAACTCCTAGAGTAAATATTGCATAATATTTGAATATTTATTATATATATTGCATTTCTTATCACATTTAGAAACATAGAAACATAGAAACAGAGCGAGTCAGAAGGGGTCTCCCGGGCCATCTAGTTTGACCTCCGGCACCAGCCGGCTCCACTCACGACATGCCCACCATGTGGACGTCCAGCCTATCCTTGAACACCTGCACCGATGGGGCCTCAACGACCTCCCATGGAAGCCCATTCCACACCCTCGAGGTCCTGACTCCAGGAAGTGCTTCCTGGCATCCAAATGGAACCTTGGCTCCCTGAGCTTTGCTCCATTGGAGCGCGTCCTGCCTTCCTCTGCAGGGGAGAACAGGTCTCTGCCCATGTCTGTGTGACATCCCCACACATATTTTATATTGTTATTTATTTTATATTGTTATTTTTATATTGTTATTTTTGTATTTTACTTCATGTTGTGAGCCGCCCCGAGGCTTCGGCGAATGGGGCGGCATAGAAATGTTTTAATAAATAAATAAATAAATAAATAAATAAATAAATAAATAAAATACCTGTATGTCGCCGACATATCCCCTCTGAGTCTCCTCTTCACTGAGCTGAGTTTGTTCTGGCCTCCACACGTGCAGAACTGCATGTCTACCCAGTTAAACTCACATGCAATCCATTTCTCTATGACTCAAAACTTCCTCTCATGGAAGCCAAATATAAACAACATCCAACAAATAAATACAGGTTTGATCGCCCATAACTGAGGCTGAGATGAAATGAATTGATAAGATGCAAAAATGATGTAAAGCCAACCTGAGGGATTTTCTTCTAAACTGAGGAAGAGGTGGCTAGGAAACCCACCTAGGGACTACTAATTAATACATGGCATCAAGACTTGATTAATTGCTAACAGATATAAAAAGAATGAATTAGAAGAATTATGGATGCAAAGTTCAGGAGCCAACAAAGTAACATACTGCCCTAGGTGAGGCAGAATAGTGTTGTGGGTACAGCAACATTTCCAGCTTCCCATGATAGTTCCAGGCCATGAAACTTGCCCTCCCTTATTTGAATGTAAGAGCCATGATATTTCAGACTAGGTCCAAGATATTCTGTGGCTAGCCAGCAGCCTATGGATGCCCACAGAAGGACATGAGTGCAACATCACCCACCTGCTGAATACCCCAGCCCCCGGTATGCAGAAGTATACTGGAGGTCATGTTCATTTGGATTTGTTTGGATCAAAGGTGATAACATGAAGGAGCAAGCCAAACATCTGCAAGTGTGGCAGATTAGCATGCATCGACAGGGCTATTCTCCTTCACCACATGCACTCTGCATTCTGAGCTGTGACAGAAACAATTGCTGTGCACTTTCATAACCAAACTAGGCATTACATAGCCCATAATAGTGTCATGTACAGTGGTACCTTGGCTCACGAACTTAATCCATTCCATGACTCTGGTTGTGAGCAAAATTGGTTGTGACCCAAGTCAAATTTCCCCATAAGGTTCAATGTAAATAAGGTTAATCCATTCTGTAACTATTTTTTTTTAATCAGAAAAATTTGAAACAAAGTGACAAAGAACAAGAAAGTAACAGAGTACTGTACAGTACAGTGGAGAACACTAACCTAGGTGGGGGGAGGTTATTGTTTTGAGAGAGAGTCCCCCTCCATAAGGACACTGGGGAGAACTCTTTCAGGGGTTTCCTCTCTTCTTGGTCTCTTAGCTGCAGGTCAATTTTGGTGAAAAATCTGTCTATAGTCACTTGTTTTTTCCTGCGCTGCATAACCCTCCGGAAATGAGAGACCATGGTATCGTCCATCAGATTCAAAACTCTGTTCATCAGTTATGTTGGGGTGGTGCTTCTCAAAGAAATCCTGGAACGGGTGTGCTCCTGCAGGGAAGACGGGCACAGCACAGCACAGCCGTGATCACATACGTCTTCCCTGCACGAACGCGACTGTGATTGTGGCCATCTCCCCACTCGGGAGGGTGGGAAGATGGTCACGATCGTGCTGGTTGGAGGGTGGGGGAGATGGCCGAGATTGCACCCATCTTTCCTGCAGGAGCGCACCTGTGATCACGCACTTCTTCCCTACACGAACGCAACTGCAGTTGTGGCCATCTCCCCACTTGGGCGGGGTGGGGAGATGGCCGCGATCTTGGTCACCACCTAATGTGGAGTTTGTGACCCTAGTCAAAATTTTCATGAAATTTTTGTTCATGACCCAATTTGGTCGTGAACCAAGGTGTTCGTGAGCTGAGGTACCACTGTATTTGCAACAATGGCAAACAGAGCAAGGGATTGTGGGAGGGATCTATTTTTACGTCAAAGGAGAGTGCAGGAAAGGGGACCTGGACCCTTCCTTCTTTTAGACCTTTTGTGTCAAGGCACTTCAGATACTTTTCTTCCCAGATCATCCTGTTCCAGGCAGGAAAAACCCCTGCAGTGGTAGAGTACTGCAAGTGAAGGCAAGTGGGTATCCCTCTTCTGTGCTCCTCTCTTGTCATAAAAATGAGACACCTCCCCCCTTTCACTGCTTCAAAGTGATTGAGGCAAACATGTTAACAGCAAATATGGCCATTTCCTCTCCTGCTTAATTTGGTCCTCAGGAGCCAGGCATCCTTTTCTTTTCCTTTCCAACTCTGTAGGGCATACAGAAATCTCCCACCGGGGAAAAAGAATTATGCCACCTTTTTAGCTGTGCAAGGAAAACGATTTCCAACACTTTTTCCGGCACTCATGATAATTAAAAAAACTGTGGCATTTGGTACTACCTCTGACTATATAATTCCAGGCGAAACCATCTGCGTCCCAACTTTATACATGCCTGCAAAAGTGGCAGAGTCAAGCTATTAATTTGTATCATCATCATAACTATTAGCATGACTTATGTCAATTAGTAGCAATAAATCAAAAGTAATCTTCCTTTCTGGAAAGCCGCAATAATCTTGCTTAAGATCAAGGAGGTAATTTAAACACCACACCACACCTTACATTCACTGCTTTTATAAGCCGTTTATATCAGATAAGTTCCACGGTTTGCAAACTGCTGGCTGCTTGGTGTAGCTACATTATAAAAGCATGCTTTCATTAGCTGCAGAAATGTGTTTGATTTGTATTATATTAACAAAGGTAACAGTCTTGCTACAAGTTTCCATATTGCCTGATCATCTTGCCTTACAACCAGAGACTTAGTTCAGGCAGATCATCCAATATTTATTTATTTATTACACTTATACACTGCCCCATAATCCATGGGGCTCTATGAGTGGTGTGCAGTATAAAACAGAATAAAAACATTAACAACAATAAAAACAAAATGCATGGAACTCAGCAACTCAACAATGCTATAACAAAAAGCGATACACTTGTAACATGATGGCAGCTGGAAACCATCAATAAAAACAGTGTTAAAAACTATCCTTAGTTAATTATTAAAATGTCTGGAAAATAAAAATGCTTTAACCTGGGTATTGAAAGGGGAATACAGAGGGAACCAGGCAAATCTCCTTGGGGAGCATGTTGCACAGATGGCGTGCAATCAATATTTAACTCTAAAAGAATTTACAATCTTTGGATTGCTTTTCTTTGCTCAAGTGCAGGTGCAATAGGTTTGCAAATGTCTCCTAGAGACAGAACTGATTTCCTTAGTCAAATTGCCTTATTCCTCCTAAGTCATTGTCATACAGCTGACACCAATGGTTAACTGAGACACTTCAAAAGAATATTTATAACTAACAGACAATGTTTCAAGTTGAACACTGAAATCACTCTGGTTCCAAATATTTAACCTTTGCAAAATGGGTTTCCTACTTAGGATATGATTAGTTATATTTGGTTGTACATGCATTGAGGAAGTCACTTTCAGGAAACACAGCACTAGGCTAAATCAGTGCTGCAACTGAAGTATCTTGATTGATCGTTTTAAGCCTCCATTATTGAGGATAACAGAATGCATCAGTAAAAATGTATTTTATATGTCTTTTCTATCATAACAGAATTTATGCCCTATTTATTTGGAATAATTGTTTCCCTTGTTAAAGAATCTATTCTTCTTTTGCTCTGGAAATTTGTAATGTTTTGCTTACAGTCACATAAACCTCAGCTTGTTTAGCACTATGCTATCCCATTAAATATTATTTTGGGGCATGAATGGTGGATGGCAAGGTTAGAAAGCTCCCTGGATTAATTTAAAAAGGGGGTGCATACACTTCAAAGCAGTTTGGTTGGTCTCTGTTTGCATTAACAGAGCATCATTATTTACCTGCACACACATGATAAAGTGGCAGCTGCTACCATGCATGAGATGCCACCATGAAAACAGATGAGCCCACTTCTCTTTTAGTTTCTTACAGGCCCCCTGGCACTGCACCACAATGTAAGAAGTACATTTATTTAACTACTTGAGTCTCTAAGTTTTTGACAGGTGGATTGGCAGCTCATGCGCAAGTCACAGAAGGAATAATTTAAGGTTAGCATAAAGTAATGATAATTTATGCTCTATTTCCTTATAATATCACCTCAGTACATTTTTTCTCCTTCATGCAATGCACTGATACTGAAAAGTACAACAAACAATCCCACTGAGACATGTTCATGTGTCTTTCAGTCCAATAATAAAAACCTTTTGTGAGATATATTATGCAGTCAAAGTTATCTAGTACTCAGATTTATAACCTTGCAATTACCAGTTTTAGAAAAATATCTTGAAATAATTTTCATATAAATAGGAAAGCTTCACTGCTGTTTTTATTTACTTAACTTTTGTGCTCCAATACGTATATTTTGCCCCTGCACAGTTTTGCGCATCTTGTATATATAAGTGGTAACAATGCCTGCTAAATCCATTTCAGTTTCAGGTCGTAACTCAGCAAAACACAGAAAAGGCAAAGGTGATGACAACAATGAAGCAAGTGAAATGGCTACAGATCTTGCATAGCTCTACCCAATCACCAGTTCAAATGGAATCCACAGCCAAGAAATTAGAAGGCAGCAATGAAGGAACTAGAAAAGATCATCAAGTGTAAGGACATTTCACTAGGTACCAAGGTCAAAATGATCTATACTATTGTACTTCCAATCACTATGTAGGGGTATGAAAGCTGGACAGTGAAGAAATCTGTCAGGAAAAAAACAGATGCATTTGTAACATGGTGTTGGAGGACAGCTTTGCAAATACCTTGAACTGACAGAAACATGAACAAGTGGATCCCACATCAAATTATGCTAGAACGTGCTCTGGAAGCAAAAGTGATGAAACTGAAGATGCTGTGCTTCAGACACATCAGAAGGCAAGACACACTGGAGAAGATAATCATGCTATGGAAAGCTGAAGGCAGAAGAAGCAGGGGAGGACCAACTGTGGGATGACTTGATTCCATCAAGAAAACCACAGTCTTTAGTTTATAAGCACTGAGCAGGGCTGTCAAGGCCAAGACATTTTGCAGAGCACTCATTCGCAAGGGTTGCCATAAACTGGAGACATAATAACAACACCTCTATACTCCTCACATAACGTTACTGAAGATTTTGCATCTTTTCTGCATAAAACCATGGATTTTCATATTTCTTTAATCATACTAAACAGATTCCAAAGTATTTCTACTGCTGACTCAACCAATGACTGTTCCTGAAGGCAGAACATTGATACAATATTTGAGAAGTACAGCTTTTCCTGGCAGAGCTTACCAGGAAGGGGGGAGCTATGGGTATTGAACATTTCTCTCTGAAACTACCAAAACATAGACTTTAGCATGTTTCCTAAATCCCAAACTTTGGTTAATTGTAATAATGATTAGTGTTCCCTCACAGATAGGCCCAATTCTTACAGAAGGGGTAAACCTGCATTTGGAATGCATATGGCAGCCATGCCTGCATGCTCTTCGATGCAAAGAGAAGAGAAAGTAAAGTAAATCTGTACTTGGATTTATTTAACCTTTTCCACAACTTGGTATTTTCTACATGGAAGAGAAGCAAAGCTCAGGGAGCCAAGGTTCCATTTGGATGCCAGGAAGCACTTCCTGACAGTCAGGACCCCGTGGGTATGGAATGGGCTTCCACGAGAGGTCGTTGAGGTCCCATCGGTGCGGGTGTTCAAGGACAGGCTGGACGTCCATATGGTGGGCATGTCGTGAGCGGAGCCGGCTGGTGCCGGAGGTCAGACTAGATGGCCCGGAAGGCCCCTTCTGACTCGCTCTGTTTCTATGTTTCTATTTGATCATGTGAGTCCTCACCTGTTCATATAGCCTCTATTGTCTACTGCATTCAGGTTGCACACATGTGTTGGTAAAAGCAGGTTGCTTACCTGTAACTGATGTTCTTTGAGTGGCCATCTGTGCATTCACACATATGGGTGCTGCGCCTGCACAGTGCCTAAGGCCGGAAAGATTAGAAAGCTAACGGTTTTGGTGGGAAGCTCCGCTCCCTTCCCCCTCAGGGCTATATATAGAATGGAGTGTCCGCCATTTTCTCCAGTCTTTGAAAGACCGATCGTTCGCCCCCTTTCGGGAGAGAAATACATATAAGTTTATTGGATACCATGAACATTAAAATGCATGGTACCGATAAAAAAATCCACTCACCGACACCAAGTGGGGCCAGCGGATGGGTTGTGTGAATGCACAGATGGTCACTCAGAGAACATCAGTTACAGGTAAGCAACCAGCTTTTCTTCGTAGTGGCCTCTGTGCATCACACATATGGGTGAGTAGCAAGCTTACAAGACTCAGAGGAGGGTGGTGTTGTCATTGAAGGACAGCGGAGAGGACAGCCCTACTGAAGGAACAGTCCTGTCTGGCACACACATCAAGGTGGTAATGCTTGGCGAAAGTGCACGGAGCAGCCCAAGTCGCAGCTTTGCAGATGTCTTAGATAGGGATTCCCACGGCAAAGGCAGAAGAAGCTGCTACTGCTCTTGTGGAGTGACCTCTCAGAATGACAGGTAAGTCTATCTTGGCAAGCTGATACGCCAATACAGTGGTTTGAACTATCCATTTTGACAGTCTTTGCAATGAGACAGGAGATCCTTGGTCATGCTCAGAAGACTTAACAAAGAGTCTGTTAGAAAGCCGAAGGGATTCCGTGCGTGATCTGTAAAAGGCCAAGCAACGGCGCACATCAAGAGCATGCAAGGATCTTTCGACTGGGTTCAACGGCAATGGAAAGAAGGCAGGTAAAACAATCTCCTGATTCAAATGAAACGGTGTGGCTACCTTGGGCAAAAATGTAGAGTCCATTCGAAGAACCACTTTCTCCTTGTGAAAGTTCAAATAAGGTGGATATACCTGAAGAGCGCAAAGTTCACTAGCTCTGCGAGCTGATGTGACAGCAACAAGAAAAGCAGTTTTCCAGTATACAAGATGCAGATCAATGGTTGCCAAAGGTTCAAATGGGGGTCTTGTAAGCGCTTGAAGAACAACTGAAAGACTCCACATAGGCATGACAGGATGAATGGAAAGGTGAAGATTCTGCAGTCCTTTAAGGGACCTCCTAATAAGAGGCTGTGAAAACACCGATGAGCCCTGTATTCTACCACGGTAACGTGATATCGCTGCCACGTAAACCTTAATAGATGAAGGCTTAAGTCCCAAACGATGTAGCTGTAGAAGAAACTGAAGTATATTTTCAATTGAGCCTGACTCTGGAGCAAACGAATGTGATTCAGCGAAAGATGAGAATTGGCGCCACTTCGCTGCATAAGGCTTCCGTGTTGACGGTCGTAGAACAGACTCGAGAATTCTCTGAATGTCCGGGTCTAAAGCACTCGATCCCGAAGCAAAGTCCATTGGAACCGAGGGAGTAAGCAGCGCCTCAGGTTCATGAGCAGAGGTACCGAGCGTCTGAGTAGCCCTCGGTACTGAGTCAGTACCGTCAGTCAACGAATTTGCCATGCCGTGAGATTCAAGGAAGTTAAGTCCGGGTGACAGGCAGCGCCGTCTTATTGAGTTATCAGTGTGGTATTGACAGGAGGCAAAGAAAGGTGCTGTCTGACATCCGAAGAAGGGTGGAGAACCACACCTGGCGGGCCACCAAGGTGTAATCAGGATTCCTGTGGCACCGTCGTATACAATCTTCAAAACGACTTTCGTTAATAGAGGAATCGGCAGGAAAGCATAAATTCTGATGTTGGACCAAGGGATCATAAGGGTGTCTTCTACTGACCCTGGTCCCATGCCCGCTCTGGAGCAGAACATTTTGCATACCCTGTTCTTGCGGGTAGCAAACAAGTCGATGTCCGGATGTCCCCAAAGTTGGAAAAGTTGATTGCAGACTTGTCGATCTAACTCCCACTCGTGAGTCATCGACATGTGTCTGCTCAAGACATTGGCTTCCTTGTTGTCGGTCCCAGCAAGATGGACTGCCAGAAGAGTTATACCCCTCGGGATGCACCATTCCCAAATGTTCACGGACAAACGAGCTAGGGCTGCAGATTTCGTTCCGCCCTGCTTGTTGATGTAAAACACAGCGACTATGCTGTCAGATGTGATTTGAATCACTTGCTGACGAACAGTGTCCTCGAAAGATCAAAGAGCTTCGAAAATTGCTAAGAGTTCGAGGTAGTTGATGTGTCTCGATGACTCTTGATGATTCCAAGTGCCCTGAGACCGAAGTCTCGCGCATACAGTGCTCCACCTGATTAGCGAAGCGTCGGTATAAAGAGTTGGTGTTGGGTGAGGTGTCTGGAACGGGGTACCCATATTAAAATTGTTTGGTACCGTCCACCATGTCAACCTCTGCAGAATGGATAGAGGCAATCGAATTGGCTTGTTGGGCGAATCTCGTTGCGGGTGAAAGTTTTTGTTGAACAATGATTGAAGAGGACATAGTCGGAGCCTGGTGTGGGGGACAATGGCTGCAGTGGCGACCATATGACCCAAAAGCTTCTGAACGAAGAGCGCTGGAACGATCTTGTTTTGTTGGATCTGATGAATACAGGACCAAAGGCTATCTTGACAAGCTGGAGGGAGAAAGGCCCTCGCCAGAGTGGAATCGAGACGAGCTCCAATGAAGTCGATCATCTGCGCAGGAACAAAGGATGATTTTTCACGATTAATACATAGTCCTAAATCGTCCAGCAAAGAACAAGTTTTGTCGATGGCTAAAAGGAGACCTTCACAGGTCTGGGAGACTATAAGCCAGTCATCCAGGTAAGGGTATACTTGGATACCTTGAAGCCAAAGATGCGCACACACTGGGGCCATGCATTTCGTGAAGACCCTCGGAGCGGTGGTCAATCTGAAGGGAAGGACATTGAATTCATATATATTGGGCCCGACGGTAAAACGTAGAAGACGTCTATGACATGGGTGAATCGAGATGTGGAAATAGGCGTCTTTCAAGTCCAGTGAGGCGAACCAATCCTCTCTCCTTAGCAATGGAAGGATATTTTGAAAGGTAGTCATCCGAAATTACTTAGGTTTAATAAACTTGTTAATATCTTGGAGGTCCAAGATTGGACGGAGACCACCATTCCGTTTAGGGACCGTAAAATATTGCGAATAGAATCCATGAAGTCCCTCAGAACAGGAGAGCTGTCAGATCGCTCCTTTACGAAGTAGTTGTTGCACTTCGTCTTCCAGCACCTGTGAGCATGGTGTAACCCGGATCGGGCTCAATGGAGGAACAGTATCGAATTCTATTCTGTATCTGAGCTGAATGATGGATAAGACCCACCGATCACATGTGATGGACTCCCAAATGGGGAGTCGGCTTTGCAGCCGGTCCCCAAAAGGGAGGGGGGAAGTTGGGTGTTGAGAGGGAGAAGAGGTTCGCCCGCCCCGTCAGTGCTGGCACTTCTCGTTGTCAAAACGGCGATGGCCTTGCTGGAACCGTTGCTGAGGTTGTTGCCTCCTGCGTTGCTGGCGTTGGTGGTATTGTTGCCTCAGGGGGAGCTGGTACTGATAGGATGGACGCGACGAAGCCCACTTATGTTTTTGTTGTGCTGGTAGCACCATCCTTCTGGCCGTCATTTGGGACTTGTGAATGGACTTTAACTTATGGTCCGTTCGAGAGTGAAAGAGTCCCAAGCCATCGAAGGGCATTTCCTCGATGCGCCTCTTCATTTCATCGGGGAAATTGCAACTCCTGAGCCAAGCATGCCTCCGAAGTGAGATGGCACCGACCAAGGCTCTGGAGTCGGTATTGACGTAGTGGTGTGCCGTTGACAGTTGTTGTATCGCCACCTGCATGCCCTCCTTAATGAAGATCCTGGCCAGATCTCGCTGTTGTTCTGACAGGGAGGCGGCTATATTGTCCAGTTTTTGCATTATGAAAAACTGATGGCTTCATAATTAGACATACGCAGGCCGAGTCCAGAGGCCGCATAGACTCGGCATGCCAGAGTATCAATTTTTCTTCCCTCCTTGTCTCGGGGGGTAGTATGTCCCCTAGATTCCCTGCCTTGAGATGACTCAACCACCACGGAGTTCAGCTTGGGGTGATGTAGAAGGAATGGTATGTCCCTTTCTCGAACCCAATACATGGCCTCATATCGCCATACGGTGGGCTGTGGCTGAGTCAGCAGGTCCCAAGGCTGGATCATCGCCTGTCGCAATGTTGTGATCAATGGCAGGACGATAGCAGGTGACTGCTCTCTCCACACAATGTCATAGAACTTGTTGGTGCTCGGATCGGGCTGATGTTGTGCCTCAATCTTGAGTGACTGAACAAGCCTCGACATCACCTCTCCGAAGGAGATGTACGGCTCTTCAGGAGATGCTGGGCCCTGTGATGTTATAGCTACATCAGGAGAGGTGGAGTCTGCCTCAGAGCCAGAGTCGGGTTCGAAGTGGTATGGGCCCGATGAAGAACTCCCCGGTGAAGCTGGGTGTTCTGGTTCAGCACGTCTTGAAGTAGACGGGGCTTCCCTGCAGACCGAAGGTGAAGAACGGTTCCTTGGCTGTGGGTAGAAGCCAAAGGAATGGTAATCTCCCCAACCAAACGGGTAATTTTCATAGTAGGGTTGGTTCCATTCCTCTTCACGTCGTTCATTCAAACATGTTCAGTACCGCAGTGGAGAGGCAGAAGACTGAGCCCTAGGCCTGGCTGACGGCATCGGCGTTGGCGAGCGAGCCATGGGGGGAGAAACTTGGATTTCTCCGTCTGAGATGGACTCGAGTAGCAGCTCCTCGGGTAGTTCAGGGGACTGGCCCTGCTGAGGAGCATGTTGTCCCGGAGATCCTGGCAGGGTGACCTGCATCGCTGATTGTAGCATCGGTACTGATGGTGTTGGTAGCGATGCAGCCTTCAGGATCGACGGAGCTGACAAACCCGAGTCGTGGTGTTTCTTCAACTTATGAGCCGGTTTGCCAGCCTTATCTTTTTTCGCCTTCTTATGAGAGGAAGACTGATCCGAACCACCATGCTTTCTCTTCTCCCGCTGTTTGCATGGGAGAGAAGAAAGTCAACAGGCTACAGATGCCAATGTCCTATCGTCCGATGGGCGTGGCTGAGGCATAGGTGGTGAGGCCGCAGGGCGTTGGCCAGGTGTGGCTAAGGCAGAAGCCGGGCATTGGCCAGTGGCAGCCGAGGCAGAGGCCGGGCGTTTGGTGGGCGCAGTCGGAGCAGGCCCCGATTTTGCAGCGAGTTGGTCCGACTGCATTAATGCCTGGTCCTGAAGGAGCTTACACAGGCAGTTCTCCCTATTCTTATGGGCCTGCTTGGTAAGTGCTAGACAATGGCGGCATTTGTCTGTTCGGCACCCCTCTCCGAGGCGGAGAAGACACAACTCATGTGGGTCTGCCGGGGACGTTTTGGACCCACATTCCGCACATTTGCAGAAAGCCGCTCGCTGCGCCATCGAGAGAAACGGAAGAAATAGGAGACAGTAAAGAGAGATAAGGTAATATTTTTGGTTGTTGTTGTTGTTGTTTTAGCAAAGAGGAAGAAAAAGAGAGAAAGATACAACAAGGGAAAAAATAACTTGGAGTAATAACAATGAAGAACAATAAGAATGGTAAGAGCAAAAGGAGCAAAATACGGTAGTCAAAGTGAGAGTCAAACAGGCACGAGGCACTGCGAACGGCGGTCGCAAAAGACTGGAGAAAGTGGCGGACACTCCGCTCTATATATAGTACTGAGGGGGAGGGGAGCGGAGTTTCCCGCCAAAACCATTAGCTTTCTAATCTTTCCAGCCTTAGGCACTGTGCAGGCACAGCACCCATATGTGTGATGCACAGAGGCCATGACGAAGAACAAAACAGTTTTATTAAACAAGTTTATATTTAGCTCTCTCTTCAAACTCTAAACAGAGACCTGTGCCAGAGATTCTTTTCATCCAAACAATCTGGAGGCCAGGCTTTACAGGTCTCTTCAGTGTGCCTGAATATAAGACACAGCCCAAACGTAGGTGAAGCACTTCTAAGCCGGTCCAGTGAGAACAGCTCCTTTAGCAACAGTGCAATTCTATCAGAAGCCCAAATTCATTGAACCAGAACAAAACCAACATGAGGGAAGTGGGGATAGCAGTATGCTGTTCCTTTATAGCAAGCACATCGCTTCCAGGGCCAAGTAGACAGTTACCCACATTTCCGCAAAATAAACATCTTTACTGTTGCAGGGCTGAGGAAAACGCCACTTCACATTTATGTCCAATCGTCAGTTTATGTCTACCTTAGAGTATCCTCAGGCATCCAGTATGGGATGAAAAGTTCAGCTTATACAATGAACCACTCTCTCTTTCTGCTCTGTTTCAGACTTCAGAAATAGAACTGTGAATAAAATTTGCTTCTGAGTTCAGGGAGAAAAAAACATCCCCTGACCCCCACCCCCACCCCCCTTTGTTTGGCAACAGCTAAGAAAGGAATGAATATTGAATAAGGCACTGGGATTGTTTGAACATGATACCAAAACCTAGTTTAGCATTATGAGAACAAGACCAGCCTCTCAAGAGGCTTACATGCATCCTCTCCCCATTCTTCCAATGATGCAGCTGTGAAGAAAAAAGCAGAAGCTTTCATATACTGTGCTGTGCTGTAACCAGGCACACAGTGGTTAGTAGAAACACGCTACTTCAAAGCATAATTTAGGAAGCTATCTTTTTCACTAACCACTCTTAAGATTAACCAGGTTTTGGGTTTAGACAACACTCTAAAAGGAAGAAAAGGCTTCCAAATTCCTTACAGCTGTGTCAGAGAAGGAGAGGAGAGCTGGGGAGCTGGGGCAACCAGGCCTGTCCTTATAACCCTAGACTAGTGATGGCAAATCTTTTAGAGACCGAGTGCCCAAACTGCAACTCAGAACCCACTTATTTATCGCAACGTGCCAACACTGCAATAAAAGCTGAATTTGCTGACCACCAGCAAAAGGCGGCAACGTTCCACTGACCACCAGCTTTGGCTGACCCTGAAAAAGGCATCTGAGTGTATTTCCTACCTGAGCGTATTTCCTACCTTTCCTACCTTCTGCTAAAATCACAGCCCAAGCAAATCCCTGGCAGCTCACTGACTGGCCATGCGAAAGCTTGGGGAGTCATGGCTAATGAGTGACGTCGTTGCCTGGTGCTCTTAATCTTTCAGAATATACGCATAACTGCTGAAAGAGAGGGCTCTGCGTGCCTCTTCGGGCACATGTGCCATAGGTTCGCCATCACTGCCCTAGACCATATTAGAAACATAGAAACAGCGAGTCAGAAGGGGCCTCCCGGGCCATCTAGTCTCACCTCCGGCACCAGTCGGCTTCGCTCATGACATGCCCACCATGTGGACATCCAGCCTATCCTTGAACACCCGCACCAATGGGGCCTCAACGACTTTGTTATGCCTCACATCTGAAGACAGGCACTCTGTACATTTCTATGTTAGTAACGGTTCTTCATCATTGTAGTTGTTAAGGCAACACTTTTGCTTAAGGTTACCAGAGTCCATTTGATACTTAGACCTAAGACTGGCATAGTTGCCTCCTAGTATTGCTCCATACAACAGTGGATCCCTGTGAGAGTAGAGTATGGCCCAAGTACTGAACACTGAAGGCTGATGTGCACAGCTAAGAGCCAAAAATCTCGAGCCAACATGCTCCTGGATTCTCCTTCACATTCGAGACATTATTGCGCCCCTCCAGGTGTGAGGGCACCCTGCACAGCAGAAGGACCACCACCAATGGATGAGGGAAGCCATGGTGAAAAGCAGGCACGCAATGCAAAACGATGCAATAAATGCCAGACCTGGTTTAACTCTGAACGGTGAGTGCAGAAAGAGCAAGCAGGCAAAGGAGCCCCTGCTCCCTCTGCACAGTGATATGAATTGAGCTCAGAAGGGAAAACCATGGAAACAAATAGCTGTGACAGTGGCAAGGAAGATCTGGACTAACTTGGGTGAGGACAGAGGTGCTGCAGACATTTTGCCTAAGGCCCCCCAAAACAGGAATTGAAAATGTTTTCCTTGGAGAGCTTTAGAACAAGGCCAAAAGCCTGGATTTCCAGGTCAACCCCTATTAGAAAGTGAATCATTAAATCCAATTGTATTTCTAAAGCTACCTTGCATTCAGGTTACCAGTTCTTGATAATTCCACCCATGATAATCCTACTCATGCCTAATATTTCTTGTTCTTATTACTTGGTCTTCCTTTGCTACTGATATTTATGCTAAGGGCTGCCTTCAGGGAATTTTAAATAATACTTAGTTCCAGCTCTGATGCTCTCAGGGTTTATATCTTCTGTCTCAGCCCTGTGCTCACTTCTCAGCCAGGGAAATGGTATGGCTGGAAGTTGTTTAGGAGCAATAACGTCTCCTATGATAGCACTGCATAACAGCCAAACTTTCTATTCTCTCTTTTCTACTGTGCCTTGTATTGAATTGGTCCAAGGTAGAGGTGGAAATAAAAGTGTCCCCCCCCCCCCCGATTCATTTTCCTAATTTTCTCGAAAGTGATCTAAGACTTGCAAGAATGATGGAACCTTATGTGGCATTTTCAAAACTCAAGAAGCAAGTTTCAGTTCAAGTTGTTTGTTCCAAAGTTTAAAAGCAGAATACATCAGAAAGGTGGACTGGCAGATAGATAATACCATCAGTGTACATGGTAGGAGAGCTTCATAGGCAAAAACAGAGAGGTCCCTATCCACAATCTAAAGTACATGAAGAGAAAGAAGACTGAGGAGGAAAAACTTGGGTACAGAAAGATGAATATATCAAAAATGTGGCTACATGGTATGCATTACATTTCTTTATAGTTGTGAGGATTAAGGAGTAGCTCAACTGTTTTACAGAAAGCTGTGCTTTGAGGAGAGATTTGAAGGAAAGGTGGCACTGTATACATGTTCAGAGTACTAATTGTGGGCTGCACAGACTGATCTGTGGGCAAGAAATCATAAGGCAATTGTAGTTCTACCCCAACATTCAGAAAAGGGATAGAATCAGTAAATGAGGGGTAGAAGTGCTCCAACCCCTCACCTTTGTCACTCTGTACTTGTGGAAGGTGATTGTATGAAGAGAAGACCCCCCAGTATTGATGGGGTGCTCCATGTGAGCCAAAACATGGATTTCCCAGCATTGTGGCTTGTGTGGGAGCCCTCCACAGATACAGAAGACTTTGTGCTGCAGACAGTTGCCCTCTCCAATTTCAGGGTGATAAACACAGCAAAGGAGGTGGAGCAGGGCTAGAGGGCTCCTTCTTCTCATACACTGCTCTCAACCCCTTTTTTGTATGTCTGAACATGATTTGTGTGTGATGAATCTGGATGAAGAGAAGTCAGAAGCAGAGAAAGAAACAAGACCTGAAGGGCAGGGTAGGATAAGGTCATGGAGAGTTTAAAAAGCATACAAATATGTTTATGCAGTGTTATGCACAAATAACAGTGCAATGAAAAACCATTTAGCCCTAAAAACTCACTTAAAAAGCAAACAGTTGGCATGCAAAGCTTATAATCCAAGCTCAGATGTTGGGCAAATCTTCACTCAGTGTAAAGTTGGACATATCTGGCCCACATGCTGATTCTTAGTCTCTAATTCCATCTTCTTCCCACCCATTAAATTCCCTGCCATCAGTGCTCCTGCTCTGCAGGAATTTAAATCCTTTATCACAATATATGTCCAAGTTAAGCAATAAAGAAAGAAACCTAAAATACTACCCAGAAGATATTAACAGTGTCAAGCTACCAAATCACAAGAGAATGTTAATACAATTCATCTTTTTACTCCCCAAAGATGTACCTGAAACTAAGTATGTGTCCTAGATTTTGAGTTATTTGTTGCCATGTGAACATGTCCAATTTTGTTATGAGTGGTTCATTTGTATTCAGAAATTGATGTCAAGCTTTATTAATATTTATTAAAATATTGCCTATTTTTAAAGTGATCTAAATTAAACAAGGTTCTTAAGTGATCCTTAGATATAATGCTGCACCTTTTGTGCTCTTTCCCCTACCTTCTTGGAGTTAAGGATTCAAGTCTTTCTCTGAAAGAAGACAAACAATGTCCTCTAAAACTTTGAACTTCTTTGAAGAACATGTTGACAAAATACATATTATTGATGGTTGGAATTATGGTTCAAAGTCAGTGTTTGTTTTGTACAGTAATCTAATCTATTTGTCCGCAAGTATACCAGACCGGGCCCTTAGTTAAATGAATCAAAATATCTCCCTTGGCTTTGATAAAATTCCATACTTTCAAGGTACTTATCTGCTTCTTTTCTCATACACTGATGGTTATGTGAGGCTAAATATGTCATTTAAAGTTATATTATCATTCAGAAGAAATGTTCACATTGTTGAGGAGGAAGAAAATCAAGACTGGGACTGCAATGTGTGAGAAGTGCTTATCCTTTTCTCCATCATATCAGATGAAAATCTCCCCTTAGTTATGAAGAGCAGTGTGTGGACATGAAGGAGACCTACAATCCTCATCCTAATCCCTTTCACACCTGCTATTTCTGCTTAAAGCAAATTCAAGTGAAGTGTTTATCATGATCTGTTCTTTAACACATGTTAATCATTAGTGCAAATTAGCATGAGACTTCTTTTATTAAGATGCAGATTTCTTAACTTTAGTTTTTCTAACAACCAGCTATTTCATGTAGACATCCTTCCTTTGAAAATACACCCACATAAATATAGTTTTTTTGTGCCCTGTTTAGGAGAGTTGACACACCATTAGAAACTATAGGTAGTTCTGAGAGGGAAGGAAAACACTGAGCCACCTTGTCTTTAAAGTACGCTCCACTTCCCTGTTATTAGATATTGACCTCTCAACAGAGATTAATCCAATCTTCCTGAAGGAATGGTTCCTCCAAATCACTTGATTCTACCATGCTGTATGATTCTATCATACTTCATCCCAGCCCTAATCTGGGCATTCATATAGAGACCCATTTTGCTACACATGCAATATACATTATGAAAAAAAATCCTCATTATTATGACTTGACAGGATGTTGCACATAACCACTAGTTTGGGATAAGCTCAGTTGGACAGGCTTGGCATGGAAATTAGATGAGTACATTCATCCCCTGAGTAAATTACCTTTGATATGCATTGTGTATTAAAAATGCCTTCGTTCTAATGAAGAAATGCCTTCTTCATTAAGTCCATCTCTACTGAACACTTGCATCCATTTCATATTGGCTATATTTGATGTCAAAGCATCTTGGGAATTGTACTTTGATGAGGCTATGATGAATTTTATGCTACAAACCCAGCTCTCTACCACAAAACCAAAAGTCCTAAGATTCCTGGGGACAGGAAAGGACTGCTGACCAGTTCAAAGTTGTAGAATAATTTAGGACTCTTTCAGACATATTATACATGTTGAATCCATTTTGTTGCTTTGAATGGTTTGACCTAAACTGTGAATTACATTAGTATAATTAAAACATAAACATACTATTTATTTTATAGACTATGCTTTCAGCATGAATTATGTTCCTGTGTACCTACAATTTAGATAAAATACAGTAACATAATAAAAACAAAGCAAACAAGTGATTTTTTAAATAAGCTAAGGCAGCAAGAGTCCACTTAGATAAGCAACCAATTCCCCAAATTGCCCAAGGATTCAGAAGTACAAAAACACTTCTTTAAAAACTGGGGTGGGCACAGGATGTTTTAGACTGGTGCCTAGACGATGGTAACAAGTTTATTTATTTATTTATTTATTTATTTGATGTATTTCAAGGCTGCTCATTAGCATCATGCTTTCTGGGAGAAAATATATGCTAGGCTGTTTTACTTGGAGAAGACATTCCAAAGATGCAGGCAAGCTGATAGATCTGAGAATAGGAAAAAAGATGCTTGAACTAAAGTGATCAAAGAAAACAAGAAAGCATTTTAAATAACCAACAGTTCACAGCTCAATAACAAAACATGATTTCATTTCATGAACTGTTTGTGGTTAACAACCCATAGTTAAATATTAACCATGGGATCACACAAAACAACAACCCATAATATGCATTGTTGTTATGTGTGAACCAGTTTGATGTCTGACTCTCTTCTTTTATTTTAAAACATTCATGGGTTGTTTCACCAGACTACAGATGCAGCAGGCAAGAATGAATTTGGGTTATATGGAGGGAGTGGGTGAAGGAAATGGAAAACAAACAACCTAGGAACTGAGTAAACAAAATATGTTTTTTTTCAATTGTCTGCTAGATAAATCCTGTGTAGGGAAAGAAATTATTCTTTAACCATACCATGAATCAGTTTAAATGACTGTGCAAAGCAAGCCATTGATATGGTAGTAATAAAGAAATAATGTTTATAGGCAGCTTAAAATTCTCCCAGTATCATCACTTCCCTTCTGCTAAAACTGTGTGCCTTTAATTCGAAGATTGTCTCCACAAATACTTTTTCAGCATGAGAAAGTTTCTTACCTATTTATGTAGATAGTAACAATTAAAGGTTCCTATGTTCCTTTTTTGAGGCAGTTGAGAAAAGGCTCAGACTCCTGTGAAAAAGAAACACATTCCAGTTCAGTTAAGAAACAATCTATTTTCAAAGTGGTAGTGGTTGTTAATCATCATCCTCATCTTGGACAATGCTTCTGTGTGGATTCTGGGCTCCAGTTTTGTATCTTTTTGGAAGTGCTTCTTCTAATTCGACCGCCTGGGTTGAGCCATCTGGGATTGTTTTATCAAACACATCACTTGTCTGACAATATACAAGTTTGTGTGCACTTGAAACTTGCATTTTCTGTTCGTTACATCCTATAATGTGAATGTAATATTCTATTTAAGTGTTGTATTAAGAGAGAATTCACATTTTACAAGTAAAGCACACAAAGTATCCAACCAGGTACGCATGGCCTAAGTCCCGCATACCTGAGCTGGTCTCTCCATCTGTGAGAGTGTCTATTGCAGCAAGGAAAGGTTGTCCGTGCAGCGCTGCTTTCACAGCATGCAAGTGTGGAGAGAAGCAGGACTTATCTCAAGGACATGGATGTGTGAAAGATGGAAATGTCGTTTTATTTTGCCACTAGCTAGTATTTATTTTTAGAATAAGCCTTTATATAAATACTCCCTGGTCAAAGAGTTGTCTCACACAATTTGGTTCTTGGTGTATACACAGAACATCATCATTGTTCATGACAACCCAGACGCACACTGTTTTTAAAGTGTGCATCTCAGAGATATATTCAGTCCTGACTGACTGTTGTGTGTACTTTGCAACATGCCTGCTGTCATATAACAAGTGGAATTGTGTTGGAGATCTATCACTTGATAAGCATTTCAGAAATCAGTTTGTAGTGACACAAGCAACCCATTCTGTTGGGCATTTCTAGAGCAAACTCAAACCCAGTTGGGATTTGGTAAGGAGGAGAGGGCAGTTTACATTAGTAAAGCTATAGCATACCCTCCTAACAGCAAGCTAATGACACCCTGTGTCTCACAATCCTTCTGCATGCTGCTTGGAAAAAGGCACCAGTCGTCTCGATGCAGTAATTAGTTGCATTAACATGAGCTCGTTGGATCTGAGGCTCTGGCTTGCATTAATTTGTAACACTCATCCACAGGATGCAGAGGAATTTTAAAATGAATTAATTAAGCTTCTTCTGGCTCATCAGGATGATCAATACAGTGGAGACATCTCTGTGCCTTCAGCATTAGCAGTCTTGCCATGCCTTCTGATGTGTGATGACAGCAAAAATAATGCAAGATTTATGCATTTATTTGATATATAGCTCACCATTTCTCACAAAAAGCCTAAAGCAGGTAACAACCTATATAGAACATGGCACACCACATAAACAACTTTAAGATCATGACTCTAAAATCACAACTATATCATAAAATACAGGAAAACATCAACACAATCAATCAGATCTGCAAGGACACACTCCTCAAGGGCACCCCAAGCAAAGCCTCATGGCTGAATTTAAGCCTCAAGACAGCCAGTATTGGGGAAGGCTGTCCTTTAAGTCCCTGGGTCCGGAGCCACTTAGGGCTTTGTGCTCTCATACTGGTAGTTCACCAGCAGCAAGTTCATTTGAAAGTTAAATAGCATGGGAGACCAAGTGGAGCTGTCATGGAGCTGAGCAGAAGCTTCCTGGTGATGCTGTGGGTGAGTAACCCTGAAGGTGTGAAACCACTATAATGCAGTGCCTCCTGTTTCCCGTCCATTCCTGCAGAATGCCATGCTCCACATTAACAAAAGAGGCCGGAGTGACTTAACAGGGTAGTGCACTATTCTCCGCTCTCCTGAAGAAGACCATCATCTAGGGTGGTCAGGCTGTTTCAATGCTATTTCTAGGCCTAAATGGATCTCAATCAGAAGTCCCTTTGGGCACATTACAGAATGTAAGAAAATGCAGTGGGCAGTAAAAATGGCCTGCATGCGGATGTGGCTAGTCACATGATGGTTGCCATTTGAGCCTGACAACTGAAGAATAAAAGGCTGTGGGTTGGGGGGAGAAATAACAAGACTTGAGACCTGGAGGGATGGGGAAAATAGTAAGGCAACAGGGTAGAGTAGGGAGAAAATGTGAAGATAGGATTTAAGAGCAGGGAACAGCAGGTAAAGAGGGGGCAGAAATGGAAAGACTAGACTCTGAGAATGCAATGAAGCAGCAAGGTAAAGGGATGAGTGGGAGAAAAAGAGCAAGACTAGGGCTAGGAGCAGGGAGAAAGAAGGTGACTAGTGGCTAGCGACAGGGTAGAGAGAGAAATAGTGAGGCTAAGGGTTCAGTACAGAGAGAAAGACATCAAAAGGGGCAGGTCTCTGTGGACAGAGGAAGATTCATGGGAGCAAGAAGGAAGTAGTCCCTTTCTTTCCTGCTCACTGAAAAGTAGGTTCAGGAACAGGAAAGGGAACATTAAAGTTTTTCAAGCTTTTAAAACTAAAGTTCCAAAGGCAGTGGAGAGCTTTACAGGAGGCACCATTAGAGGTACCCCTGGATTTCATGTTGGGGACCCCAGCCTAGAAATCTGCTTCATCCAGGGATATCTGCAGCTTGTTGAACCCAACTACTCAACCACCTTGAGCACGAATGATTTTGCTCAGGGGATATGAGCAAAGAGCTGTAGGAGTAGTGATTGGCTGTAAAGATGACCATTATTATACTTCTTCCATTGCACTTCTATTCTACTATTTCACTTTCATGAAGAACACAAGGTAGCTTATATGGTTTCTCCTCCACTCTATTATTATCCCCACAACAATAACACTGTGTGGTAGATTAGGATGAGATTCCATGATTAATCCAGCATCACTCAGTGAGCTTCATGGCTGGGAGGGGACTAAAATCTAGATCTCCCAGGTCTCCAGTCCAACCACTACACCACATATCTGTGGCTTTTAAATGAGGCAGGTAATAGAAAAAATTGTTTGCCTGGTCCACTTACTTGTATAAGAAGAGCCATAAGTAAATTAACACGAGTAAGCATTCTCCGAATGCCGGGTCTGATTTTGAATGGCCAAATGCTGTCTTAAATATTTATGTATTACGGTCACAGTATTTACATAAACAAAACAATGTTTTTATAGTGGGGTTGCTGCAAAGGTGGTTAACCAATACCTGTCCAAGAGCCACCTTTTCTCTAAGTAACCCAAGATGTTTATAACTGTATATCCACTAGAACAATTTTTTTTCTCCAATGCCCCTTCATGTGCATGTTCATCCTTTGATAACAGTAATGTCATATAAAAGCTTGCATGTAAGACTGAGCCACTGTGGATGCAATGTCAGGAATTCCATATCACTTCAAATGCAAAAAGCATTTCAACTGAGCCCATTTCCCCACTCACTGACCAGTTAGCTGGCATCTAATAGTCAAGTGAAGACAAATAAAGGAGTGTCCGCCCATGTGTGAAATAGCCCAAACTTTAAGAATTTACTGTCCTTATTTGAGACAAATGGAAGAATCTATTGAATGTGGCCAAGTAAGACAGGAGCCTCCAGACTTCAGGGATATAATGAGCTGCCCTGCCCATCTCGACTTTTGCACAGAAGACATCTAAGAAGGAAAAGCTTAGCAGCAACCTTTCTGACAGTCTGTCTAGCAGATGGAGAAAGGGCTCATCAGTCCCAATAAGCATGGCCAATGATCAGAAAGATGAGAAGTATCAGTCCAGAGCAATCTTTTCCACATTGGGAAAAGCATTTTAAGCATTACTTTCCCCCTTCATTCCACCACCTCCATCCACCCAGAGGGGAGAAATACTTCAATAAGAGCTAGTTTGAAACAGCTGGGCTCCCCCTGCTTGCGCCTGGAGCTGATGGTTATGTGGAGGTGGGAGGGGCATGTGCAACACAGTTACACACACGCGCGCGCACACACACACACTGCAGCATGGTCACCATCACAGAGACTTTCTAAACCTGAGTAAAGCCTGCTGCATAAATCATGTGTGCTTGGCAATTATTGCCCACATAATATAAATGAAGTACCGAGGAAGACATTAACAGTTATAATTAATGCTGGGACACTTACAAACGCAAACCACATGGCAGAGTGGTCATTAAAATTACATCTCTTTGAAATAACAACATGCATTGCTCTGTAGCCACTCAGGCAGGGCTGAGTTCCAAGGTTGTTCTGCAGATCAAGTTGAAAGGAAAAATATTAACTCACTACTTAAAAGATGGGCCACTTGTCATTTTATTATCTATAATTTATGATGCAAGAGCTTGTAAATTCTTACAAAGGTTTATGATGCCAATAAAAGCAAGTGGGCATGGGTTTTACTGTTTTTCCCCCTTTTTTTGCCACAAGCCTGAAAGCTTAGGCTACACTCTCAAACCTGCCTGAATGGCCTGTGTACTCCACTGACAGAACATCATGAATGTAAAAAGCTACCTGTTGCTAGTTTGGAATTTCTTCACCCTACCCCACTGCACATTCTGCGGAAGAGCAGGATCTGATACAAGACAGACATGCTTGATATACTGCTCCTTTGAGGAACAGCTATCTCCTGCTATATCAACTTCCTCCTCAGAATCCCTTAATACCGATGATGGGATTTCAGAAAAGGACCCTGTACCCATTCCTTACTCATGTGCCTGATCAGTAGTTTCCTCAGGCAAACTATTATTTGTTCATGGTCCCCTAATGTTAACTGCTCCTGTGAATTTGTGCAAGGCACAATGTCATCTAGAAAACTGTCCTCTTTGGTTGAGAAAAAATGACAAATGGACTAATGCTTTTCTATTTTCTGCTACAGTTTTTTCTTTGGCTGAGTAGGAATCAGTATTGTTGTGTGTGGCATTCTCATCAGCTCATCACACTTTGTAGCATTTGAGCCTCTCCCATCAACTCCATTAGTAGTCTGACAACCCGTAAGTTCTTCAGATACTGAAGAACTATTAAATATTTCTGTGTAAGCATGAACATTTTTAGCTTCCTTTTTATCACTATCATCCAATATAAGACAGTGACAAGCACATGTAGTCCCTGGAGTGACTGTTACATTGTCTAATCCATAGCCCTTGTGTTCCAATCACTCCTTTCCAGCACTTCTTTTGCCCCCCCTAAATATAAGCAGAGTTGAATTTTTTTTAAAACTGATAAAACAGATTTCACTTGCTTCCTGTTGCAATTCTCCACAATTTGCTTATTAATACTATCCTTTTCTGAAGTCAAAAGTCCTTTCTAGGGCTTACCCATGATTCCCAAGAATTCTGCTGTCTGATTCATCCACTGTTATTTCCCTTGAGACTGCACAGATTCTGGTTTCTTCTATGGTGATGATCTTACTTGTGGAAGAGGAGAAACTTCCTCTAGATGAGCAATGCTAAGGTTTCTTAAAGACTGGCCACAACAATTTTCACCCAAACTACCGTATTTTTCCGTATATAAGATGCTACTTTTTCTTAAAAACATTTACTTAAAAATGGAGGTGCGTCTAATACATGGGGGGCCATGGGTGCGCCGGGGGGGAAGACGGGCATGTGCGGGGGGGTGGCGAGTGTGCTCTGGGGGGGCGGCGAGGCACCATGGGTGGGGGTGGCAGCAGCTTGCTCGTTGGAGATGGGTAGGAAAAGTGGGGGGGGCGTCCTATACATGGGGGAGTCTTATAGACGGAAAAATATGGTATTTAACCTCACTGTTGATCTTGTGAGACTAAATCAAGAAGTGGCCATTCTATGGCAAGCCCCAAGGTATGTTCTTCATGATCCACTCCCAGCACAGAGCCACCCACAAACAAAATTTCAGAAGTATGAAACACCCTGTCTATAGGTTCTGTGGGAAATTACAAAGACTTAAGCAGTGACATCTATTTTCTAAACTAAGAGCCATGTGATTGCATGTATTTTTGCTAACTGTACTGCCAGTATTTTTGCATGTTGTACTTATAATTTTATGTCAATGAAAGGCCAGTATTTTTTTTACTAACTGGTCTATTGAATCTTTTTAGGGGTCACCAAACCATGATCTGGTTGCTAAGAGTTTGAACCCTCAAAGCAGGATTTTAGTTCAAATAGTTAACACTTACTCTAGTTTCTCATTATGTCTGAGCTGATGCTAAATGTGACTGTCTAAATTAGGCTACAGCAAACATTACCTGTTTTTTTACTTGCAATTCAGACCACTTGCTGTTTATAATATGACTTTCTGTCTTCAAGATTACTGTGCCCTTTTGTTTTATTTAATTATCTATGGCAGGGTCATAGAGCCTTAGGGCTAGGTTCTCAGTCTGGCCCTCTGCAACTTCCTAGGGGGTCACACTTCCTATCATTGATCACTTGGTGGTTTCTCATTATGCACTTCCTCCTATTTTTAAAAGGCTGGAATACCTTTCCTAAAGCTGAGTTACTGTCATTTAAAAGTCTAAGCTAAAATACGCTGGCTTTTTGGCCCAGCACTTTCAGTGTGTAGCTCTGCTTACTGCTAGAATGTTAAGCTCTTACCACCAAGAGCTTCTCCAAAATGAAACCTGGCCATTACACTAAAAGGTAGTCAACACCCTCAATCCATGGATAAATCGGGAAGGTGGCCATGCATACTTCCTTGAGCTCCTAGGAGGAAAGGTGCAATACAAACAGAACCAAAAATAAATAAATAATGGTCAGATATGAAAGCCTGGATGATGGATAATGCTGACTGATGGACATCTGAAATTCTATCCCAGGTTGACAGAACTTTGATCCGATGAGATTACCAAGCATTGGCCTCAGAGTTCATAACATGTTATCTTCTAAAGCTTTGTTCAGATGAGAAAGTTCACAAAAGAGTACTATTCTTCCCAAATCATGTCTGAGGTTGTCTCAAAAGTAACCCACCTTGCATTTGCTTTTGGGCAGAGAATTGGCTCCTCTTCATCTATTGTTGTTTTAAGAGCACATTCGTATAATAAATTATTCACTTCCAGTTTACTCTGTGCTGAACAGATTCCAAATTTCAAGACAATCAGTGTTTTCCAGTCATCCTCTGCCATATTATGATTTTGACAGATGGCCCCAGAAAAATTCACAAATCTAAAAACACTCAATTCATCTGATAGATAAGGTGGACAGTGTCTCTGAATGCTAGTGCCAGAATATATCTGTTACATCTTTCAGCTGCCACAAGGCTCCTTGTTTGTTTCTTTGCAACATAATAGTATGGGTACCCCTCCACATACATTCATCTAATTCTTAGCTTGCACATTTTTTAGCTTGCATGTAAGAACATTTTGCTGATTTTCTGTGCACTGCTGAAGCAGAGTCATTAAGCAGTATCTTGTCATAGCTATGATGCCAACAGAATGTCAATTAGGAACAAGTATTAGATTCAACAACTTTTTAATCATCTGATTAACATCAGCTCAAAACATCAGCCCAAAACTTGTACCTACTTGCTGCATTAAAAAGACCAACATTTCTTTTGACTATGAATAACCTGGAACCCATATGATTGTAACCAAAATAAGGCTACTTGTGCTAATGCCTTTACTGCAGGCATGGAATCCTTGTCTGAGGATCTGGTAGGCACATAAAATTCTGAGGTAAAAGTGTTGGTGGCTATGTAGGATTTGGTAGGTCATATGGAAATATAGTCACAGAACCAGTAAGACAACTGTTCACTGTTGACTGTAAGCTTAAAGCAAATTTTTGTTTCACATAACTCTTCAATAGGCAATATACATATTCAAAGACAAAAGAGGTGGAATAGGCTATTAAATATTAAGTTCTCAGGACAGTCAGCATTTCAGTCTTCTACCAAAGAAACCTTATTTGGACATTTGACTAAGCATTTTGCTATTGGCTGAAGAGGAAAGCTGCCAAACTTGTACTATCCAAGATTAATATTGTTTTAAAAAATGAAACTGTAACCCAAGGACTCTACACAAAATGCTTCTCCCTGCAACATGACTGCATTTATTCTGTGTGTCTGTACTGCCTAGGGTGTGTCATAAATTTAACTGAACTCCAAGCTGATGGTTTTCTTGCCATATTTATATCTTTTTCTGCAAGGTTTTCTAACTTTTTTGATCCACCAACCTAAAGGATCAGGGAACTTTACAAGACAATTGCCACATATTCCCTTGCTCACTTGAAGCACCATTCCGGAGATCCTTATTTTATAATGTGAGGTTTAGCAAGAAGCACCCATCTTCAGCAAAAATCTAATTCAACTTGTCATTTTTTTCTGCAGTAAAAGCCCAGGATTAAGCTGAAAAGCCCACATGAAAGCTGATTTTGTTTTTCTGAGCTCTCTACTCCTTATGCCTGAAGAATGCTGTGGAAGTTGGAAGATTTAAACACCTGAAAGGCTGCTGATTAAATGCCATGGTGTATTAAAGTTGGATCCCCTGCTTTCCCCACCCCTTCCCAGCACAGCTCTGTCCAAATAACCATTTTATTATAGTTGGGTTCAGGGGAATAGGTAGCAATTTCAAACCTTCTTCCACATGACCACATTTATCATACCTGTGTTTCATCTTTCCTCCAAGGGCACATCTCACTAGGTCACACTGAGCATTAAAGCCTTTCCTGAGCAAAGAGCTGAAGCCAGCTCTCCCTTCTCCAACACTCTACTGACTGCCAAGACCAGTATGTCTTGCAAGGTGTAAGCTCAAATATGTATACTCAAAGGCCACTTTAAGGATCAAGGCCCCTCCCTGTACGGCCAGCACACCCTAAGCAGGCTGTGTAAACCAACTGATTTTCTAGGAAATACTTTCATTAATCAGCAGCACCTCTACCACAACAGGCTGCTCTGCACAGGGATGCTCTTTATGCTGTGAAAGAGCAGCTGTGTTTTGGCTTGGTGAGCACTTGGATGAACACCCTATCATTACTTGACAATGCCTGTCTGGTCTGCTCTTGGGAAGGATTCCTGTTTATTTCAGCATGCTAGTGTTCAAAGTAACACAGCAGGCAGGCAGCATGAGAGAATGATGTGCCACCAAATAAACCTACTGACCTGAATTCGCTGCTGTAAGATTGCTTGACAGAGAAGTCAGAATCTGGGAGCAATTTATTTTCTTCACTGCCACAACATCTATAGCTTTCTGCATCTCTATTTAAAATTTAATATGAATTTAAAAAAAAATAGTAATTCACCACAGCTAATAAACAAGATTCTCAGGACTTTATTTAGATCAGTCTGAACCTGACAAGTCCCCAAAACTGTTAACAGAACTTGTACTCTGCAAACAAGATAAAACTAGGAGGTATCTTTAGTTTTTATCCCAGGGGCCTTTGGCTCACAAGTCTGGTGAAAGGAATCAGCAGAAAGGAGAATTCCTTGGCTAAGCAATACCACAAACAGGAGGCTTTCTGATTGTGGGTATCAACTCATGTCTAACGTTACTAGAACCTACAGAATGACTGACACATTTCTGGTACTTCCAAACGAGGTTTTCATTGTGTAATTGAATTACTTCATTCCCTTAATTTTATGGGGGTTCAGGAAACATCAATTTGTAACCACTCTGTATTTTCCTATTGCTTCATCCATTTTTTCATACCAGAAAAAAAATTAAGGAAGAAAAGGCAGAATGCATGCACAATGTCTTTTAACTGTTAGTGATACAAACCCACAGTGTATAGATAACAGAAATTACAGGTTGAGCCACTTCACGCAAGATACAAGCGAGGTTCATTCACATCTGATCATGTGGTAGCTACACTTTTCATGATCCTGCAGAGACTATCACCCATCTGCCATGACTGCCACCTTCCCCATGCTAAATAAAGTCCAAACCAGTTTTCTGTACATATCACAAATACTTGAAAGATTAGTGGGTGTGACTGGAGTGACAAAAGGTGGTTTGGGTCTGTTCCATAACAGTCATGTGACTAGCTCATGTCAGGTTGGCACGTGTCCTTTTTTTAATGAGTCTCCCAGGTGATGTAGTGAAGAACTCCTAAGTGCTCTGTGCCAAGAGACTATCACAATTAAATAGTCCAGCAATTTGGCATTTTAAAATCCCTTAAATGGGACAATGATACATCACAGAATGTGGAAAGCAGTGATTATTTCACTTGAAATAAAAATACTCTTATCAAATATATACTGTAGGTCTTTCATGACAAATGATATCCCTGTCCCTAATCTTACTCTTTCCCCCACCCCCTAATTCTCATTCTTCACATACATACATATATACATACATATTTCCAGCACCCTTCCTTTACAGTGTTACCTGGAGCAGCACAAAACACTGGGTTTTGCTTACAATACATAACCTTATATGTATTCTGTTTTTATTTTTTCCTTTCTGGAATATTTGGCTATCTCAGTAAAGGTACATATAAAACTGGCAAAGGTGGACCAATCTGTGTGCATATTCAAGTTTATTGTCACAGCAACATGAACAGACCGTTCAGGTTTTATATTATGCAGTACCCCAGCAATATGGGGTTTTTTGGATGATACAAATCATCTAAAGCTACTTTAATCAGGCATCAGGCCTGGTTATGGGACAGAGAATGCTTTGACTAGGAACTGGACAAGAGTAGTATGTCCCTGATGATTCAGTGGCTTTTGACCATCCTATCCTTTTAGGACATCTGTCTGAGATGTGACTGAGAAGCATGGCATGCCTGGAAACATGGTCCTGCAAGATTGCTGTTCCATACCATGGCTGTTGGTCTTTGGTGTGCTTCAAGATGCCACCTCATCCCTGGGCTATTTAACATATACATGGATTCCATGCAGTCAATACACTGATGCTACCCAACTCTTTCTCTCCATTCCATCCAAATCCAAGGAAGCTGTTCTGGTTCTAAATTGGTGTTTGATGTCAGTAACAGACTGGATGAGGACAGCCAAAACTGAAGCGTCATCCTGACAAGACAAATGTGTTCCTAGTTAACAAAGGGCAGATCAGGGAACAGGGTTCAAGCTGCACTAGATGGGCTTACACTTCTCTGGAAACTCAGGTTTGCAGTTTGGGTGTATTCCTGGTACCTGGCCTTGAACCTTAAAGCTCAGGAATGTACTAGACCGTGCACATTCCAAGAGATGTGATCTGACCACTCTCATACATTTATTCTTTATATCCTATTTGGATTATTGCAACACACTTGAAATGAGACTGCCTTCCAAAACTGTTCAGAAACTTCAGCTGGTCCAGGATAATTTGGCTAGACTATTCACCATGCCTGATTACAGGAAATACATGACTCCCTTGATGAAACAACTTTGTTGTTGCCCTGAGTGCCCTTTTCCTTGGAAGAAACATAGAAAACATAGAAACAGAGAAAACAGAGTGAGTCAGAAGGGGTCTCCCGGGCCATCTAGTCTGACCTCCGGCACCAGCCAGCTCCGCTCACAACATGCCCACCTTGTGGACGTCCAGCCTATCCTTGAACACCCGCACCGATGGGGCCTCAACGACCTCTCGTGGAAGCCCATTCCACACCCTTGGGGTCCTGACTGTCAGGAAGTGCTTCCTGGCATCCAAACGAAACCTTGGCTCCCTGAGATTTGCTCCGTTGGAGTGCGTTCTGCCGTCCTCTGCAGGGGAGAACAAGTCTCTGCACATCTCCATGTGACATCCCCTCACATACCTGTATGTCGCCAATATATCCCCTCTGAGTCTCC
>NW_025335627.1:16447651-16448598 GCF_004798865.1 Varanus komodoensis
AGGGTGTGGAATGGGCTTCCACGAGAGGTCGTTGAGGCCCATTCCACACCCTTGGGGTCCTGACTGTCAGGAAGTGCTTCCTGGCATCCAAACGAAACCTTGGCTCCCTGAGATTTGCTCCGTTGGAGTGCGTTCTGCCGTCCTCTGCAGGGGAGAACAAGTCTCTGCACATCTCCATGTGACATCCCCTCACATACCTGTATGTCGCCAATATATCCCCTCTGAGTCTCCATTTCTCCAGGCTGAAGAGACCCAGTTCCCTCAGTCTCGCCTCATACCCCATCCCCTGCAAACTGGCCACCAACCCTGTGGTCCAACGCTGCACTGACTCCAACCTGGCTATATCCTTTCTGTAATGAGGGGCCCAAAACTGAGCACAATACTCCAGCTGCGGGCGCACTAGAGTCATGTAGAATGGTAGTAACACCTCTCTTGAACTAGAAGCCACACTTCTGGCTATGCAACCAAGGGTAGCGTTCGCCCTCTTGACCATCACATCACACTGCTGACTCATGTTTAGCCTGCAGTCAACCAGCACCCCGAGGTCCCTTTCACAAGTGCTGCTCTCCAGCCACTTGTCCCCTAACCTGTACTTATGACACCCATTCCTATGGCACATGTGCAAGACCTTGCACTTATCCACATTGAACGCCATCCTGTTGTCTCCTGCCCACTTCCATAGTATGTCCAGATCCTTTTGGATCTGGAGTTCCAGCTCCTCAGTTGTGGCCATTGCTCCAGTTTTAGTGTTGTCTGAGAATTTGAGCAGCAGACTGTTCATCCCTTCTTCCATGTCGTTAATGAAAAGATTAAACAGGATCAGCCCCAGGACAGAGCCCTGGGGGACCCCGCTTGTCACTGGCCACCATCCCGATGATTCCCCACTAATGGTTACCTTCTGCTTTCGGTCAGTCAACCATGCCCTAATCCACCAGACAGTGCTTTGG
>NW_025335627.1:16448698-16564813 GCF_004798865.1 Varanus komodoensis
AGCATGTAAATAGGAAGAGGAAGGGGAGACAAGTGGTGGGACCACTTGTCTCCCCTTCCTCTTCCTATTTACATGCTGAAAGAAGCCCTTTTTGTGTCTCTTGATATTCTTGGCAAGTCTCAGCTCATAATCAGCCTTAGCCTTGCGAAGAACCCTTCTGCAACGGGCCTCCTCCTCCCAGTATACCCTTTTGTCTATTTCCCCCAGTACCCATTTCCTACGGAGGTTCCTCTTTCGTCTAATCCCGCTAACAACCTCCTTTTGCATCCATGGCGGCACTCTCCTCCGCCTCCCCACCTTACTGACTAGAGGTATCTTCAAGGCTTGCGCCTCCAAAACCTCCCTTTTGAGTGCTATCCATCCCTCCTCAACTCGCTTACCTTCCAGTAACCTATCCCAGGAAACTTTCCCCAGTCTGGCCTTCAGTTGGCCAAAGTTGGCCCTCTTGAAGTCCCAGCTTCTAGTGCTCGACCTGCTGCCCCTCCGCAATCCCCTGATCTCAAAGCAAAGGATGGAGTGATCACTCGCATCCAGAGCTCCCCTCATCTATCAGCTCCTCCCTATTGGTCAAGACCAAGTCAAGGATGTTTCATCCCCTCGTCGCCTCTCGGACCCTCTGTGTGAAAAACGCTCCCTCAATAGCTTCTAGGAAGCGACATGACCTGGCTGTCACTGCCAAGTGAGTCTCCCAAGTAATATCTGGGAGAATGAAATCTCCCATAATTACTGTGTCTCCCCCGAGATATCCTTAGGATCTGGCCTGTCAGGACATCATCCAGGGTCTCAAGTTGACCTGGAGGGTGATAACATACCCCCACTGTCAGGTCTCTTTCCCTGTCAAAACCCCTAAGTTTCACCCAGACTGCCTCTACCGAATCCCCATCTGTGCTGCATTCTGTCTCACTGCATCCTATCCCTTCCCTGACATATAAAGCCACGCCCCCACCTCTCTTTCCTTTCCTGTCCTTTCTAAAAAGGTGATACCCTTTTATGTTCACATTGCCTTACATCCTACCAAGTTTCTGTGATTCCCACCAGATCATAGCATTGGTGTACATGAACCTCAACTCCTTCCCACTGCTTCCTTTCCTTGGAGTTCCCAGCCTCCTCCTTCCTCCCATCCTCCCTAATACCTGGCCCCTCTCTGAAGGAGTCCGGTCAGTCCCTGCAGTATCTCTAAAATCCTGCTCCCAGAGCCCTGATCCTCCCCCCACACTTGTCCAGTGCAGACACGTTCCTGGGGGGCCTGAAATCCCCCCCCCCGGCTCAGTTTAAAGTCTTCCGGACAAAGCTCGCTAGAGCATCTCCAAAGGACCTTTTCCCTATCCTCGTGAGGTGTAACCCATCCCTTGCCAGAAGTCCATTGGCAAGAAACCGAGTGCCGTGGTCGAGGAACCCGAAGCGTTCCTTCTGGCACCACACCCTAAGCCAGTCGTTCACCTCGGAGGCCCTCCTGTCCCTTCCTGGCCCAAATCCCCAGACAGGTAAGGTTGACGAGAAGGCCACTTGGGCCTTCAGCTTCCTGAGTTTCTTCCCTAAGGCCTTAAAGTCCCTGGTGGTCCCAATCACACCCTGCCTGGCCACATCGTTTGTGCCCACATGGATCACCAGGAGCGGCTGGTGACCCCCGGAGCGAACAAGACGCTCCACTCTGTCCATCACATGCTGGATGTGTGCGCCCGGCAGGCAGCAAACCTCCCTTGTCTCCAGGTTGGGGCAGCACACTGCCACCTCAGTGCCCCTCAGCAGGGAGTCCCCAACAACAATCACCTGCCGCCGTACCTTTCCGGTGCTGGTGGGCGGCCGTGCCCTGGCCCTTGCCTCTCCTGCAGCGGCCCCCTGCAGGGACTGACAGGACTCCCCCTGCAGGGACTGACGTCTCAGGCTGGAGGTCCTGCTGGTCCCCTGAGGCCTCATCAGCCCCAGCCTCCCCAAGTGGAGAGAACCTGTTTCCCAGCTCCAGATTGGTGCCAGGAGGAGGAGAAGGCCGTGCTGGCCTCCTCCTTTTGTGGATGACATACCTCCATGTCTCCGCAGCTGCTCCTCCCATGGTCTCTCCCTCAACCCTCTGTCCAGAGGGGGGCTGCTCCGGGGGAGCCGGGAGAGCTCTCTCGGCCCTCAGACACCTCACCTCCTCTTCTAGCAGGGTCACCAGCTTGCACCGAGGGCAAGTGCAACCCTGCCTCTCCTGGGGGAGAAGGGCGAACATGTCGCAGTGGACAGCAACACCCGTGACTCCCGCCAAGGCCATCTCCTGGTCTGCCATCAGTATCCCTTCCTAGACCTTACCTTGGTCCCCTGCCTTGTTAGTCCTGCAGTTCCTCTCACTCGCCCAGTTCTCCCAGACGAAAATCCACTTGCACACACACACAAGGATAAAATGAACTTAAACTTAAATCGGAAGAAAAACAAAGCACAGCACAGCACAAACAAAACAAACCATCAAACCCATGTCTCAGGGAAGGGAGTCCCCGGACAGCCCAGGCCACAGCTAAGGGACGCAGACAAGTTGGTGCTGCCAACGGCTGAGCGTGGCCTTATCAGTCCCTCAGGCCGGTGGCCCAACCCCCCTGCTTCCTCCTGGCCCCTCTAGCCTCTCTGGCCCCGCCCCCTTCCTCTCCGCTGCTCCTGGCCCTCTGCACCTCTGCCCAGCTCCTGCCTTGCCTTTGCCAGTCCCCCGGTCACTCAGTGCTCTCTCCCAGCCTCTGCCTCTGCTGCTCTGCCAAGAGGCCAGAGCCAAAAGAAAGGTGGGTTAAGAATAAAACAAACAATCTGGATGTGTTCATTGTATTCTCATTCCAATTTACCCTCACTGTACTAATTTGTTCTCATTTGCTTTATGTTCTTGCTGGCTACTTCATGCACCTGAAGACGAAAACTCATGCGCCGATCTCCCACATGCTCTCGAAGATGCATTCAGCTCACACAGACACACAAGCCAGTGTTTTGCTTTTAAGAGGAGCACAAAAGTTTAATCTGTACCCTACAACAGGTGAGACTAAGTCTACTGGGCTTAGTCACAGTAACCTTTAGACCAGTTCAGCTGACAACTATGTCCCCTGTTCATGCACCATCTTTATTTTGTTTAATCATTCTAAGCTGGTTTAAAAGCATGCCAGATTTGTCACTAGGAAAGAATATAGGACTTTTCTTTTATCCCTTCCAAATAAGCTTTCACATCTAGTCCCTTGAGTCCAGTATAAAACATGATTTTTTCCTAAATGCAAACTGAAAAATCATTAAGGTTTTTTTCCACATTATTATGCAAAGCATGCCACAAGGATATTATTCTATATACACATATATGAAACAGGGTAGAATAGTTTTCTGCAAGGGAGACAGTTTGTTGCTAGAGTGGCACAGTGCCTCAAAAGTTCATTCTGGAAGGGAGAAATGGGACTTGGCTTAGATTTAAAGATGTCTTTAAATTTTTATAAATCGATTTGAAGATGATTATAGAATGTTAAAAAGATACGTTATAGGGGGCTGACCCGGTACGTCCGATGTATTTGATGATTGTTCATTTTTTAGTTTTTTTGTTTAAAATCTTAATAAAAATGTGCAAAAAAAAGTTCATTCTGAAGGGAATACATTATGCCATTTTCTTTTCTATGAAAATATTGATCAGTGGGCCTGGCCACTATTTGACTAAACTTTGCTATTAGGAACAAAAGAATAAACACGGTTGGATTTTCTCTTGTTTTGAAAGTCTGGTACCTCTTTCACATTGTCATTGTTTCCTTTAAATGAACCTAAGGTTAAAAGTACAGTTGGTATACCCTCACAGGATGTTAATAAAGCTGTGAAAGGCATTCCACAAAGAGGATTTAGCAGGTCGCACCATCTTTATAAAAGTGAGCAATCACTCCCTAATTAATTATTTTAATTCTTGACTCACTTGGGAAAAAGGAAGGCATTTAGAGGAATATGCTTCCAGACTATACTTTCCATATATTTGGATGGAAGGTGTGAAGATGTCTGGATGGCTTTGAAAGTGCTGGAGGTGGTCATGGAGGTGGTCAGTGGCTACTAATCCTGATACTTCCTGATATATTGGAGATGGTATGCCTGTGTACACCTGTTGTCAGAGAACATGGTTGCAAGGGTCTCGTTCCATTCATGTCCTCCTTGAGGGCTATCCATGGATAGCTGATTGGCCACTGTGTGAACAGAATCCTGGATGAGATGGACCCTTGCTCTGATCCAGCATGACTTTTAGGTTTTTATGTTGTCATATTTCAACATCTTTGTACATGTGAGGTTCTGTAAAGGAAGGTTTTTATGTATTATATATTCTTCTGGGAAGTGTAGGCTGGTCCCAGCAAAACATTTTTTCCCAATTGCATTAGAAGGAATGTCTGACAGAACTTTGGTTGAGGGAATGCATAGATTACTTGCAGATATAGATACAGTGGTACCTTGGAAAATGAACTTAATCCATTCCAGGACTCTGTTTGTGACTCAAATTGGTTGTGAGCCAAGTTAAATTTCCCCATAAGGTTCAATGTAAATAAGGTTAATCTGTTCTGTAACTATTTTTTTAATCAAAAAAATCAAAAAAGGAAAGTGACAAAGAACAACAAAGATCGTGGCCATCTCCCAGCACCCCCTGAACACAAGCGCAGCCATCTCCCTGCCCCCAGCACAACTGCAATCGCACCAGTCATCCCTGCACGCGCACATCATCCCAGCACGCTATGGGGAGGGGAGATGGGCGTGAACGTGCTGGGGAGGGAGATGGCCAAGATTGCAGTTGTGCTCATGCAGAAAAGATGGGCGTGATCTCAGCCATCTCCCTCCCCACCCCAGCATGATCGCGGCCATCTCCCCATTCGGGGGTGGGGGATGGGGAAGTGGCCACGATCACAGTCACCACCCAATGCAGAGTTCATGACCTGAGTCAAAATTTTTATGAAATTTTTGTTTGCGACCCAATTTGGTTGTGAACTGAGGCATTCGTGAGCCCAGGTACCACTGTATAAATGTTTGTGTAGCTGGGGAAGTAACATTATTTGTGGAGTCTGTTATAAGAGTTATAGCAAAGAGCCTAAAAATGTTGCTGTTAATTAATTTGATTAGCTTGTTCATCCTCTTTCTTTCCAGTAATAATGTCTTGGGGTTGTGGGTGCAAAATTGTAAGAATTCAGTTATATGTAATACAATTGACTGATGTAAGACCAAATGTAGGAACCTTTGTTTACAATCCTTGCTTAGCCATGGAACTTAATGGACTGACCTAGATAAGTCACTATCCTGCAGCATAACCTACCACATAACAGATGAAACATCATTATGAGTGTCTGTCACCCTCAACATCTTATACAAGCAATAAATAATAGCTATGCTGATATATATATTAACATGACACCCTATTCACATGACTTTTGCTTCAGCACTAGAGAGGGAGCATGCAAAGAAAAAACTGGTGTGGAAAGTCTTCAGAGAAGACTCAGGCTGGAGTACTGTTTACAGCATGACATGGGAGGGGGGCTGTGCAGCCATGCTATTGGTCAAGAATGACCCCTACGACCAATCAGCACAGCTGGTTAGCTGTAGGTAAATAAGCAAAGGAGGACAAGTCTGTCCCTGGGGCAATGAAGGGAGCCCTACATGTGGCACTGGTGATTCTCATTTCCCAGGTTTGTCGGAGAAGAGGTCTGTGAAGAGTTCCCAAAGAATGAGAGCCCAGTGGAGCTGCAAAGAAAGGAAGAAAGTAGTGGAGGCTGAAGAAGCTGTGGGAGGAAAGAGGTCCCAAAATGCTTAGGTAGCCTGTTACTATCATACAAAATATTAGTATTACATATTTAATTTATTAGCACCTTTCTCTAACAAGAAGGAGGTAAAATGTATTAATAGTATACAAGGAGGTAAAATGTATTAAAAGGGACTTGTGAATACTCACAGTATCACAGATACAAATGAATGCACTATTTGGGAAAGAAGTATATGTTCCTGCTCCAAAAAAGGCAGGTTGCTTACCTGAAACTGTCGTTCTTCGAGTGGTCATCTGTGCATTCACACATTATGGGTGCTGCGCCTGCACACTGCCTGTAGCCAGGTAGAATACAAAGCTTTAACGAATTTTGGCAGGAACTCCGCACCCCTCCCGCACTGTGCTATAAAGGGCGGAGCACCCACCATTTCCCTCAGTCTATGGAGACTGTCCGATCACCCCCTGGTGGAGAAGCAGTTAGTGCAAGATGTCACCAGTGAAAGAGGAGTTAACTAAAGAGCAGTGTAATAAAGGAGCAGACATGTATATAAATGCACTAGTCATGTAGAAGAAGAAATCCTTCCTGAGCCCAATCACCGACACCGAGTGGGGCCAGCGGGTGGGTTGTATAAATGCACAGATGACCACTTGAAGAATGACAGTTACAGGTAAGCCTTTCTTCGTCATGGTCTCTGTGCATCACACATTATGGGTGACTAGCAAGCTTACCAACTGGAGACGGGACAGTGTCGTCAGTGAAGAATTGAGGACAGGACGGCACGGCCAAAGGAGCAGTCCTGTCTGGCACGCACATCAAATCTATAATGTCTGGTAAATGTGCAAGGAGTCATCCAGGCTGCTGCCTTGCAGGTGTTAGGCAGTGGGATGCCAGCAGAAAAGGTTGAAGAAGCAGCCATAGCTCTGGCAGAATGGCCCTTGGGTATGACAGGGAGTTCTAGCTTAGACAACCGATATGTTAGTTCAATGGTTTGGACGATCCACCTGGAGAGTCTTTGAGAGGAGATAGCAGAGCCCTTGTCCTGTTCTGAATACTTAACAAAAAGGGGTTGGGTCTTTCTGAAGTTCTCTGTATGGGACCGATAGAAAGCCAGGCATCAATGTACATCAAGAGACTGGAGAGATTTTTCTATCGGTGTCGAGGGTGAAGGGAAGAAGGCTGGTAGGATAATGTCCTGATTAACATGAAAGGGTATAGCAACCTTAGGAAGGAATGCGGGGTCAGTCCGAAGAACTACCTTTTCCTTATGAAAGTTGAGGTAAGGAGGATCAATATGAAGAGCACAAAGTTCGCTCACCCTTCTAGCCGAAGTGATGGCAACAAGAAAGGCGGTTTTCCAGGACAGCAGACGTAATTCAGTGGTTGCCAAGGGTTTGAATGGGGCTTTGGTAAGAGCTTGCAATACAACAGATTTAAATACAACTTCCATTTAACCTCATACGATCGGGGGGTGGTCGGTCGTACAGCAGACTGGAGAATGAATTCAATGTCTGAGTGAAGGGGATTCGGGTTCAGTATGAGGTGCGTAGGCTCTGTTGGTACCAATAATTGTTCTGGTACTGAGGAAAGTGCCGGAGTCATTGGGACCAATGAGGTTGTCGGTACTGAAGTTGAAGAGCAAGGAATAGTTACTGGAGAAGCCACGTGGTGAGGTTGAGAGAATCGAGATCGGGATGGCGAATTGCCCCATTTTCCTGCGTAATAAGGTGGGGAACTTGTAGTAGACAAATGAAGGTTCGGCAGGAGAGATTGAGGATGGTTGGAAACCAGGGTTGGCGAGGCCACCATGGCATAATAAGAATTCCCTGGGCTTTGTCGTGGAAAATTTTTTCCAGGGTCCTTGTGATTAGTGGAATCGGGGGAAACACGTAGAAGAACACGTTTGTCCAATTCACCATCAGAGCATCTCCCAGCGAATTCGGGCCCATGCCTGCCTGAGAACAGTAATCCATGCACCTTGAATTGGTCGCTGTAGCAAACAGATCTATGGTCGGAGTAACCCAGCGTCGGAAAATGTTGTTGCAGACCTGCCGATCCAACTCCCACTCGTGAGTTGAGGACATTCGCCTGCTGAGGGTATCTGCTTCTTCGTTGTCTATGCCCATGAGATGGACTGCTAGTAGGGTAATCCCCCTGGGGATACACCAGTCCCATATTCGCAGGGCTAGGTGAGTCAACGGTACTGATTTCGTATCGCCCTGCTTGTTGACATAAAATACCGTCACGACATTGTACAAGGCTACTTGGACTACTCAGTTTTGAAGGGTGGATTCAAAGGATCGCAGAGCTTGGAAGACTGCAAGTAGTTCCATGTAATTGATGTGCCTGGTTTCTCGTGGGCTTGCCAGGCGCCCTGAGTGTGTAGGCTGGCACAATGAGCTCCCCATCCCATAAAGGGGGCATCAGTGTGGAGAATCACCGAGGGTTGTGGTTGGTGGAATGGAACCCCTATGGAAAGATTGTCTTTGTCCACCAAGTCAGGGCCCTGCGAACAAAGGTAGGTGGCAGCAGCGGATGCTTTGGAGATTCGTGTTGCGGTTGGAATAGGCCGTTGAACCACAGCTGCAGGGGTTGCATTCAGAGCCTGGCATTGGGAACGACAGCAATTGTCGAGGCCATATGCCCAAGGAGCTTCTGAATAGATAGTGCTGGAGTGGGACAGCCATCTTGGATGTGCTGAATCACCGATCGAAGCTTGTCCATTCGAGCCCATGGCAGGAACGCTCTGGCTCGGATTGACTCAAGATGTGCTCCAATGAAGTTGATGACCTGTGAGGGAGCGAGACAGGATTTCTCGGTATTAATACAGAGTCCGAATTCATCTAAAAGTCTACACGTAGTGTCGATGGCTGAAACCAAATGCTCTTGGGAAGAGGAGAAAATCAGCCAATCATCTAGGTAGGGGTATATTTGGACACCCTGTAACCGGAGGTGGGCGTAAACAGGCGCCATACATTTCATGAAGACTCATGGAACTGTAGCCAGTCCAAAGGGGAGTATGCTATATTCAAAAATATAGGAGCCAACTGTGAGGCTGAGAAGCTGCCTGTGAGTGCGTTGTGGGTGCGTTGGAGACATTTTGGCCCCACACCTAGAGCACTTCCGAAAAGTCGCGCACTGAGCCATCGAGAAGAAGTGGATAGCGAGCAGAGAGAAGTGAAAGAAGGTAGCAAAAAGAGGTAAAGAACTATTTTTTTTTAGTTTTTTTTTATTTTGGGGTGGGGAGAAAGCTATCTAACCAGGAAAGGTAAGGGTGTGAAAACTTGGAAAAGGGTTTTGACAAGAAGAACAAGAGGAACCAACAGCTAGAAAAAGCAAGAGAATGTAATGGAGGATAACAGACGGCTCAAGGCAAAGTGATTGGTGGCTGAAAGAATACTGAGGAAAATGGCAGGCACTCCGCCCTTTATAGCACAGCGGGGAAGGGGTGCGAAGTTCCTACCAAAATCCATTAAAGCTTTTGTATTCTACCCGGCAACAGGCACTGCGCAGGCGTAGCACCCATAATGTGTGAGGCACAGAGACCACAATGAAGAACTGTGGTGCTGTGATCTGAATGCTGGGGAAATATGATGTCATTGCAGGGGGAAGATATGTGGAAGGTGTGTACTTCCAAAGAGATACAAGAGCACATTTATACCACACACACACACAAAGATTGAGTTAAAAGGCCAAGGGAAGAGATGTTTTTCATTCCAACAATTCACCAAGAAAATTTTCTGGAGTCAGCATATTCACTTCCTTTTTTACAAAAGTGAGGAAAGAAAAAATGAAACCTCTATAGAGAAACTTCCCTACCATTTATATAACATTGATCTTGCTTTTAATACAGGTAGTGCCCAAACTATGGGTGGGGAAGTAGAGAGGCCCTTAGTGAAAATCACAACCTTAACCCATAAGTCTCCTATGTCCTTGCAGGCTTCTTGAAGAAAAGCCCAAGACACCTCTGATCCCATATAAGCAGGACCCTTATTATGGGGCTTCTTTTAAATTCGTTATGACAAAGGTGTTTTTGTATCTAAGCAATGCTAAGTGAGCTGATCTTTAATGTAGTGATCCTATCTTTAAGTTACACCTATGGGACAAAATAGCATTGTCCCCAAGCCTCCTTAAATATCAACAGACCCACACACTCATGATACACAAGAGTAATTTCCATTTTTTCTGTACAATGTCCTCTGAAGTAGGTCAGGCTGAGTTTGTGACTGGCCCAAAGTCACCCAGTGCACAATATGGCCAAGTGGGGATCTCCCAGGTCCACAGTGGCTCTCAAGTTTTACTTTTACTTCCAAACTGTACATGTACACAGGTATTATTCAGGAACTTCCACTGTCCTTTTTGATTGCCCACAAATAAATCTGTTATTTCCTCAGCTATTAATCTCAGATGCAAGTTCTCTATTAATTCAAGATCTCCATTTTTATATGAGGTTTTGTTTATGTGCACTATCAAAGTGCATATCAAGATGATAATTTGCAATTGCCATGAGGTCGTGAATCAGCATGTTATGTGCACCTTCCTGACCAGTTATCTCCATGTGTCCTTTCTACTTGCTGTCACCCATTGGTATATGGAAGAGAGAGAGAGATGGATCCATATTGTTGTACTTTATTGTTATTACTGTTTTTAATTATTGTAAGTTCCCCTGAGACATTTTATTGGGAAGGACAGGGTAACAATGTTAATAATAATAATATTAACAACAACAGCAGCAGCAGCAGCAGCAACAATAATAATATATGAAGGTTAACTTGGCTGTTTCTTCAAACATTTTTCTGGTTTGTAGAAAGATTTCAAATTCCATTATTTCCATAAAGGGTTAAACTAGTATCATCACATTTCCTCCCACACAAAAAAGTTAAGCTATCAAACTGAGTGAATGTGCAGAAATGCCATAGTTTAGATTCAAACTGCACATGTTCATAATCTAAAATTCAAGCCTGATGCAATGGTGAGCATTACAAATGAACAAGGTTCAATCAATGAGCTGACTATTTATGACATTACGTGACATCACTGATTAGTGCTAGTGGCAAACTAGATGAAATGCTGCAGCTCCATAAAAAGATTTCCCGTCTCTTTGGGTTGTTGTAAAAAGCAGCTGCTAATCTGAACTAGGACTGTGAAGCTGGGGGTGGGGATGGGTTTCTCACTGTGCTATATTCCCAATAAAAATACCATCCTTAAGCTACTGATTGCCCACTGCCCATCTATATATATGGTGACAAAGGGCAGAGAACCGCAAAGGTCTCTCAGTAGTTACTCAGTCACCTGCCACATTGAGCAAATTCTATACATTTCAGTATACAGCCAGATCAGGTCATGTACTGAAAATGACCTTTGACTGGGACCAGAGCAGGCTTCTTACTTTTTAATACTGTCCAGACATTTCAAACAGCTGTTAAGCCATTATGTATTTTATATATGTTGCTGGGAGAAGACCACCAGTAGGCAATCCTGGAGCAGACTGACAAGTGGAGAGTCAGAAAATCCTTTTCCCCAACAGTGCTCTTCTCATACAGCACTAAGATGAGGAAGAGGAAGAGGAAGAGGCCTGCTGAATCAGGCCAATAGCCAGAGCTCTCTGAGAAGCCTGGAAGCAGGATGTGATGCAGCAGCCCTCCCCTGCCATCTGCTCCAGCAAGTAGGTATTCAGAGGCCAATTGCCTGAGTTTCCATGCAGCCATCATGGCAAGGAACTCCTGACCAGCCTCTAAGAATCCTTTCAGCCATGTAAACCAGTAGCTATCACAACATCCTGTGGCAAAAAATGTCATGCATTCATTCCATGCATTACTTATACATTAAACAATGAGCTCTCTCTTGCCTGTCATGCATCTACTGCCAGTTAATCATATTGTGAGATCCTCAGTTTCGGCATCATGAGAGAGGGAGAAAATATGTCCTCCTCTCCACTTTCTCCACACTGTGCACAGCTTTGGATCATGACTTTGGATCAAGCACTTGAGTACGGTACATGGCCAGTGGACTGCATGTGGTTTGTTGGGATCACAAATGATGCAGAGCTGTTATGATGCAAGCTTTATCTACACTGAAACTAAACTGTACAATGTTTTTGTCATCCAGCAAGTGTTCATATCTTCTGGGTAAAACCCAGCATTCAACATAGTGGAACTGATTGGTGTGACTTCAGCAAATCAAAAGGCTAATTCCCAAACTACCCAAGTAATTTGATTATTCTCCTGCTGGATTTTTGCCTGTAACATACATATATGGCATATATTTTATTTATTACACATGTATATTGCCCAATTGCCAGAACTCTCTAGGCAGCTGGCAAAACAAAACACTAAAGCATGCAACTTACTTCATCGGAAGGGTTCACTTGCAGCATCGCTCACACAGGAAACAAAAGATGACTAAGGGATGGAAACAGTTGGACCTGTAAATAATCTATGGACCAACCCAGATCACATGTACCTTTGTCAGGTTTGCTGCTTCCTGTCACAATGGACAGCAGAAGTGCTTAGCCCTTTATGAACGTTCAGAGCAGCAGAGGTGATTTCCACAGTCTTTGCTCTGCTCCGGAGGTTGTATCCAATACTGCCACTCTGCCAGCAGTATGGAAATTGCTGGTGGAACAAATTTCCCCCACCCTCTGCCATCCCACCATATGTTCTCAACCCAGAGGATTCAGGGACCCTCCCAAGAAGATCTGGATATGCATGGGGAGTTTCGGGGGAAGGAGAGCAAAGGGAGGTCCCAGTGAATGAGTGAAATTTGGCTCACGTAAAGTTGGATGGAGCCAATGCCATCAGAAAAAATGAAGCTGTCTCACATGTTTTCTTATGAGTCACAACCTTAGCAAGAACGAGACTCTTAAAAAGCATGCGTAATCTTAACTTTAAAGAAATGTAAGAACACACTGTCAAGAGGTACTCAAAACAATGAGTCAGTGCCATGATCTCAGGCACTGCAAGCTACTAATATATCAGTGTACCCTATAATAATCCCTTCAATTCATGAAGAATTTTGCATGAAAAATCCAGTGTAGGATCTAGGCTTGGCTTCAAATCCCAGTTCAGCTGAAATAATTTTAAAATAACTTTAAAGATGTGATTTTAAGGAAGGCTGCTGCAGAATCTATGGACAGAGGCTCTGTACGTGCTACACAGCTTAACAACTGTGTGACAGAGAGAAATCAATAGGTGAAGTTTTCTCATGCCTGCAGATCCATGCCTAGGAAAGCTTTACCTGTTTGCTTGCTTGCTTTCCTCACCTTTTAGGCAGCTGTTGAAAACACAGTGGCACAGGTCATAAACAGAGTGGCAAGTTTAGCTACAGTTCTCTTTTCCTTACCTGTAAAATGACCTCAGGTAAGCCTCTCATTCTTGGTCTCAGCTGATTTCCTATCACTGAAATGGGAATATTCTTTGTTATGTAAATAAGTAGGGGCATTCTGTTATCCCCTTCAAGCCTCAGTTTTTTACACAGAGAAAAAAGAAATGCTAGAGCAGGGCAGACAATCACATGTGAAACAACACTCTTTCATAAAAAAAACGAAGCTAACTTAGACCCATCTAAAGCATCTAATGGAATGTCCACTGAGGTTGCAAACATGATGGTTCCTACCTCTGACACACACTTGTATGTCCAGACATCCACACACACACACTGCCAGCAAACTATGTGACATCTGCACTATTCTCCATACTAATAAACTAAACTGTTGCAGATTTTTTGATACAATTTTTAAAGATCTATAGCACTAATTACATATATATTACATTTCCATGTAGTAAAGTGACTGCCTATTATCCTTCTACTTCTGGCTAAATGACGAGAAGATGATAATGAATGGCAAGAAAGTCTACCCTACATATCGACATTGTTTTTATAATTATCACAGCTTTCCCCAAAGAACAGTAGTGCCAATGGTGCTGAGAAATCTGCTGGAAATCTCTAGTTCCCTTCACAGACATATACTCCTTTGGTCAGCAGGGAGGAAAAAAATGACTCTCCAACTAGTTTAAATCAGCTCAGCATGGGTTCTTGTGTGCATACAAATAATCAGAAGGGGATCCTGCTATGCAAAGAGATAGGCAAACTCTGTTTCAACATTTAGAATGAACAGCCATTATTTTCCTATGGAAGAAAACTAGTAAATCCAGGCACTCTAGCAATTCTGTTTTCCTTTTTAACATTATTGAATGAAGAAAAAAACTACAAACTGAAGTGGTTTTCCCAACAGTTTCAAGAACCATGATGCCCACAAGCATATTAATATAATGATGCTATACAAGCTGGAGATTTAGGAACTGGAGCTGTTACCTCCTAGCTGTCAATCTAGCAGATTTTTCCCAGGTGATTCAAGTATGGAATTATAAACATGTTGACAATTGTTCTCAAGTTCTGACCTGCAAGTCACTCTAATGCTCTAACCAAATCAGGTCGCAAACAAAAATTTCATAAAAATTTTGACTCAGGTCATGAACTCCGCATTGGATGGCGACTGCCCCATCTGCGGGGGAGATGGCCACGATCGCAGTTGCGCTCATGCAGGGAAGACAGGTGCGATCACAGTTGTGCTGGGGGGGGGAGGAAATGGTCGTGCTTGGGGGGGGGGGGGGAGGAGATAGCCGAGATCGCACCCGTCTTTCCTGCACAAGCGCAACCACAATCTCAGCCATCTCCCCACCAGCATGATCGTGCCCGTTTCTCCCCCCAGCATGCCCGCAATCACCCCTGCTTCCCCCCTGAGCGCCCCCCCAATTGCACCTGTCTCCCCCCCCGAGCGCACCTGAGCATGCAGGGATGACGGTCACAATCGCGGTTGTACTGGGGGGGTGGGGAGGTGGCCACACTCATGCTCGGGGTGGGGGGAGGAGATGACCGCGATCTTTGTTGTTCTTTGTCACTTTGCTTCAATTTTTTCTGATTAAAAAAATAGAGAACAGATTAACCTTATTTACAATTAACCTTATGGGGAAATTTGACTTGGCTTACGACCAATTTGGGTCACGACCGGATTAAGTTCATGACCCAAGGCACCACTGTACTATTACCCTCTGCAAAAATGTCTTGGTGATAGGGAAACTTCAAAAGAAAATAGTTGTGCATGATGTTGATTTCATGTAGGAGGCTCTGCTGTTACTTTGTCTGCCCTCAGGGTTGCCATCATATAGCAAAATAAAGCAAATATGCTTACTCTGAAACTGTCCAAACGTAAATATTGGCATATTATAAAAGTCAGTACATCTCAGCTAGGTGGGTCTGCATGGGTTTCAGACTGCAAGATAACCCAACCAAAATTTATTAGTAATACAGGTAGACAGGACTATGCCCTATGATGTTTCCTTGGAGATATTCACAAATGTCTACCATGGACATTATATAATCAAATTGCTTAGAAAGCAGACAAGCTGCAAGGCTGCCTTTTCTCCACGGGCTGAGCTATATGCTTAAAGAAACAGTAGCCAATGAAGAGTTGGTGTAGCAGTGCTCAGTGAGTAGCACTACCACTGAGAAGTAACTGAGGAAGGTGTTGCCATCGCCTTGCCAAGATGATCTCCAAAGATGCCTTCTAAAAAGCAAACAAATTGCTGTTGGAGCTGGTGGCAAACAATGCATAAAAAGGGTATGCATTGATTTACTTTTGGCCTCTCCTGAAAGCCTTTCTTTTGGTCTGAGAATTGTCACAGGCCTACCATTCGCATGGCCAGATGCAGTTTTACAGAAGACATTTCAGCACATACACCCTTCACAAAAGGCTTCACCTGCTAAAGTCCCTACCTCTACTCAACTAGTCAATTTAAGGAAGCCCTATCTTCTTTTTCATTAGGCCATTGAAGCTGCCACTGTGTTATGTACAAATAGAATACAAAAATGCTTTTAAAGTGTTCAGTATTGCCTCAATATTGCTCTCACTAGTTGCACTGAAATTCAAATCTGATGAAGATTCAGTGGATTGTTCTGCATCATTTTTCGTAACCTGATTATTACATACTGGAATACAAAGATCTAATTTTCTAAACTGCTCCACATTCTCTTTATTATATTAAGCTACAACAGAAACAGAGGAACACATCGCTGCTTTATAGAGTCACTGGCCTCACTGGCCTAAATTCCTCCCTGGTGGATGTGTTTTCATTGAGACTCATTGATTTCCTTTACAAGTCAATTTAAGCTGGTCTAAAGCACTTTTTAAAACTTCTAATATATTGTTTCACATGAATGCTGCCTGCACAGTTCTGAAGACTATGGGCAATGGGCTGGACCTGATGGGGCCAAGCCCCTGAGCTTGGGTGTGGGTGGGTAATGGAGACAATTGCCCTTTGCCTCACATGTGGAAAGAGTCAACACAATGTTAGTGAAACGTACATTCCAATTTCTCTTTCCCCCTTTTTCTGGAAAGGAACTCAAGGTTATATTCTCAGCTCATGCCAGTTAGATTTGGAGGCACATCTATTTATCAGTTATCCCCATCCCCATGCAGTTCATTCCAACAGGGGGAGTGAATTACTGATTCAGGTGACAAGGAAAAATTGAGAGCTCAAATGAACCTTCCGCTTCCATTCTCTCCCTGCTTCAAAATTTAAGGGGATGCATATTTGATTGAATGTTCCTCAGTAGAAAATGTTATTTGCATATGTTAGAAAACTAGAATGTCAGGAGAAATGGCAGGCTAGAACATTTCTTTGTGGCAGGTGGGCTTTCAATGTACAATATTTATTTATTTATTTAGCTAGCTAGCTAGCTAGCAAGCATGGAGAAGCTGTCATGGGAACCTTTACTTAAAACCAAAAGCCTAGAAGTAGGGTTATAACCTCAATGGGAACTAAGCCTAAAAAAGAGGAGTTTGAGCAGTCTTCTGCAGGTGAAGTCGAGTGGCTAGACAGGCAGAAGCAGTCTCCTTTCTCTAGTTCTCTGACTGTATTATATGAATCATATTAGCTGTGCTACTATCTGGAATACAGATGCCCCTCACACTATCCAGTTCCTGGAGATACCATATCACAGAAGTATATTAAACTACTGCTCCAGTGAAGTCCTCACCTGCATTCTATTACTTGCTCCTACAGAACCAAATGGGTGCTATTTATTGCTATTTGAGCAAATTAAAGAAATGTAATTTAGGGCAGCATTTGTAGAGCAACAGTAAAAAATCCTGAAAGGGGCATGCATAAAAAAGCAGGAAGTCTTGCAATTTCTTGGCCTGCATTCTGTTAAGTCTAGCTGTGGGCTATCACCAGAGGAAAAGACTGAGCCTCTAGGACCTTGGAGTTCCAACACAGACCTGAAGAGTTTCAGCTGTAGAGAAGGACCCTACCACAATCCCAATACAGGCCAAGAACAGGAAGAGTCAATATACATGCTGGACATCAGATACAAAAGATGTCCCAATCTTGGATCCTACTGAGTGCTGAGATCCAGCTGGGTGGCCTTATGCTTCAATTCACTCCCAATTCAGGTCATACCCTGGATACCAGAAGCATTAGCCCAGTCTCTAACCCTCAAAGAAAAAGAATTAATGGATGAGGAGAAGGAGTACACCAGCCCCACCTCTCTCCCTCATCACATTTCTTGCCCAGACCTCATGGGAGGGTGACTGTCTAAAGAAGAGAGGCTTCCATATCTGTGGGGTTCTCCATGCAAACCAGAAGACAGATGTTTCAACTTGATGGCTTACATGGAGACCTTCCATGGATACAAGAGGTTCTCCACTTCAGAAAGTTGCCCTGCATGAATAGAGAGCAACAAACTCCATGGAGTTGAGTGGTGGGGATGGAGTACTCCTTCTCTTCAGCTATTGCTGTGAACCCTTTTTGGGACACCTGAGCAGGCCTGAAGACTCTGATGAATTTAAATTGAAGCCTATGCTAGGATCTGGAGTGCAGTGCAGGCCTTCCTGTTCTCTGTGGTGCTCCTGAGAAAAGGCCCTTGACTCAAGTGTGACCCAGTTCAACCCTACTGGAATGGCAAAGCTGCTGAATATTTGACCTGAACATTGCTAGTGTGACACCTTTTCTGCTCAGCTCTTTCCTTCATGCTTTAGCTGCTTGGCTGGACAGCTCCACTGCAGTTACAGCCATCTCATCATGGAAGCTGCTGCTGGCTTTGCCTTTCCTGCAAGATAGAAAACCCAATCTATGCAGCCCAGCTGTTGGTGAGACAGGACAGCTACACATTCTACACACAGACTTTCGGTATGGCGTCGGAACAATACAGAAGTGATTAACGAACCTCCGTTATCACACTGGTAACTGCCCGGTGGTGGGCTATGGGGGCTCAATCTAAGCCCTGTCAGGGCTAAGATAGATTGCTTGGCTAATCTCCCAGATGATGTGGAATGGCAATTCCACCTTCAATGGGAGAAATGAAGCTTTCTCAGCCAGGTAGCGCAGGAGGGAGAAGAAGCCCTCTGCAGGTTCCCGACATGCCGTTCTTTTTTTAGACTAGTTTTAGCTATTACAGGCACATCGGACTTATTGGGAATTATTTTTGTTTCTTGTTTTTTGCAATAATACCTGTGGAATTAGCTGCATTCCTTGCAAATTGATACAAAGGAAAAAGAAAAAGCCCTTCGGATGGAGGAGGAAAGGAATCTCCCCCGCCCCCCCACAGAGTTGAAAAGCGGCAAATTACATAAGAAGAGAGAGACAGAGCTCTTTGTAAGTAAGGAAAAGATTCATCTTTCTTAATCTCTCCAAGGGCAAAAAATCAAAATAATATTTACTGTGGAACTGACTGATAGAAGGATTTTTCTTGTGTTCGTCTATGTTGGACTACTGCCAAGAGCTAACGGCCATTTTTTTCTTTGTTCCTGGGACCCCTGGACACCTGCCAAGCCTTGGTAATTACTTCTACTATGGAAGAAATACAAGAAATACAGAAGACACTCTCGGCAATACAGACTTCTTTAACAGCTGTGCAACTATCCCAGCAGGCGATAATAATACAACAGAAGACTGTTGTAATTGAGCAACTTGATTGTTTTTTAATTGAACAAAAAAGTCGCTTTGATAAATTAGACACTTCCATTAATCAGGCTTTGGGCAAGCAATTTGTACCTGAGCAGAATATGCAAAATATCTAGCAAGCAGAAGGAAAATCTGAAACTGGAAAGACAATAAGTGTAATGGGAAAATTAACTCAACCAGTGAACTCATTAAGTAAGCCTTCATGGGATCTGCTTGTTATGCTGGAAAAGGAGAAGATAGCTTGGCTACAACTCAAGACACATGATCTATTGCAGACACCATGACATTTTAATGGAAACAAAAAGCGAAGGAGTGGATATGATTTATTACAGGTGGGACGAGCGGAAAAACTAACACAATCAGTGAATTTAATGAGCAAGCTTTTATGGGATTTGCGTGTCATGTTAGAGATGGAGAAAATAGCTAACCACTTAAGAGAGGTTTTGTTTATGTGGCTACAATTGAAGACTCCATCACAGATATTATGATGTTTCAATGAAAAAAAAAAACAGAAAGGTCTGGTAGAGGTGTAAAGAAAAAGAAAAAAATAAATATGGCAGAGGTGCAAAGGGAGGATAAGGGAACTTTCTTTTTTTATTATTCCAGAAAGGGGTGATTCATATAGGTTGGTATGTCCACACGTGACGTAGAAAGGCTAAGCTATTATTGCTGGTGAAACATTAGTAACTTAGCTTAATGAAATCCTGTCTAAAAGGTATTATTGTTAACTGGATATCTCTGACTTTATCTGTAATTGAAAATAAGGGAACTTATTATCTTAAAAAGCAATGATTTAAATGAGTTGGCAAGTCTATATGTGATATGAGAAAGTTAAGCTATTGTTGTTGGTGATGAAAATTGGTTTAAAAGATATTATAAATATTAGTTACCACCAAGTAGAGTAGTTAAGATACCTTTAGGGATGTTAAAAGGATATTTTTGATGTAATTGTGATAGTGAGGAAATTATTTATCTTTAGAAAATTGAAAAGATCTTGAATTGTCCAGAAATGTTTAGATCGAACTTATTACTGAAGAAGAAAGAAGATACTGCAATCTTATTTAACTTGGAGATTTCCCTTTGACATTGGTCAAGAGAAACAGGATTCTGCAAGAAATGATGAGACTGATTTCACTGATGAAGAAGAGGAAGATAGTGACTTCTATCAAATTTGGAATTACATTTTTTTATTGGCTGGAGAAACGAGACTTGGTTCTGATCCAAAGATGTGTTCAAGTTATTGTAAATGGGTTTTAGTATGATCATAGAATGTTAAATCCGATGTGTGTGACGACTGATGTTTGTAGTTGTAGTTCAAAATCCTAATAAAATGTCTTAAAAAAAACATTCTACACACAGAGGGTGTATATTCAGAAGAAAACTACACTGAGTTCAGTGGAGCTTACTTCCTTCTAAATGAATTTCAGAGAAGTAAGGCAAGCAGCTTATTTGTACACCACAAAGCCCTTGGGTACCTATATGGCTGTGCAAAATTCATCTACATGTATTTGGATGTTGACAACCATGAAGTATAGAGTGTGTAATCCTGCCACTAGCAATACATCTGCATGTCTTGTTGACATCTGTGGGACAAATGCACAAGCCACTAGATGCAGGATTATTTCCAACAAAAATGACCACACAATAGATGTTAAATCTGAAATCCACTTTCAGGGGTAAATAATCTTGCTGACCTCCAAACATTTTGGAATGTAACTCCTATAATCCCTGGCCACTGGCCATTCTGGTTACACTTGGGAAGTTGTTGCCCAGAACATCTGAGATATTCTCCCAGCCATGTGGAAGCCAATTATCAATGAGAAGCTCCCACATGGGTGGGTTATGTGGGTCTTCAGTGAAAAGACCCATGCAGTCAATCCCTGCCTACTTAAGTCAAGTCCTTCAAATGTTCTCCCAAGCTCATGGGAATTATGGATGGCTAATTAGTCCCAGTACATGCAAGTCTGCCAAGAGATAAGAATCCCAGCCACCACTCCTCCTGCTGTGGATACATGATAAATTAAAGAAAGGCTTTCCTTGAAGTAAGAGGTTGAAACATTCCAGAGCAGACACTGCCTAATGCCATCTTGTATCATCTACAGACTATCTATTATGTCTGACAGGCTAAAACTAACAAAAAGGCTCCTGTGGGAGGTTGTAAACTGGGCTAACAGTGCATCTGAGCAAGACCGCTAGAATGCAGTGTAATGGTCAGGAAGACAGAATGACAATCAGTAGGCAAAAGATGTTGAAACTAATAAACAGACTTCTCTATGGAAAGGTTTTTGGGTTTTTGTCGCTTTAATTCAAAGGAGGGAGCTGCCATATAATACAACTGAATGTGGCTAATAGGGCCATCTACCAAACATGGATATGGGTGCAAAATGGGCACCAGAGAGCATGTGATATATTGGCAAAACTGGGTTATATTTTTATTTTATTTTATTTTTGGGTTTATATCCTGCCTTTTTCCTACCAAGGGCTCAAGGCAGCTTACATCATTCTCCTCCTCCATCTTATCCCCACAACAACCACCCTGTGAGGTAGGTTGGGCTGAGAGTCTGTGACTGGCCCAAAGCGGGGACTCGAACCCGGATCGCCTGAGTCCCAGTCCCATGCTCTTAACCACTGCACCACACTGGCTCTCAATTTGTATTATGTAATAATTGCCTTTTTCAGTTTGGAAAAGTTACACATATTTTAAGGTAATAGATAAACAGCTAAATAGTTATAGAGTTAGGGGTACATGGAAAATCAATAACATATGACTCCCAGATTTTATAAATCATTCCCCTAAAGGGTTCAGTCTGAAAGTAATTCCTTGCAAAAGGGAGCAACTGGAAGCATGCTGCAGACATAGAAATGACAAGTTACCACTTGGTCAAGGGAAGGTAAATGGTAACTCTGCTTTTAGGACATTTCTGAGTCTTTCCTTCTAGAATCCAGTACTTTTTTCCTTTTTTGGCCCTTTGTACATCCTTAGCCTATAAGTGGCGTTCCTTCTTCCCTCCAATACAAAAATTCTACCTGTGTTTTTCACATGTTTTTACATGGATGATAACTGATTTTGATTTACAGCTGCTACTTCAAAAGTTTGTTTGGGCAGTAAATTGAAAATAATACTACAAGGCTATACAATCTGATCCACCAAGATGAACGTAGTACATCAACCTGATATAATGACTAATCAAGACCTCAATAAAGCTGCCTTTTCTGCCTGCTTGGAATCAAGCACCTAAAAAACCATAATACATGAAAGGTGGCCCTGTGTTTGACCTGAGGGACACATACATACAGACTTCCAAAAGATCATAATCCAGAGACTGCAATATAGACTCATATTACCTGGAGTCCCACAGTAAGTGGAAAAGCTTACTTAGAAGAGGCTGGAGTGAATGCAATTGACTACACTTCACTAATTCATTAATAATTTAGTTTTGTCCCCTTTAGCTGTTTCTCTTGGGTAGAGAAATTTGGTGCTGAATCTAGGACACTAACATGAACCATGAATTTACAGGGTAGACTCATCTTCTTGCTCATAAAATATGCATAACAGTGCATGACTAAAATGTTGAGGTCCAATGGAATGAGGCTATCTATGCTGAACTTTACACATTGGGTGAAGGAACCTTTAACACAAAAAAGCAATTTAGTGACCAAAAATGCTGGTGGTGATGGTAAAATGGCTTCAAACATATAGAGTTGCACCATCCACTTAACAAATATTAATAATGTTACAGGATCAAAGAAGCTCTCTTTTTACTGAGATGGACAATTGGAGAATGACAACCATTGCTCTCTACCTCATCATTTATTTATTATTTATTTATACTTGTATTTATAGGCTACCTATAACTGCTGAGGCCTTCATGTGCATACCTTCATTTCTGAATAGTTTTCCTGTTTATGAGACCAGCAGGTTTTGCTCGAATTTCTCTTCTGGATGAAGAGAGAATGTCTGTTTCTGGAGTACAAATGGAGTATATTGCTAATTATTTTTTCCCATTATTTCAATACTTGTCTGAAGAAACAGTGAGTTCTGTAGGATCACTTCCTCATGAGGTTTGAGCTCGATGGCGACCTTTCCCTCTGTAAGGGTGTGGACCCTATTGTGCTGGTCCGCCCTCAGAGCCGGACGGATCCGGATGGATTCCTGAAAGCTCTGGGGAAATTTCCGGTTGATAAAGCTGGCGCTCCTGTTGATGCTCCGGTCAAACTGTGGAATGGGGAAATGGCCAGACCTATTGACACAATTGCTCCTAAGCATCCTCTCCCACCGGGCAGAGCCCATTCATCCCCTTGGTACACACCTGAATTATGGGCAATGAAGCGGGTTGGGAGACGGCTAGAGCATAGGTAGAGGAAATCTCGGTATGAATCTGACCAAACACACTTAAAAGCCCATTATCGGGCCTATGCTGTGGCAGTGAGGGCGGCGAAGAAGAAATTCTTCTCCACTTCCATTGCCTACTACAGTGCTGTCCAGTGGAACTTTTTCGGGTGGTACAGGGGCTGGTACAGCCTGGCCCAAAGAAAGAACCTGTACCACCCTCGATAACCCGCTGTGATGACTTTGCCCAGCACTTCAAGGAGAAAGTCGCTCAGATTCATCATGAGCTGGACTCCACTAATGACTCAGATTCCTTAGGGGAGGTGCCAATGTTACCATCTGGTCACATATTGTTGGATGAGTTTCAGTTATTGCAGCCTGATGACGTGGACAAGATGCTTAGACAAGTACATACCACCACCTGTTTACTGAACCCTTGTCCATTGTGGCTACTATACAAAGTCAAACATGGGATTGGTTCCTGGATCCTGGAGGTCATCAGCGCCTCTCTAAGGACGGCCAGGTGCCTGCCCCTCTAAAGGAGGCGGTGGTCAGGCCGGTCTTAAAGAAGGCGTCCCTGGATCCAGAGATGGCCACCAATTATAGACCGTTGGCCAACATCCCGTTTTTGGGCAAGATGTTAGAGCGGGTGGTGGCGGGACAACTCCAAGCTCTCTTGGATGAGACTGATTATCTGGACTCATTTCAGTCCGGCTTCAGACCTGGGTATGGTACTGAATCTGCCTTGGTCGCCCTGTATGATGACCTTTGCAGGGAGAGAGACAGGGGGAGTACATCCCTGTTGGTCCTCCTGGACCTCTCAGCGACTTTCGATACCATCGACCATGGTATCCTTCTGGATAGGCTAAGGGGGCTGGGAGTAGGAGGCACTACTTGGCAGTGGTTCCACTCCTACCTCAACAACCGATTCCAGAAGGTGGTGCTGGGGGACTTTACCTCTGCACCATGGCAGCTATGCCATGGAGTTCCGCAGGGGTCATTCTGTCCCCTTTGCTATTTAACATCTACATGAAACTGCTCGGAGAGGTCATCTGGAGGTGTGGGCTGCGGAATCATCAGTACACTGATGATACCCAGCTCTACCTCTCTTTTTCAACCGATCCAGGTGAGGCAGTGGCTGTACTGAACCGGTGCCTGGCCGAGGTAATGGGCTGGATGAGGGCCAATAAACTGAAGCTCAATCCAGACAAGACAGAGTTCCTGCTGGCGGGTGGTTCGAACTCCTGGGTAGGTGACTTGGATCTTGTCCTGAATGAGGTTGCACTCCCTCTAAAGGACAGGGTCCACAGCTTGGGAGTGCTCCTTGACCAGGAGCTGACTTTGGAAGCTCAAGTGTCAGCGGTGGCGAGGAGAGCTTTTCATCAGCTTCGGTTAATCCATAAGCTGTGTCCCTACCTGGAGGATGACTGCCTAGCAACAGTGATGCATGCATTGGTTACTTCCCGGTTGGATTTCTGTAACGCACTCTACATGAGGCTGCCCTTGAAGACAGTTCGGATACTTCAGATGGTGCAAAATAGAGCAACCAGGCTGCTGACGAGGACTGGGCGTTATTCTCATATAACCCCAGTCCTCTACCAGCTTCACTGGCTTCCCATCGAAGTCTGGGCTCAATTCAAGGTGTTGGTAATTACTTATAAATGGCTTGGGACCTGGAAACCTAAAGGAACACCTACTGCCATATTTGGCCTCCCGCCCCTTGAGATCGGCAGCAGAGGCTCTCCTCCGGGAGCCTTCTGTGAGAAATATCATGAAGCAGAGTACCTGGAGGAGAGCTTTATCTGCGGTGGCGCCTCATCTGTGGAATGCGCTCCTTAGAGAGGTCCGCCTGGCGCCGTCGTTATTTGTTTTTCGGCACCAGGCCAAGACCTTTTTATTCAAACAGTATTTTAATAATGTTTAATATTTATAGATTTTAATTGTGCAGCCAGTGTGTTTCCGAGTTTTAATTGTAATTGTTATTATTTTGTATTTATTTATTTCTGTAAGCCATCCCGAGGCTATGCAGCAAGGGGACGGCATATAAAAACTTTAAATAAATAAATAAATAATAAATAAATCTGCTCCCTCTGACATGGCATCTGACATGACTTCTCTCATATGCTTTCTAACCTGGAAGAAGCTTTCCTTGCTCCTTTGCCAGGGCTGCAGCAAAAACCTGAATGATGTAATGAAGCCCAACCACTAAACACAAGCACTTCTTAAAGAACAAGTATGGAACTCTTTTAATGAATCCTAACAGAAGTTGCTGTTTCAGGTTGTTGCTTAGAGATGATGTAGTTTAAAAATTTAGAAAGGAAGATAAATCACTGCCACCCAGCCTTAGACAAGTTGATGACAAATTCACGTATTTTAGCCCTGGTGCTTCTTAGTGTCAAAGCATCACAAAGAAAAAAATTGGGGGCACTCTATGGACTTGCAAAACAAATGAGAGGGGATTTTAGGGGATCCCTGAAGAATTTTTACTGCATGAGGTATTTTAACATTAGTTGTCTTTGTTATCATTAGTCACCAAAGGCCAATCAGACAAAGAGGCCGTGATGTGAGACATCTAGTTTCAGTTCAGATCGGAGCAATTCTCTCTACAGGGGTGGGGTATCTAAGTCAGTCCTGGTTCCAGGTTTTGGTGGGCCCTCATTCTCAGTGAGTCTGCCTTCCTACTGCCACTTTCACAAGTTGTTATTGCTCCTCTTCTTCATCATAGCTACCACTTACTTGCTTGACCAGCAGAGCTCCACTGTATGAGTAGACATTCACTCCCCTTCCTTCTTATCACATTGCCTAGGCCACAGCAAGAGGCAGGAAGAGCCAACCTGCAAAAAGGAAGAAGAGGAGCAACTCCAGGGGGACCCTGCCTGAACATGCCATGCTTTGATGCTGGTCCTGCTGGTAGCCCTCCCTATATTACTGAACTTAAGTTCTTTCTTGCCCAGGGACCATTCTAGTTGGACTGATGAGAACTGGGTTCCACCAATATTTGAAACTACCAATTTATGGAGTTTTTTGCTAAAGATTTCCCCATAAAAAAGGCAGGTTGCTTACCTGTAACCGCCGTTCTTCAAGTGACCATCTGTGCATTCACACATTATGGATGCTGTGCCTGCACAGTGCCTGCAGCCAGGAAAGATTCAAAGCTTTAACAGATTTTGGCGAGAACTCCACGCCCCTCCCCCAGAGTGGAGCACCTGCCATTTCCCCAGTCTAATGGAGACCATCCGATCACCCCCTAATGGAATGGATGAATAGATGTACAGCAACATCAAGCTATGAGGATGCTAGGGAGCATACAAAAAGAGAAAAACGAAAAATCAGCAATAACCTACTGAGGTATCAACAGTAGGTGAGAGAAGAAACAGCATTAGTTACTGAATGAGCCAAGCCATAAGGTTCAGGGAGTGGAGATCTGGATGTTGAACTGCACCATTCTCCTGGGTAAGGAGGTGTGGAATCTGAGGAAGATGGAAGAATGTTCTTCTGGGGAGGTGAAGAATGCTGGGAAACCATGGTTGACGAGGCCACCAGGGTGTGATGAGAATCCCTCGAGCATTGTCTTGGGTAATTTTGGCTAATGTTTTTGTGATGAGAGGTATTGGGGGGAACACATACAAGAAAATGTTGGTCCAGGACACCAGCATGTCCCCCATCAAGTTTGAGCTGATGCTGCCCGAAAGCAGTAAGTTGTGCACACCAAAATGTTGGAGGTAGCAAATAGATCTATGTCCGGAGGGCCCCATCTTTGGAAGACGCAGTGACAGACCTGCCGATCCAACTCCCACTCGTGAGCTGTCGACATGCATCTGCTGAGAGCATCCACCTCTTTGTTGTCGACTCCGGCAAGATGAACCGCTAGAGTGATCCCCCTGGGGATACACCAGTCCCAAAGACAGAGGGCAAGGTGCACTAGCAGAGCGGATTTTGTGCCACCCTGCTTGTTGATATAAAAAATAGTGATTACATTGTCCGAGGCTATCTGAACTACTCAGTCCCAAAGGGTAGACTCGAAAGACTGGAGGGCTTTGAAGAACACCAGAAGTTCCAGATAATTGATGTGCCTAGACGTCTCGTGTCCTTGCCAAGTGCCATGAGTGCGAAGATCAGCATAATGTGCTCCCCATCCCATAAGAGAAGTGTCGGTGTAGAGTGTCATCATCAGCTGTGGCTGTCGAAAAGGAACCCCGGTGGAAAGGTTGTCTTTGATCATCCACCACGTCAGTGTCTGAAAAACAAAAGCAGGCGGCTGAAGTAGGCGATGAGGAGAGTCGCAGTGCGGGTGGAAGAGATGGTTGAACCAGAGTTGCAAGGGTCTCATTCGCAATCTGGTGTTGGGTACCCATTGCAACAGTGGAGGACATATGGCCAAACAGTTTCTGGATGGAAAGTGCAGGAACAACTCGGCTCGTGGAGATCCGCTGAATGGAGGATTGAAGCTTGTCCTTTTGAGCTTGTGGAAGAAACGCTCTGGCTTGGCGTGAGTCAAGACGTGCTCCGATGAAGTTGATGACCTGTGAAGGAATGAGGAATGATTTTTCCATGTTAATACAAAGTCCGAGTCTATCTAAGAGGTTGCAAGTAATATCCTTGGCTGAAAGTAGGCTTTCTCTAGAGGAGGAGACAATCAGCCAGTCAACCAGATAGGGGTAGATATGGATGCTTTGTAGCCTCAGATGGGCACAAACAGGATCCATGCATTTGGTAAAGACCCGTGGAACAGTAGCAAGTTCAAAAGGGAGAACATCATACTCAAAAATATCGGTACTGACAGTGAATCAGAGCAATCGTCTATGTGCTGGATGAATACGAATGTGGAAGTACACATCCTTCAAGTCAAGAGATGAAAAACAATCCTCTCTCCTGAGCAACAGAAGGATATTTTGAAGGGTGGTCATCCAGAATTTTTTGGTCTTAATGAACTTGTTCGCGCCACATAAATTCAATATCAGGTGTAGACCACCATCCCGTTTTGGGACCATGAAATATCTCGAGTAGAAGCCATAGAGCCCCTTGGAGCAGGTGATTTGTCAGATCGCTCCTTTATGAAATAGCTGGGAAACTTCATCTCAAAGGACCACCAAAGGAGACGTGTAAGGGATCGGTCCCAATGGGGGCATGGTATGAAACTCAATTTTATATCTGTGCTCAACGATGGAAAGTACCCACTTGTCAGATGTGATGGACTCCCAAATGGGGAGTCAGTCTTGCAGCCAGTCCCCGAAAGGGAGAGGGGAAGGTGGGTAGGTAGAGAGAAGAGAGGTCCGTGTGTCCTGTCAACACTGTCGCTTGTCAGTGTCAGGACGAAGATGACCTTGCTGATAGTGGGGGGCCAGTTGTTTTCGGTTCCGCTGCTGTCGTGGTTGATATTGTTGAAGGGAGGCATATTGGTGGTAAGGCTGCTATCTGTAAGAGCGAGATGGTGGCCACTTACGTCTACTCTGGTTCGGGATCTCCATTCACCAGGTGGTGACTCAAGCTTTGTACATGTTCTCGAGTTTGTGGTTGGTATGAGCATTGAAAAGTCCAGACCCATCAAAAGGCATGCCCTCAATGTGTCTCCTTGTCTTGTTGGGAAAGTTGCACGAGAGCAGCCACGCATGCCAGCAGAGGGCGATGGAACCGACCAGAGTTCTCGAGACGCAGTTGACGTGATACCTCATCCTACTCAACTGCTGAATGGCCAGCTGCATAGCCTCGCGAATGAAGATGCAGCCCAGATCTCGTTGCTGCTCGGGCTTGGTCGATGTTATGGACTCCAGCCTTTACATTAAGTACAGATATCTGGCCATGGTAGTCTCGTAATTCGAGATACTCATATCCAGGCCCATTGCAGCAAAAATACAGCAATACATCCGGTCGATCTTTCGACTCTCCTTGTCTTGAAGAGTGGAGTGCTCCCTATTCTCCTGACCTTGTGACAACTTGATGACTATGGAATTAGGCTTCCAATGTTTCAGAAGGAAGGGGATGTCTTGTTCCCTAACCTTGTACATCAACTAATAATGTTGAGAGGTCAGGTGTGGCTGTTTCGGGTATTCCCAAGTGTCCGTCATGGCCTGCCGGAGAGTCGTAATCAATGGCAAAGAGATAGCTGAGGACTGTTCCTTGCAAACAATATCATAGAAATTGTCCACACTAGGGTCGACTCGGTGCTGGACTTTTATCTCCAACAATCTGGCCAGACGTGCCATTAGCTCTCCGAATGTTGAGTAAGACTCCTCCTGGGAACCTGGTCCCTGGTGGAGATGATGGCATCAGGCGAGGTGGAAGCCTTCTCCGAGTCCTCTGAATCTGAGTCGTATCGATACAGAGGACTGGAGGACGAACCAGCCGGAGATGAAGGAGGCTTGGAGAGAGCAGCCACTGATATTGAAGGGGCGTCTCTCTGTAACGGGTGAGGGTCATGGTGATGCACCAAGAGCATCAGATAATACCCATACAGTGGGAGGTAGTCCCAAGACTGGGACGGGTTGAATCCACCGCATGGCATCGGCACCCAATTCCTGGAGGCTGGTCTGAAGCATGCTGATGACGACACATGTCTGATTGAGGCTGCGGCCTTGGAGATGCCTCAGGTAAGGATGGCATCAGTGTAGGAGAGCATGCTGATGGCTGACTAGCCTGAGATCGGGCGGGCAAGTCCCGGATCTTGCCATCCAACATGGACCCACAAACCACGGCCTCACAACAGTCCAAAGTCGATGGTGCCAATACAGAGTTCCTTTGGGGGGGACCCCAGCAGGGTCATCTGTATCACGGCCTGGGCGGTAGGGCCGGAAGGAGTCAGAACCAAGACAGCCATCAGGATTGATGGAACAGTCAAGCTCGAGTCCCTCCGTGGTTCCTTGGCAAGCTTCCGTTGCTTGCAGTCTGGCTTATCAGCTTTAGCCTTTCGGGGCTTCTTCGGAGCCAAAGGCTCATCGGACCCTGTATGCTTCCTCTTTTCCTTTTGTTTTTGAAAAGGAGAACAAGAGGAGCAGGCAGTCTCCATAGAGGTCGCACCCTCAGTGGATAGGCGAGGGGGAGACACCACAGAAGGGCCTGCTGAGGTGGTCTGAGCAGTAAGCTGATCCGATGCAAGCAAGGCCTGGTCCCAGAGGATTTTCCAGAGATGGTTCTCACAGTTTTTCCAGGCTTGCTTGGTGAAGGATTGACAGTGGCCACATTTGTCAATCTGATGCCCTTCCCCTAAGCAGAGGAGGCACAAGTCATGAGGGTCCGTTGGGGACATTTTGGCCCTGCATTTGGAACACTTTCAAAATGCCACTCTCTGAGCCATTGAGGAAAGGAAAGGGAGAGCGAAGCAAGAAAAGTAGAATAACTGTAGAAGGGTTTATTTTTTTGTTTTTGTGGGGGGAGGAAAAAAGGGAGGAAAATTCCTAAATGGAGAAGATAAAGATTTTTTCCTTGGGAAGGGAGTTTTCTTAAAAAGAGAAGAACAACAAGAAAGTCAAACAAGAACAACAAGGTATAGCAAAAAGTATATAGAGAGAATAACGAACAGCTTGAGACAAAGTGATCGGCGGTCGAAAGAACACTGGGGAAATGGCGGGCGCTCTGTTCTTTATAGTATGGTGGAGGAGGGGTGTGGAGTTCCCACCAAAATCCGTTAAAGCTTTGAATCTTTCTCGGCTGCAGGCACTGCGCAGGCGCAGCACCCAAAATGTGTGATGCACAGAGGCCACAACGAAGAACAAACAACAATCTTCTTTGCACACAGAAACCTATCATGTCAGGTAGAGAATGGTTTAGCCTACATTCTTTGTCTGCATCGCTACAATTAAATCTTGGATAACTACTTCCAATTAAAAGAATTAAGAGTACCAATTGATGAGAAAGGCTGACACCACTGTGCATTCCGTCTCTTTCATTCTGAGAATCCTTTGCTGCTCACCCTCCACTTCATCTTCAGAACACAATTAAAGTATTGCTTCATCTAGCTTGCCTCAGCAGAAGGGAAAAATGAATGAGGTCTAAGGTGGGATATGGCAACAGATGTAGCTCCTAGGAGGCTAACAGTGGTAGCCTCTTAATACTGTTCATGGTAAAGGTGGGTTCTCCAGTTTAGCATATGGCAACTCTATCTGTGGTACACTCAGTTTCAAAATGTAAGCTTTTTACATGAGGGAACACATTTTTTAAAAAATCCCTAAACTATAAAGCACTTTGGAAATGTAAAATACCTCACAAACAGAGAATGCTGAAAAGAGTAGTCATAGAAATCCTGCTATTAAAATCTAGCTTCATGCAGTGTGGTGAGAAAGGACTCCATGGTCCCAATTTGTCTTGGAATACAAGCACCAGAGTCCACTTGTGCCTCTGCTTTCTCTGGTTCTTGTAAAAAGAGGCAGAAGGAAGGCACTGACAGGCTGAACAACTCTATCTAACTGGAACTCCTTGGTCCCTAAGAGGTCCCTAGAACCTCTTTTGATTGTTCTGCCTTGATTCTCTTTGAATCAGTTTTATCTTTGCCTTTGTGCCCTTAGCTTTCCATCACATTGAGCTATCCCTGCATGTCCCTGGCAGATGCTCTAACAACCATCCATGGGGAAGTATTCATTTGGAGAGTGTAAAATGTGACTGGGGACATTCAGCCATAGTTTCCTAGCAACCATGCTTTCATGGTCATGGAAACATTTTCAGCTGTCCCCATCACAACAGCTGCCACTTGATTGATGGAGGGCATGGGTCACATGTTATATTCATCGTGTGAAAACATCTGTGAGGACATTTGGGGTACATTATATGGAGTCATATTCTGATTATGTCAACCACTTCTTGTTTCCAAGGAAATATAGCAATTATTTGAAGAATAGATGGACAAAAGCACAGAACTATTGGTATTTTTCCTCTGGCCAGATTTTTAAGAAAGGAAAGAGCTTTTCAGTCAAGAGGTTTCAAGTTTTGTCACAGCATATCCACCTAAAAGTGAAGAAAGAGGCCTCAAAATCAGTAACATTTACATTACATGCAAATGTATATAAATTGCATCCAGGTAGTCCTTACTTGAAGAGAAAAAAAGCGGTTTCTAGAAGGGATAATTAGGAGTAGAGGGGTGGAAGTGAAGAGGTGCCCAGCCATTTTGCTAAGCACAAATGTCCCTTCTAAATCACTCTTCTAAATGGCAACATTCCCATCATTGAGTTCAAAGTGCACACTCATCAAAAAGCATCACTGGACCACAGCTCTTCATGCCTGTATATAATCCATAGTTTGTCCCTCAAATGCCAGTGGGGGTTGAGGACAGACAGACATATCACCTCTATAATGACAACAAAGGAACAATTTCAAATTTCTGTTTGATGTATCAAAGTGATACATCAACAAGGGCAGATTATTAGCCCAGCTTTAAAATCCTACTATTGAATATGTACACTATTTTAAATTGGAGAATAAGAGCTGTATTTGTGGTGCTTGTAGTGGTGGTCACTAAATTCTCCATACCGATAAGTTTATACCAATGTTATTAACAAGAGATAATCCATTTTGTTGAGCTGAGAGATCTGTGCCTTTAATTTCCATGTCTAGTACACATGCTGATTCAATTGCATTCAAGCTGGGTGCAGAACCAGTGAACTGGCCAGAGATTGAGGTGATCCAGGAGAATCATCCACATGAGGTCTGAAATGTGGGGTGAGATCAACACTGCCTTTCCTTTAATGGCAGAAAATTTCCCAGCTTCTCAAAGGAGACCTCAGGGATCATGGAGCAGCTGCTAACTGGCCATGCATGATCTGAAAAGGGTTCTAAGAATTCAAGAGGGAAACTGATGCCTGCACCCCTCATGTGAGTACATTTTTTATGGGGAGCACTGAAAATGTGAAAGATTTCTATTAAGAATGAGTGAAACACTTCTTCAGACAAGGCCTTGCTTATTCAAGGTACATAATGAACATCAGACAATGGTATTTCCTTTGAGTACAGTAGATGTATACAAGAACTCATATGCTTTGTTCTTATAAAGTTAAACTTGATATCAAAATATGCTGCCAGGTTCATAATACTACAGTCATGAGCCTATTTAAATAAATAAATAAATAAATAAATAAATAAATAAATGTCTTTCTTTTCCTGTAAAATGTATGGTTTCTACTTTCAATTTTTAGTTTTTCCTACTTTTTACTTGACAAAAGCTTAGATGGATGCAGCAGTTTACAGCTTTCTTTCTTGCTAAAGTATTGTGTATGTTCACAGAGGTAGTGATACAACAGCACAATCATATGCATGTCTATTTAGAAGTAAATCCCATAGAGTTCAATGGAGTTTAATCTCAGATAATTAATGGCTGTAGCCTAAGTCATTTGGACTTCTGAGGCTGTAGTCCTGTGTCTATCTGGGAATAAACACCACGAAACTAAACATGCCTAGTATTGCTCTACACATTTAGGCAATGTGCTTATTAGAACATTTTATGTTAGACCTGATATATTTCATAGTGTTAAAGCAGTAGAACAAGTTTCATTTGATAAAAAAGAAATGCATAACTATTTCAAGTTCCCACAAAAATCCAAAAATCCAAATCTCACCCCTGCCTCCACAGCTTCAAAATTTCTAAAAAGTTTACATCACTATTACTACTGAAATGCCTTCTGAGGAATCTTCTGCTATTTCCTTTTCCCAGGAAGGTATGTGCCACTTACCTGTAATCCACTTGACACTATTTATTTTTTCTCAGGAGTACGCTATGCCAGAATAGGTGCATGCTGGGGCTGCACTCACATTTCCCCTCCTAAAGTAATCATTGGACAACAAATTAACTTTAGTGGACCCTCCATAGCTAACCATGTGCACAAAGGGCCTTGGGAATGGCCTCTGCCAGACGTGCTGCCAAGCAGCAGCCAGGCAATGCTGAGAAACACCAACCAGTGGACAGATTACCACAAGGGAGCTTCACAAGTGCAGATGCCTTTAAAGCCTGGCACTTATGCACACAAGAACTGGGCACAAGGGCCTAATAATAGAGGAAGACAAACACAAAGAGCAGAATGTCCAAGTCTAGTTGCCTTTTCATTTCTTCTAAAGTTACGCCTGATCAGTGAAATCAAACACACAGCAGTTAAAACTCTAATAAACAACGTCTGCAAAAATACAACTGCCACCTTCAAGGGCTATTGAAAAATGATGCATGTGTTTGCATACACCTCAAAGGTCATTCCACGTGTTATTTAACAGAAAACCTCGGCTTGCTACTCAAAAGAGGACCGCTGCAACCAACTGTGAAGGTCTGATGGTTGCACCTGTGTAGCACGTGTTAGCAAGCATGTCTTTTTACATGCATACTTTATGTGAATACACATGCACAATGTTAGAAGCTCTTAGATGTACAAGTAATATGAGAAAAGAATTGTTGCTTTTCAAATTGCCTTCACGAGAGTAAAACTCAACATTCAGACTGCTTAGATTTTACAGATCAGGTAAGGCCCCACTCACAAGCCAAACCAAAAGAACAGTCCCAGATTCTTTGCTCTAGAATGCTAAAATATTTTTTTAGCAATCCATTTGTGCTTTATCTTCTGCAGATGGTTGTGAAGCATAATCATAGCAATGAAAGGAGTGAGTGGAGGGTAGGAAAATATATGTATATTCATATGTGTCCCAGCAACAAAATGTTCTGCAATTTTTGTGGCAACATGTAGGCGTAGTCCCTTATAAGCTGAATGGTTTGATGGGAAAAAAATAGCAAGAGGAAGGCATATGCTGTTTCCTCTTGTATCTGTACCTATGAACGATTGCAGCTCCCTATCTCTGACAGACCCTACTTCACAAGACAAATCAAGATATTTAACCTCTTAGATACTCCTTTATATGACACAAGTTTGTGCCATCATATTTCATAGATATCCCCCATTTAATACCTGTCATTCTTAAAGAATCAGAGCAGAGGTAAGGACAGGGGTTGGGGGGGGGGTTGCTTTTTGGCTTGTTCTGTTCATGCAGCTCTGACAGTTGATACAGTAAAATCAAGATTTTTACTTTGTGACAACTCCAGGGGCTGAAATGCCTGAACTCATGAGAAACAGTCTCCACACATCAAGTAGTTTTTAAGAATGCAACCATCACAATGGACTTCCACAATGACATTCTGGTGACCAAGACCAAACACCCAAGAAAAGCTGTGCAGCAGTATGGAACGGAAAGTCATATGCAAACCATCACCTGTAAATGAGACACCCACTCCCCTGCAAGGACAGGTGAAAAACACAGCATGCCTTACCTTTTGTCTGCAACCAAGTCAAGCCCAAGGAGTGTGTCACGTTAGAAAGAAAAGACTGGAGAATCTGCAAAATAAGCCCCGCATACAGATACAAATTAAAAATATTGCATTGGAAAGGTCTTTTTTCCACTTCTGTGCGCACACACACACACAGCCATTCAGTTAAAAAAAGCACAAAATCCATACAAAAAGCGACAAAATCCCTCCTACCTAAAGCCCCCCATTCAATCCAAACAAATGTATACCCTGTGCTTTACACACAGAGCCTAAATTATTTCAACATTCGCAAATACTGCATCTAATTCACAGCAGGAAGGGCTCCTGTGGACCAGCATATTGCAGGTATTAAAAAGGCATTCACATAAAGCTGATGGTAAAACAAAGAGGGGTGGGGGGGTGAGGGAATCATTACCAGCTCTTGTGCTGCAATACCACAAAGGCATATCCTTAAATAACTGCAGCATAATCATTCTCCCAAAGCATTAATATCCGTGAGCTTGCTGTCTATCTCCAGACAGACACAGTCTGCCAGCCACCAGCTTGTAGCCTCCGTATGTGTGTCGAGAAAGAGGAAAACTGCAAATTAGATAAAGTCCCCGCAGTGGTGAAAAGGAAAAGAGGCCGAGTGGAAGACACAGAGGGAGCTCGCCGGCCACAGAATTTTCCAGAATGATGGCAAGCCAGCCAGCTCCGCCATCATTCACTTACAACAGGATGCTGCACTTGCCTCAGCTTAAGCATTCTGTCAAAAGGGTTCCTGGTATCGAATGCCTGACAAGCATTTTAATTGCAACTAACCAAAACGTGTCTTCAGCAATCAGGCCTCTAATCCTAGGAATCAACTGGCTTCCTTTTGTCTCACTGATAAATGTGCACAGAGACAACAGAAAACTGCATATTTAATATAGCTTTATGAATCTAAATTTGAAAGAGGTTTTGCATGTATTATTACTACTACTGGTCATCCCTTTATGGCTTTATTTTTAAGTCTTTGTATCTTACAACCCATTTATTTTCACAAAGAAAGAGGATTATTTATGATAGAACATGACTATGTGAGATCATTTTTTTTTTCAGCATTATCCTTTGAAAGAAAAAATCATACTACAAGCAAAAGTTGCCCCTAGATTTCTGTTCTAAGTCAGAATTCTCTACCACAGGACACACAGAAAAAAAAAAGTCAGACCAGATCTAAAACCTGTACTATGGATTGGAAACATTAGCAGAAACATGCTATTTGCATGGATAAACATAATATCATTGAACAACAATTTCAAATATTACTCTTGACCAAATATTTTTTGTTTTATTTTTTTAAATGGAAGGTAACTCAGACAGTAACCCCCCCTTTCTTTCAGAAGTGCAACCCACTCTTATTCATGTATACCCAGAAACAAATCTCCTGACTTCAGTATGACTAACTTCAGGTAGGTGTACACAGGATTGCAGCCATTCAGCTATTTATAATGAACCTCCAGAATGCAGAAGAGCAATTGTCAGCTTAAATATCTCTTCTCATAATCAACTGTTATGCATTCCTTATGTTCTCCTTTAGGGGAGTTGGGAGGAAATACTGGAGACAAGTACTTCCAGAAATTGTGATCCTATAAAAATATATTTGGGCAAGAGTTCCATTGAACTTAAAGGGTCTTACTCCTTATGCAAATACATATGAATCAGCTGCAAGAACATTTTCACAAGTAATGCTAAGGTTGAAACTTGTAGTTCTGATATGCACACAGTTGTGTCTGAAAACAAAAGTCAGCTGTCTAGTTGTCCCCTTCCCAGCCACAACCCCTTCTGAATCATTTATTTGTTAATTATTTATAGTATTTGTATGCTGCCCCACAACCTTGGGAATAAAGTTCTTTATTCTTCATTCCACAACAATGGCTTGCCACCATGAAATATACAATTGGTTGCAAAATAGGTAAACTGCAGTAGAGCAAGGGGTGGACCTGCACACAAGACTGCCACTTTTAGAAGCAACCACATATCTGGGTCCGGACTGAAAAAGAAGTTTTCTTCATCATCATCATCATCTGCCCCACAGCCAAAGATCCCTCTTCTCATAGTCAAAGCACATTAAATGCATTGGTGGTACCTATGTAAAACAGCAAAATGCAATGCTAGGTGCCACATGGACCCACCTGTTTTCCATTGGGACTGTAGCATGTAGGGAGTGGGAATTTAACCCTTCTCTCTCCAGCCATAATCCCAGCAACAATTAGCACCCTAGGTTGCAATAAGTCTTACAATAAAAATTAATTGAAATATAGGGAACACTTTTCAGGACAACAACTGGGGAATCTTTCCTAGCACTGCATTTCTAAATAAAATCCTCCCCGCAACACAGAAACAGTATTGTTTCCAGTACATACATAATCACTATTGACACATTTTGGTGTAACTTAAGAGTTGAACGCCACTCCATTCCAGATAGAATGTGAAGAAGAGTACATAAATTAATAAATAAAGTATATGTAATACAGCTTTAACATTAAACTTGCATTTGAAATTAAACAAGTCTTTCCAGTGGTGTAGTCAAATAGCAGTCATGCCAGATGAAGCAGATGAGATGCTAATCCAATGTTGTTTGTGAAAACAGCAGTAGAATGTCAGGCTGTGTCCTGAAGACTGATGCTGAACTCTCCAATTTCCTGATGAGGTGGGAGGGAGCAGACAGATACGCCCCCTGCCAGTTTTTCCAGCAGGCATTCTACACTTTACTGCTATGCCTTGCAGTATCCTTAGAATTCTGCCTGCCGGAGTGAGACGGGGAGAAGGGGCAAGGGCTAAATGGAGAGGGGAGTCCACCATTGTTGGATTTCGGACTTTATCCATGTGTGTAAGTACATGCCATCCATCTATGTGTGGCAGCTTTGTAAGCCTAAACAACCCTAAATCCATTCCTTGCAAGCCAGGCCATTGTGCCCCAGTGAAATGGGCACCTCCTCAGCATGACAAGATGATCATCACTTGTGCACATTTTTTTCCATTAAATCACAGGCAGATACTGAAATTGATGAGTCTGACTTTCTAGATTATGGAAAGAAATTGAACATGGATCAGCATGGTAATCCAAATCTTAAAGAACTGTCTTAATTTCTTTACATGATCTCAGCTAAATGCCCCACTTCTCCTTAGCTATTTCAGTTCTAAAAGGCATTAAAGAGTTTGGATTTAGTAGAAACACAGAAACAGAGCGAGTCAGAAGGGGTCTCCCGGGCCATCTAGTCTGACCCCTGGCTCTAGCCAGCTCCGCTCACAACATGTCCACCATGTGCATGTCCAGCCTATCTTTGAACACCCTCACTGATGGGGCCTCAATCACCTCTCATGAAAGCCCATTCCATACCCTCGGGGTCCTAACAGTCAGGAAGTGCTTCCTGGCATCTAAATTGAACCTTGGCTCCCTGAGCTTTCCTCCGTTGGAGCGCGTCCTGCCTTCCTCTGCAGGGGAGAACAGGTCTCTACCCACCTCCGTGCGACACCCCCTGTGTGTTGCCAACATATACCCTCTGAGTCTCCTCTTCTCCAGGCTGAAGAGATCCAGTTCCCTCAGCCTCACCTTATACAGCATCCCGTGCAAACCAGCCACCAACCTTGTGGCCCTTCGCTGCACTGACTCTAACCTGGTTATATTCTTTCTGTAATGAGGGACCCAAAACTGAACACAATACTCCAGTTGCGGGCGCACTAGAGATATGTAGAGTGGTAGTAATACCTCTCTTGGTCTAGAAGCCACACTTCTGGCTATGCAACCAAGGGTGGCATTCGCCCTCTTGACCACCGCATCACACTGCTGACTCATGTTTAGCCTGCAGTCAACCAGCACCCTGAGGTTCCTTTCACAAGTGTTGCTCTCCAGCCACTTGTCACCTAACCTGTACTTATGACACCCATTCCTATGCTCCAAGTGCAAAACCTTGCACTTATCCACACTGAACGCCATCCTGTTGTCTCCTGCACACTTCCACAGTCTGTCCAGATCTTTTGGATCTGGAGTACCTGCTCCTCAGTTGTGCCCACTGCCCCAGTTTTAGTATCATCTGCGAATTTGATCAGCAGACTGTTCACCCCCTCTTCCTTGTTGTTGATGAAAAGATTAAACAGGATCGGCCCCAGGACAGAGCCCTGGGGGACCCCATTGGTCACTGGCTGCCATCCCAATGATTCCCCAATAATGATTACCGTCTGCTTTCGGTCAGTCAACCATGCCCTAATCCACCAGACAGCGCTTTAGTGTATCCCAAAACTCCTCAGTTTCTCCACCAGGATATCATGGGGCACTTTGTCAAAGGCCTTGCTGAAATCCAGGTATATCACATCCACTGCATCCCCTCCATCTAGCCATCTCGAAACCTTGTCATAGAATTCCACAAGGTTTGTCTGGCAGGTCCTGTTTTTGCAGAAGCCGTGTTGTGTGGCCGCCAGCCTCCCTTCCCTATCTAGCATCAATAGATCTCTCTGTATTATGAGCCTTTCCTTTGTTTTTCCTACAATGGATGTAAGGCTAACTGGTCTGTAATTCCCCATGTCCCTTCTTGAAAATCGGGACCAGTGTCGACACCTTCCAGTCCTCTGTTACTTCACCCGTTCTCCACAAGGCCTCAAAAATGGAGGCCAGCGGGCATGAGAGAACCCCTGCCAACTCTCTAAGTACTCTCGGGTGTAACCCGTCAGGGCCTGGCACCTTTGTAACATCCAATGTCTTGAGGAGCCTCTCAACTTCAAGGGGGGTGCCTCTAATCTGTGTTCCTAAATCCCCCGCCTCATCTAATCTCCCAATCTCCAGTAGGAACTTTCTCTTTCAGCCACAGAATTTAAAATTTAACTTTATGTAACATATCTGGGGCAAGGCTTTGCAGAAGAAATGTGCTTACCATGGCTTAAATTATTTAAATCAGTTTCTGAAAGGAGATGCTGTCTACTCCATGCTAAGTTTCTGTCATGTTCACTAATGGAAAAGATTCCAGGTAAAACGGTATCCCAAAGATTTTAAGGTGGTAGCTTATTTTTGTTGTTCAGCGATAGCCTCTGCTAAAAGTCTGGATACAATAAAAATATCTCCTTTCCCCCATTTGCTTGTCTCCATCCATCCCTTCATCAGGTGCCAGAGGCAGTGTGACAGACACAAAAATTTTGCTTACTTTGCTTTTGAAAAACTTTTTGCAGTCAGGCCAAGACTACTCAGAGAATAAAGCTCCATATATTCATTCATCAAAGTGTCTCTGGGTCCATCCAGATCTGGACAATGAAAAGACAAAATCCCAGGATTGAAATATAAATCTTTATTCCTCAGTGTAGCCAATGCATTTCCACTCTGTACCATATATTTATACGACCCCTAAGCCTGGCAAAAATCATATTCCTCAGGCTGATTTTGGCCTTTTCCATTAATTCATCCATATATTGAGATATTAACTGCTATTGTAGTTGATAGGCTTCCAGAATGTATTACAATATTGATTTGAACAGATCAGGTGAGATTTCTCAAACATAAAGGGCTGACAAGTTTACATTTAGTTGTAGATTAGAGTTTCAGCCATCTGTGGCACTACGGATGCTGTTGATCAATATATTTGGTAATTTGTCTACTTATTCAATTAACTGGCCAAAATCTGAACTGATGTCAATTGGAGATTCTATAGCTCATAGCATAAATAAAATATGCAAATAAATATTAGCAGATTGGCATTTTCCATGGTGTCTAGACAGTATTACTTATCTTGGAATACTTATTCACAGAGAAAGATGCCAATTGATTAAGCTTGGTTTGAATAAACTGATTAATACATTTTCTAAGGACTTAAAAAGATGGACAGCTGTAAAACTGATTTTGTGGGGAAAATAAATTTAAGATAAATATTAGGTTGCAGATTGTTTCCGTTATATGTAGGATTCCCTATCTATAACTGGCAAATATTTCAGAAAATTCATTGTTTCGTAATATTTTGGGGGGTCCCTTTTCACCATGATTAGCCCTGAAAAGGATGTGATTTCCAAATAATGAAGGTGGGTTTTGTTTTCCAGATATTGCCTCATACCATCAGGCTTATCTGCTGACCCATGCTGAATATTGGTCCTTCCCATATGTACTGGATCTTCTGCTTTGGTCGGTTCTAGCTGAGAACTGCCCAGAGATCTTTGGTTACGATGCAGTATAGAAATGAAATAAAACACAACTGCAACGTCTTCTCATTTGGTTATTCTGTCTAAATTGATACCATTAAGTTCTGCATGGATAAGAGTGCATACAGTTCCTCCAAGATTTTCAACAGTTCAAGATATCATAGTGTTTTCCCATACCAAATAGACTTTATAGTGCAATCCAGATCTAACAATCAGCAAGATAAAGCTTTCAAGCAGATAAAATGCTTTTTATTTTGGATCAACTAGTGGATGGTGATGATGAGATTCTATTGTTTTCTCTCTTGACTACCAAATAAAATTTGCCAGCAATTGATGAATGGCAGCAATTGCAACTGTTGTTGTTAGTTGCAAAGTCATGTCCGACCCATCATAACCCCATGGACAACACTCCTCCAGGCCTTCCTGTCCTCCATCATCTCCCAGAGCCCACCTAAGCTCACACCAACTGCCTCAGTGACTCAATCTAACCACCTCATCCTCTGCTGTCCCCTTCTTCTTTTGTCATCTATTGTTCCCAGCATTAGGCTCTTCTCCAGGAAGTCCTTCCTTCTCATTAGGTGGCCAAAGCATTTGAGTTTCATCTTCAGCATCTGGCCTTCTAAAGAGCAGTCAGGGTTGATCTCCTCTAGGACTGACCGGTTTGATCGTCTTGCGGTCCAAGGGACTCGCAGGAGTCTCCTCCAGCACCACAATTCAAAGGCCTCAATCCTTCGGCGCTCAGCCTTCCTTATGGTCCAGCTTTCACAGCCATATATTGCAACTGGGAAAACCATAGCCTTGACTATACACACTTTTGTTGGCATGGTGATGTCTCTGCTTTTTAGTATGCTGTCTAGTTTTGCCATAGCTTTCCTCCCCAGAAGCAAGCGTCTTTTAATTTCTTGGCTGCAGTCTCAATCTGCGGTGATCTTGGATCCCAGGAAAACAAAATCTGTCACTACCTCCATTTCTTCCCAATCTATTTGCCAGGAAGTGAGAGGACCGGATGCCATGATCTTAGTTTTCTTAATGTTGAGTTTCAAGCCAACTTTTGCACTCTCCTCCTTCACCCGCATCAAGAGGCTCTTTAGTTCCTCTTCACTTTCTGCCATTAGAGTGATATCATCTGCATATCTGAGGTTGTTGATATTTCTCCCAGCAATCCTAATCCCAACTGGTGATTCATCTAGCCCCGCCTTTCTCATGATGTGCTCTGCATATAATAGGCAGGGCAACAGTATACAGCCTTGCCGAACTCCTTCTCAATTTTGAACCAATCAGTGGTTCCATGTCCAGTTCTCACTGTTGCTTCTTCACCTGCGTATAAGTTTCTCAAGGGACAAATAAGATGGTCTGGTACTCCCATATCTAAGACCTTGCCACAATTTGTTGTGATCCACACAATCAAAGGCTTTAGCATAGTCAATGAAGCAGAAGTAGATGTTTTTCTGGAACTCCCTAGCTTTCTCCATGATCCAGTGTATGTTGGCAATCTGATCGCTAGTTCCTCTCCCTCTTCGAAATCCTGCCTGTACTTCTGGTAGTTCTCAGTCCACATACTGCTGGAGCCTAGCTTGTAGGATTTTGAGCATAACTTTGCCAGTGTGTGAAATGAGTGCAAAGGTGCGGTAGTTTGAACATTCGGTAGTTTGAGCATTGCCCTTCTTTGAGATCGGAATGTAAACTGACCTTTTCCAATCCTGTGGCCACTGTTGAGTTTTCCAAATTTGCTGGCATATTGAGTGTAGCACTTTTACTGCATCGTCTTTTAGGATTTTAAATAGCTCAGCTGGAATACTGTCACCTCCACTAGCTTTGTTGTTGCTCAGACTTCCTAAGGCCATTTGACTTCACATTCCAGGATGTCTGGCTCGAGGTCAGTGACCACTGCATCATGGTTATCAGGGACGTTAAGATCTTTCTTCTATAGTTCTTCTGTGTAGTCTTGCCACCTCTTCTTAATCTCTTCTGCCTCTGTTAGGTCCCTGCCATTTTGGTCCTTTATCATGCCCATCTTTGCATGAAATGTTCCCTTCATATCTCCAATTTTCTATTCTATTGTTTTCTTCTATTTCTTTGCACTGTTCATTTAAAAAGGCATTCTTATCTCTTCTATCTATTCTCTGGAATTCTGCATTCAATTTTTTGTATCTTTCTCTTTCTTCCTTGCCTTTCACTTCCCTTCTTTCCTCAGCTATTTGTAAAGCTTCCTCAGACAGTCATTTTGCTTTCTTGCTTTTCTTTTTCTTTGGGATGGTTTTAGTTGCTGCCTCTTGTACAATGTTGCGAACCTCTGTCCATAGTTCTTCAGGCACTCTATCTATCAGATTTAATTCCTTACATCTATTTGTCACCTCTACTGTATATTCATCAGGGATATGATTTAGGTCATACCTGAGTGGCCCAGTGCTTTTCCCTACTTTCTTCAATTTAAGCCTAAATTTTGCAACCTGAAGCTCATGATCTGAGCCACAGTCAGCTCCTGGCCTAGTTTTTACTGACTGTATAGAGCTTCTCCATCTTTGGCTGCAGAGCACATAGTCAATCTGATTTCTGTGTTGACCGTCTGGTGATGCCCATGTGTAGAGTCGTCTCTTGGGTTGTTGGAAAAGAGTGTTTGCTATGACCATCGTATTCTCTTGACAAAATTCTACCAGCCTGTGCCCTGCTTCATTTTGTACTCCAAGGCCAAACGTGCCTGTTATTCCGGTTATCTTTTGGCTTCCTACTTTAGCATTCCAATCCCCCATGATGATAAGGACATCATTTTTTGGTGTTAATTCTAGAAGGTGTTGTAGGCCTTCATAGAACTGTTCAACTTCAGCCTCTTCAGCACCAGTGGTTGGGGCATAGACTTGGACTTCTGTGATGTTGAATTGTTTGCCTTGGATTCGAACTGAGATCATTCTGTCATTTTGGAGACTGTATCCCAATACTGCTTTTCCTACTCTTTTATTGACTATGAAGGCTACTCCATTTCTTCTGAGGGATTCTTGCCCGCAGTAGTATACCTGATGGTCATCTGAATTAAATTCACCCATTCCTGTCCATTTTAGTTCACTGATTCCTAAGATGTCGATGTTCAGTCTTGTCATCTCTTGTTTGACCACATCCAGCTTGCCTTGATTCATGGATCTTACATTCCAGGTTCCTATGGAATATAGATCTTTGCAGCATCAGACTCTCCTTTCACCACCAGATACATCAGCAACTGAGTGTCCTTTCGGCTTTGACCCAGTCGCTTCATTCTTTCTGGTGCTACTAGTACTAGGCCTCTGCTCTTCCCCGGTAGCATACTGGACACCTTCCGACCTGAGGGGCTCATCTTCCAGCATCATATCTTTTTGCCTTTTGGTACTGTCCAAGGGGTTTTCATGGCAAAGATACTGGAGTGGGTTGCCATTTCCTTCTCCAGTGGATCACGTTTTGTCAGAGCTCTCTGCTATGACCTGTCCATCTTGGGTGATCCTGCATGGCATAGCTCATAGCTTCATTGAGCTACGCAAGCCCCTTCACCATGACAAGGCAGTGATCCATAAAGGAGTTGGAACTGTAGCATTTTTTAATATCTAGGTTTAACCCAGTTGCTTTTACAGCATCGTAAGTCCCTGTCATAACTGGAAACACTGACTGCTGTTCAGACAAAGCACCCTATGATTCCTGTTTACAGACACTTGTTACTGATGGATAAATATGATATGCAAGTTTTTTAGCAGGAATGCAATAGGGAACTGGATGATCTCCATCAGATTAATCAGTGGATCACCACTTTGGTGTCTATACCTTTCAAGTTTCTGGATCTTAGATTGCATCTTATTCAGCAAAAACTTCTGTTCAGTGTCTGTTGAACACTGTGGAATCTTTTTAATTTGGCTAACTGCTGATGGTGCAATGCAGCTGACAAATTTTTTGGCTATGGTCCAGTAACAGGTGTGTGTGTGTGTGTGTGTGTGTGTGTGTGTGTGTGTGTTTGAGGGGAAGGTTATTATATGGATAGATTTCCTATTGGAACAATCTGTAATATTTGCTGATGTACAGAGGCTTTTAAATTTGAGCTCTAACTCCAATTTATAATGCCATCCAAACTTGACAGGGGTGGGCTGCAGAAGGGCTAAACAATCCTTGTATAAACCTAAAACAACCCATAATGTTTAATCCTTACACAATATTCAAAGTGGCCACTTGCATATGCCAAGGCCTACATGGCTATATAGCCTTGGTAGGCTGTCTGTTCCCGCATACAAGGTCTTAGAAATTTGCATCTCAGTTACAGATATACAAAAACACACACATAAACATCCAGAGAAATATACTATTTTGCTGGATTGCATGGCATGACATAAATTGTTAGCAGATAATACTGACAAAAAACTAAATTCATAGCTCCTTATAATCTCAGGGTATCTCCACCATACTTTAGCTCAGTAATTTGGAGCAACAGTACACTTGCTTTTCCTTTGCACATGGGGAGCAGACTTCAAGCTTTTCTCTAGCATCCTGAGATCCATTCACTAGAACTGGGGCAAAATGGTAGCTCAGGAGGAAATTGCCTACAGTACCCCATGTGCCATAAAAACATGAGGCCCATGCTGGATCAGACCAAATGCCTGCCTAGTTCAGTATTCTGATCCCACAGTAATTGACCAGGTGCCTGGTGGGACTACAGCAGGACAGGTGGGTGCGTGGCCCCCTTTACAAGCAGAATTCCATGTACAGTACAATTCTTAGGAGCCAAGCCAATCAATACAAAAGTGAGCATTTACTTTAGATTTTCCAAATTGTGAGAGGGAGCTTTTTTAAAAAATGGATTTTAACAAATATTTATCAGGTAAGAAATATTAGATTGTCCCAAAATTGACAGTTCCCGCTTTTAAAAAGCTCCTCATACTTTGAAACTGTTCTTTAGACAAGGGTTGCTTCACTGCACATACACTTAGTTCATGGATGACAGGCTACATTCACCAGTTTTGCAAGCCTGTGTGAAGATGAAACATCATAAGAAACCACAAACCATAACAATATTCAAGTATTTCAGGTCCCAGAATGAAACTAGCTCCTGGCACCCAATCATTTATCTTACAACACTAGTTGTCTACTCTGACATTCCTATGAACCACCATTTTTTTCCTGGATGGAACCTACAACTGAAAACTCTGAAAAACACAAAGACTCTGTTCTATCACATCTGTGAAAAAATATTCTAAAGGGACTCTGCTGTGAAGAAGGTTAAGGCAGAATCCATCATTATTAACCATCTCTATGGTTACTGGTATAAAAGATCAGGCATTCAAAAGAAAGGAGCAATGGGGGAGGCAGCAAAAAACAAAAAACATCTCAACTAATGTAGTCAGTCTCAGCAGGTATGAAAACTATAAATTAAACAATAGCAGAACCTTCAAAAATCAATCTGAAAATTTTCCGTGCAATAAAGGCTTGCTTTTCTTCCCCTCACTTTATGTTTCTTTAGAGAAAGCCAATATGCAACTATCTTACCTGCACATTTCATTTTGGCAGTAAGTTCATTCAAGATCTTAAAAACAGGATAGCCTGTTTCCCTGAAGCTTGACCCTGTTTCCCAGATTTTGTATTGAATTTATTCATCTTGCTAATATTTCTGTGCTCCCCCTCCCTAATAGTTCATCAGTTTATCTGAGGTCTAAGATCATCCATAGTTTCCATAGCAATGTTTCAACTGCAGAAACTTTTGTTTCTATTTCCATATAATTTCAGGTAACAACTGGTCTCTTTTTTCACATGCTTGCATTATATTAAAATGGAGAGGGAAAGAGATCAGACTCACTGATAACCCAGAAAACCACTCTCAAGTGGTACACAACAAGAGGGAATAGAATGAATGAAGAACAATCAGTTAAATTGTGTCATTCCTTTGATCATTATTTTGGTGCAGAAGATGCCCTATTGGTCAATATTTGCCTGGAAGTGCTGGATATTTTGTGGAAAAACACTGATTTCCTTGATGTAAAATCGTATTTGCATAAACACGTTAGCTGTTCATGAGACTGGTCTTCCTAACTAAAGTATCATTCATACTTTTGGTTTAGATATTGAGTAGTCACTGCATTTTTATTTGGGTAGCCTCAAACCCACTTTGGGATAGTGGGTAGATGGTTTCCTTATCTGTGTCACATTATGGTCTCACTTCAACCTGGAATGCCCTCTAGCTTATTCCACCCATGTGTGCAGGTCACAGAGCAAAAGGCCTAGAAAGGGGCATCTGCACTAGCTGTCTCGCAAATGCAAGCCTGCCTCTCCCTCAGGCTGGAGAATGAGTTTTGTAAGATCTTTTTCTCTGGGCTAGAAGGTTCACCTTTCAATAATTTTAGCAGCTCTGGTTAGTCCAGTTGTTGTGTTTTCCATTCACTTATAAAACTGTAACCCAACTTAAAGTTTGCACATAAAGCTAAGTCACCCTGGATATACAGTGGGTCAGCTGTTGCTCCCCAACCCATGTTATTCCTGACAATTGGATGAGCAGCAAAATAGCATGGCTTGTTTCCCCCAGTCTGCTCCCTGTGCATATCTCATTATCCTTTGTAGCACAACCAGTCCAGTCTCTTTGCACCAGCCGCACTTGGCTGCAATGGCTACCCCTTTTTGGAGCGTCATTCTGCCTAGCAGATCTGACCTCAGTGAAGTGCTCTGGGGCAAGCTTAAAATCCTGTCACTATCAGACTAGGACAGCTACCCAGATCAGGTAAGAGATGCTGCACTTCTGCCCCACTCCACCCCAACCCAGCTTTGCCTGCTTTGCTGGTTAGTAAACTGGCAGGAGAGGTTTGTGCGCCTTCCCTGCCCAAACAGAGATGTTATCTTGAAGGCTACTTAGTTTGATTCCCCTGCCACTGAAACCAGCTATTACAATGTTTGTTATTTCCAGTCTTCAGGAAAAGGCTTCACCCCAGCACAAGTTGTATTGCTCTTGGAAGTGTACAACTTGTAGCCCTATTTCTCATACCTGCATTTAGACAGAAAAAAGGCCTGCAATTCCCAGTGTGCCCCAGCCAGCCGTCAGAGATGTGGGCCCATTATCTGTCTGAACCTGTGAAGGATTGCCTCTAAACATGTTAAATATTTGCAAGGCAGTATTGGATCACCATGGAGGCAGTCAATACGACCATGTGAAATGATGGAGAAAACAATTGAACATTACTCTTTCATCACATGGGTTGCACAGGGTGCAGGACTGGGACTCAGGCAATTTGGGTTCTAGTCCCTGCTTGCCATGAAGCCAACTGGGTGACTTTGGGCCAGTCACACACTGTCAGCCCAGCCTACCGCACAGGGTTATTGTTGTGGGGATACATTTGAGAGCAGGAAAAGGAGAATGATGTAAGTCACTTTGAGTTCTTTAAAAGAAAAAAGGTAGGATAATAAATAAATAAATAACTGGGCCCGTGCGTTTGATGTGTGGATGTATCCTGCAGCAAATTCAAAATATTTACAACAGTGCTAGGATTAACAACAGACCTGCCCAAACTGGTATCCTTCCAAAGGGATGCAGCAGGTATAATATATCTTTAGATGGCGCTTTTTCTGTGGTGGCATCCCAATTATGGAACATTTCACTATTGAAGATTCATGAGGTGCCTACTTTATTGAGTTTTAGATGCCTGATGAAACCATATCTATTTAGATGACAGCACTGGTTTTAATGTTAATTTATTATTTTTTTAACATTTTGTTGATTTATATACTGTTTTATTTTGTCCATTTATTACAATATTAAATTGTATTATCTTATTAATGTTATTATTGATATTTTATTGCAATGCCCGCCCAGAGAGCATTATGCTAATAGATAGCTTTTGTATATATTTAATAAATGAATGAATGAATAAGTAAATCTTTGACTAATTTAGGGCTGCGGTAAAATTCCTGCAGTGTCAAGGTACAGGAAGGAGAGGGGAGGGTTACAAAACAATTCATACACTTTTTTGCACATATCCTTTTTTCTTTCTGTTTATTGGTTTCTGTCTGCTGCCTTTGCTTTATTCTTTCAAACAGGTATGAACATATGGCTGTCAGAATTTTCCCTGCTGAGTCCAAGTACATGACTGTGATGGGCTGGCATAATATTCAGACCCTATTAACAATATACCATTCTGTATGTTAAAGAGATTGTACTGAAAATTGCACAAGCAATATGATTATTTTTAATTTGTTATATATGAGGAACTATATTCAGGAGTGCAGAAGCAAATAGGAGTTTAGGTTTCACAAGGGAGGGTGTTTTCATGGTGCGGGGGGAGGCCTCACTCTTCAAAGTATCAGCCATTGGTTGTATTTTAAAGAATAGATAGGAAAGTCCAAAATGAAACAAATCAAAGATGTCACTTAGCTCCCAGTGTTACTGTATGTCATACTGGCTCTTTGTTAATAGTTTTAAACAAATAACCTAAGTCTAATGAAAGGTAAAATGTTGTGTGGCCTTTCCAAACAATGTATAAGCAATTAAAGCTATTGATGCTTAAAAGCATATAAAAGCATATAAAAATATGGTGACAAACAGAATGACTTTTGTAAAACACTTCAGGGAAGCTAGCATGAGTTCACTAAATTTGCAAAGTTCTGGTGGATACTGAAAAGAATCTTAAGTAGACTGACAAAACTCTGCAGGTCTATCAGCAGAGTTTTCCCAGTCATGGTAATTACCTTGAGGTGGGAGGGATGGCATTCTTTTCTCCCCCATCCATACATGCCTTTAATACCTTTAAGATACTGCCCTGATTTCAACTGTACTACAGCAGCAAAGCCTTTGAGATTGGCTGAACAGCTGTTGCGGCAAAAGAATGCTCCTCTGCTTGGGAATGAAGGACTAAAGTAGGGCCCAACTGAACTTTCTGCTAACCACATACAGTGCAGCTATCCTTCCCTACAAGTGCATGGCCCTGATTCAGATTGGGTCCATGGCAGTTTGGGACAGGAAGATTCAAGGTTCCCCTTCTCACCTGTTTGTTTCCTGAACTCCCACCTTCACCTCTGTGGGTGTCAAAAAAAGACCTTGATAGGGAAATTGTGCCAGTTGTGGCACTGGTTGTTGTTTCAGCATTATGACCTGGCAGCCAGAGGAGGCAATGAGTGCTGGAAAGCAGTATGGTCCACATGTTGACTTGAATTCACTAACCAATTGTTTAGATACAAGACACTAGTTTATCTGCTATGCACACTGCCCAACAGTCTGAGTTTTTGGAACAGCCAGTTTCTGAGCACAGCTGCTAAAAGACAATCAGATCATTGAACATTCCTGGCTTGGCACCTTGCATTCAGAGATATTTCTAGCATGGTGAACAGAAGGCTTCTTCTCCAGGTAATGGAACTTTTCAAGGGCTGCTACAAATGCTGATAAGGGATTCAAAGGTATTATTGGCCATCATTATTGAATTGCTGAAAGTCTGTAAATGCTGGATGGAAAATTATCAATATGTGCACATTTAGAACAAAATAATGCTACCTATCTTAAAATCTTAAAAGATGATGCAGTAAAAGTACTACACTCAATATGCCAGCAAATTTGGAAAACTCAGCAGTGGCCACAGGATTGGAAAAGGTCAGTTTACATTCCGATCCCAAAGAAGGGCAATGCCAAAGAATGTTCAAACTACCGCACCATTGCACTCATTTCACATGCTAGCAAAGTTCTGCTCAAAATCCTACAAGCTAGGCTCCAGCAATATGTGGACTGAGAACTACCGGAAGTACAGACAGGATTTCGAAGAGGGAGAGGAACTAGAGATCAAATTGCCAACATACGCTGGATCATGGAGAAAGCTAGGGAGTTCCAGAAAAACATCTACTTCTGCTTCATTGACTAAGCTAAAGCCTTTGATTGTGTGGATCACAACAAATTGTGGCAAGCTCTTAAAGAGATGGGAGTCCCAGACCATTGTATTTGTCTCTTGAGAAACTTATATGCAGGTCAAGAAGCAACAGTGAGAACTGGACATGGAACCACTGATTGGCTCAAAATTGAGAAAGGAGTTTAGCAAGGCTGTATACTGTTGCCCTGCCTATTTAACTTATATGCAGAGCACATTATGAGAAAGGTGGGGCTAGATGAATCACCACTTGGAATTAAGATTGCTGGGAGAAATAACAACCTCAGATATGCAGATGATACCACTCTAATGGCAGAAAGTGAAGAGGAACTAAAGAGCCTCTTGATGCGGGTGAAGGAGGAGAGCACAAAAGTTTTCTTGAAACTCAACATTAAGAAAACTAAGATCATGGCATCCGGTCCTCTCACTTCCTGGCAAATAGATTGGGAAGAAATGGAGGTAGTGACAGATTTTATTTTCCTGGGCTCCAAGATCACCGCAGATTGAGACTGCAGCCAAGAAATTAAAAGACACTTGCTCCTGGGGAGAAAAGCTATGGCAAATCTAGACAGCATACTAAAAAGCAGAGACATCACCCTGCCAACAAAAGTGCGTATAGTCAAGGCTATGGTTTTCCCAGTTGCAATATATGGTTGTGAAAGCTGGACCATAAGGAAGACTGAGCACCAAAGGTTTGAGGCTTTGAATTGTGGTGCTGGAGGAGATGCCTGCAAGTCCCTTGGACCGCAAGGCGATCAAACCGGTCAGTCCTAGAGGAGATCAACTCTGACTGCTCTTTAGAAGGCCAGATACTGAAGATGAAACTCAAATACTTTGGCCACCTAATGAGAAGGAAGGACTCCCTGGAGAAGAGCCTAATGCTGAGAACAATAGATGGCAAAAGAAGAAGGAGATGGTAGAGGATGACGTGGCTAGATGGAGTCCCTGAAGCAGTTGGTGTGAGCTTGAGTGGACTCCAGGGGATGGTGGAGGACAGGAAGGCCTGGAGGAATGTTGTCCATGGGGCCGCGATGGGTCGGACATGACTTCGCAACTAACAACAACAACAAATGCTGCCTAAAAGGGACACGTAGAGGTCAGCTGACAGCCTAAACGGTAGCAATATACAGCTGTAGTAACACTTTTTGAATAATCTGACCTGAATTTGAAGGATGTGACTCTATACTGTTTGAGACAATACAGAGACAAGAGGAACTGGGCAAAGTTGTAGTGTTAGTAATGATGGTAATGACTTGGACAATGATAAAAACTCATCTACAGCTTATTTATTTGCAAAGGGTAACCACACAGTAACATGGACAATCCCATTCAGCACTGGCTTTTATAGTCAAAATAATTTTAGGGAATAAGTATGTTAGGACTAGCAATAAACTTGTTTATTATAAGCATGCATAGCTAATGAACATGAATTTTTTTTAAATGTCCAGCTTTCATCTCTCTGTTTCTGCTCCCTTTGCATTTCAGCACTTTAAATAGTTGCTTCTGAATGTTACTTGCTCTTGGTCTTTGGGTTCAAGGAGAGTTAAGAATTACATAAATAGATTGCATATGTATAATCTTTCGCAAACTTATCTCTGATAACAACCTTTTCCACAGCTGTACTGCACACAGGGCAAATTTTTGCTCACTATCTCACCTATGTTGAATGGATATAATAAACAGGAGGATGTGGCTAGCACAGCCAGGGGTTCCATACCCTCAGAAACAAGACTTATTTTGGGCTCAAGAAAGCCCATCATTATGCATGTGTGCATGATAAATATTCATTCACATGCCTCATATGCATGCATGACCGCTGCACACATGCACACACAGGACTCAGCTGGCCCTTCAAGCTGTACCTCGATTTCCTGGCTGAGCCCTGACTTGGCTTCGCTCGCTGCTTCCCTTCCTCAAGATTGGGAGTGGAGGGAGAAGTGAGGCCAGCCAGAGCCATGGTCTGGAGGAGCATTCCTGGTGGATGCCACTCAGTCATTCTCTATGCTTTAACATATGCTTCAGGGAGAGGACAAGGCCTTGCCCAGGGCCTTCATGGATCAGTGGGGTGACCTGGTAAACCAAATTCAGTCCTTGAACTGGAGGATCCTGATTCTTGTTCCTGACGTGAAAAATACTGTATTGTACTGTATCATTACTGTATCTACACAGGGTGCAGGGATGCCTGTCAACGAGGAGCAAGCCCACAATACCATAGCTGGAGAGCAAAATTTGTCTCAGCCAAAACAGTTTTCTCCAGCACAGTGGTAATGTTCCCACAGAGAGTGAAGAGCAGCCATTCATTTGCTATGAGGGCAAACTCAAGGGCATCATCAGAGAGCAGGTGGAAACTGCCCCTGCTTTCGTTACATCTTATGCTTTGCTTACTGGAGATTCTGCAGTTTCATTAACCTTGGCAAATGGTTTATAGATAACTAAGCCAGATAAGTGCTGCAGGAATCCATGACCATGAAACAGGTCTTAAGGGTACTGCTTTGTATAATATGTTTCTTATCTAAAGAATTCACATGCATCTGAAATAAATTAAGACATAATTCATACAATTCTGGCTTCTTAGCCAAGCCATTATTTGTTATTGCCTCCAACTCCTTGCCTTCCCCAAGACTTGCGCCATGTAGAAAGAACTAACTGTAGAGTGATCACCCTTGCAATGCATTTTTGCAGATGGCATAAGCTGCACCCTGCTGCTGCCACCTGACAAAATCCCAATGGGAAAGGGATCAGCTGTCCTTTCCTCACCAAGTTCTCCATTGCTGAAAGCTGAGATGCTTTCTTTACCTCTCACTGGGTTTCTGCAGGAGGCAGATGGTGCCTGAAGTACCTTCAGCAACATCCCAGTTCTCAGAACATGGCAGAAAAAAAAAGCAAAGTGTCTTTTCTTGCTGCACTTTGTGGGAAGCATCCTAGAAAAAAGCAGGCTAATGAATTTATAGAAATCTGAAGACAAGATGTAACTGTTTCATACTTACTCATATAAGTACATTTGTAAAGAAAAATCAATGGCATTGACACAAAATTTGTATTTCTATATTCAGCCATGAAAGCTAATTTAAAAAAAAATCTTCTGAACTTCAGCCTGCAACATCAGATATGTATGGCATGATCCTCACAATAAAGGCCCAACAAATAATAAGTTCTTGAGTCAAGGTCCCTTACAGTTTAGGATGAATAAGAATTTTGTTCAGTCTGCATTTCAAAACAAACTGAAGTGATTTTAATCCACATCTCCAGATTAATACACATATTAGGTCACATGTAGTTCACAGATATCAGATCATATATTATTATCTTTTGGTATTTGTATTTCTCTAAATTTTCTGAGATACTTCTCAGTGTAAAGAATGTTTTAAAAGGGGAATCAAAATGCATTTTTAGAAATGCAGGAAAACACATATTGTAGAGTAATTGGATTTTAAGGTAAAATGCATGCAACAATATGATATTATGGAAAAATGCATTCAAAAGTACGATGAATTTTCATGAGATCTAACAAAAATGCAGATAAGTACAGAAACATACAGGAATGATCTAAGATGTAACATAAATAGGCAGATCTGTCCATCTGTACTTGCAAATACATTCTATGTAATATTAGTTAATATGGGTAATATATTGCCCACTGATCATATCCAGTCAATTTAAGTCTTGCGCCAACCACTTCTTTCCCACCCATGGTGGAATCCAAACAGATGCTACTGCAGAGGAGGGAAATCATGGGGGAGATGTAATGTTTAGAGCAGGGGTCCTCAAACTTTTTGAACAGGGGGGCAGTTGAAAGGCTGCGGTGGCTGTCACAGGTTGGTGAGGTGGGGGTACCTGGGGGCGTGGGCCGGTGAGGTGCCATTGGGCACACGCAAGGAGGCATGGGGCGCACGCAGTGGTGGCTCGCTCGTTCGGAGATCTCCCAGCGAGTCCAAAACCATCTCCAGGCAAGCAAGTCACCACCTCCCCGCCCGTGCTGCAAGGCAGTGGTGAGCGCGCACATACAGGAGGCAGGTGGCAGCTTGCTCGCATGCTTGGAGACCATCTTCGAGCGAGCGAGCCACCACCTCCCTGTCCACACAGCAAGCGCGCACATGGGTGGCGAATGGCGGCACAGGCCGGATGCATGGCCATGGCGGGCCGAATCCGTCCCACAGGCTGTAGTTTGAGGACCCATGGTTTAGAGGTATAAGCAGTCTCTTTCTTGTTTACATTCCTAAATTTATTTATTTATTTATTAAAACATTTCTATGCCGCCCCTTGCCGAGGCCTCGGGGCGGCTTACAACATCAAATAAAATACAAAATACATTAAAACAATAACAATTAAAATATATACAGTAAAATAAAATAAGCCACCCTGGCCGAATAAAATTCAATAATATTAACATTTAAAATGCTGCTTAAATAAAAAGGTCTTCGCCTGGCGCCGAAAAACAAATAATGACGAATAAATACAAAACCTTTGTTTAGACTAAAGAAAAACCGTGGATAGACTAAACTATCCCATATAGAAATCAGTTACTCACACTTGTGGAATGATATATGAAGGCACTTATACATCTCCCCCATGATGTGAGTGCCTGAGCATCTCAGAGAGGAAATGTGTCATTGGCTCACTTGAATCTTCACATGCTATGCTGGAAGTGCAAGTTATGCATCCATCTGTCCTTGCCTCTTGATTGCAATGCTCAAAGTCAGCTTCAATTTAAAGAACTTCAATCTAAAGAACTTAAAGAGCGGTTGAGAAGATGAAACAACCAGCTGAAACTTAAAATAATGAGATTGAAAGAGAGAAAGGGAGAGAGAAGTGAGTGGGGAGAGAGCAAGCCCTAACTGCATATCAAGGTTATATTCCATACTGACTGTGTTGGCTTGTGAAATTATCTCTCCAGGGCAGTAAGAGAAAAGATGCTTCCTGGGAATTTTATGAGAGTAAGGGCCAGACACTAAAAGCAAGTGCAAAGAGAACCAAACATCTGAACTAATAGCTTCTTTTGTCTCCAACTTTAATGGATTTGCACCTTACTTTACCAGAACAACAGAGATATTAACACTGAACTATTTCTAAGGTGTTAGGAAGCTTCATTAACTCATTCTGGGTTAAAAAAAAAATGTGAGAGATAGGGAAAAGATCTTCAGAGGAAAAGTGTAATAACAGCTGCTGAGCATTAGGTATTCAACTAACTTCAGTTCTAAATGTCAGAGGTTACATTGGAGAGGTGAATCAACAAAACAATGGTTTGTTTTTTAAAAAATTCCTGACCAATGAGATTATTGAATGCTTCCCCCGCCCCGCCCCCACACACACACTCATCTTTTCTCCTGTTTTCAGGTCACACCATCAATGTTCAGTTTTAAAAGGGCCTACCAGTGACTTTCTATCTTCCAGCCATCCTCAGTGAACTGACCCATATTTTCTGCCCTATGGTGCAAATAAGGAAAACTTGTCATACATCTCTATGTGTTTCTTCTTAACGTTACAAGAATAATCACAATTCAAGAATTTAGAATTTACTACCATTTTACTCTAAATTGCCAAACTTGTGCAAGAGTCTTGGGTCTGCACTTATTTTATTCTGGCACTACACTGGGAGAAGAACTAGACGGAGGATAATGGACTAAGGCTGTACTCATTCTCCAAAACAGATTACTGGCAATATACCTCAGGGAGTAAGATTTGGGCTAGGGCCTTATAGTTGCTAAGCCTTGTAAAATTATATGTGATTCCCAGTGTTGGTTCCTGTGAGTATTAAGTGCTTTTAGTGCCTTTGCCATGGAAACAACAATTCCACTAGGCAAAATCTAAAACTGCTTGCATTCACAGCTGTGGGTGTAAATATAAGAACAATTCTTAAGTGTTCTTCATTCCCAGTAGTTACAGTGTCTGTCAAGGACACTTTAAGCATTGAATAACTGATACGCTATAACTGATGTGCCACAAAGCAATATGAATGATTAAGGAACAGATATTCTTTTTAAAGTATAATATATTTAGCATCCTCTCTATGGAGTGTCTATGTTGTATAATGTATAATATAATAGTGATGCTTACCTTTTACACTGTGCTTTATAGTACAGGACGTAATTCACATGGCTCATCTCAGCCAGCCCACTGCAACGCATTTTTTCCCAGTCTAAGCTATAAACTGGTATAAGGATATAAGACACATGGCTGCAGTCTGAGCGCAGGCCAGAGGCTGGCCAATGGAAATTGCGTAAATGCTGCTCTGCAGATAGCAAGAAGGCCCACCGATGGGACAGCACTTAGCCTCCCTCAGCTCTACAAGTATCAATGTCCCATCAGCAATGTTTTGCCATCAGCGGCGTCTGAGCTGCACTGTGCCAGCATAGTCATGGATATTCAGGAACCAAAGCCTCCTTGTACCCAAGTGGAGGAAGTAACTCAGTGCCTGAGAAACAGTGAGGCAAACAACCAAGTCATGAAGCCTGTCTGAAGGAATGTGGAAGGGAGAAAAAGATAATTGGGTTGAAGAAAGAAGGCTACCTTCTATCTCATACTCCCAGTAGTTTTATGAGACAGGGGATCACAGGGCAAGGTGAAGTTAGAGGAGTGATCTAGTGAACTTGTAGTTATTAATAGGTTGATAAATATTAACTCACACACCTCGAATAGACAATGGGCTAATAATAATGCACATGTGATGTATGCAGTGGGATGAGATGGGAGATATGAAGTAGGCGAACGGAAAGAGTGTAACCCTCTATTACCTTGCTCAGTGAGGAAAAAGGGGAGGACTGTGGCGACTGGGTTGAGGGGTAAAAGGAGCTGTTTTGTGTGTTTGTACTTTGGAGAGATTCTGATAGAGCGGACTCTCCCTGTCTATTGCAATAGCGAAGGAAATGCCTCACTCTGTTGGTAGTCTTGGGTATTTAACTTGAGAAGTATTTTCGCAGATTTTTGCATAACACAAGGGTCCTCCACTATGTGAGCCCTGCAGCTGTTGCACATAATTCCCTGGTGTTGGGAGAAAAACAGTGGAGAAGGTGGAACTCACTAAAAGACAAAAAGGGCTCCCCTCTCATCTCCTGCCCTGCCTGCAGTAAACTGGTAGGACCTTGGATGTAGCTGCTGCTCCAACACTGAATCAGACTTGCTTTGGCCAAGTCAGCTTTGCTGTGGAGTCTTTCCTGGAGCATCACAGTCAGCATCTCAGCGGTTTCACAATGCCTGCAGGAGCAGAATTTGGTGATTGGCTTTGAATAACTCACAGCTTTATCCCTGTATACACTGCCTGGTGACAGTGACACACGTGTTGGTGACTTCCCGCCTTGACTTCTGTAACGCGCTCTACGTGGGGCTACCCTTGAAGACAGTCCAGATACTTCAATTGGTTCAAAATAGAGCTGCCAGGCTGCTGACGGGGACTGGGCGTTATGTTCACATGACTCCAGTCCTCCGTCAGCTTCACTGGCTTCCCTTTGAAGTCCGGGCCCAATTCAAGGTGTTGGTGATGACCTATAAAGCCCTAAACGGCTTGGGTCCTGGTTACCTGAAGGAGCACTTACGTCCATATATGCCCGCCCGCCCCCTGAGATCAGTGGGAGAGGCCCTTCTCCGGGAACCCTCCGTGAAAGAAATTAGGAGGGTATGTACTCGGAGGAGGGCTTTCTCTGCGGTGGTGCCCAATCTATGGAATGCGCTCCCCAGAGAGGTCCGCCTGGCGCCGTCGTTATTTGTTTTTCGGCGCCAGGTGAAGACCTTTTTATTCAAGCGTCATTTTAACTGTTAATAGTATTTATTTATTTTATTCTTTGGCAAGCGCGACTTATTTTATTTGATATTGTTAACTTGTTTTATATTGTTAATTGTTGTAACCCCCCTCATAATCAAGCACGTAGCCAGGGCATGGCTCATCACGAGTAAAAAGCATGATCAGGGTGTCCTGTTCGCATGAGAACAAGTACACGAACACGGATGTGCACGCTACACAAAGCTGACAACAAAGCAGGCTACGCTCCAGCCTTACCAATAGACGTTATGCCCTTGTACCCACGCTTGCTTGCTTTAGCATGATAAATGTGCAAATGTGCTTTCTCCTATTGTTCGCTGTCATTCAAGCATAAGTGTAAAAGAGTATAAAAATCCTGCCTTCGATCTGCTCAGCACCGCACTCTAACGAGTGATGGTCCCTGCCGGCAGGTAAATAAATCTCTCTCGATAATTCCAACCAGTCTCTGGTCTCGTCCGTAAAATCGCGCCATACAACATTAATTTATAGTATTTTAATTGATTGATTTATAAGCCACCCTGAGGCTTCAGCAAATGGGGCGGCATAGAAATTTTCTAAATAAATACAGAAAAGGAGGCATTACCCTAACCTTTTCCTCGAAACACTTGCTTTATACAGGTAGGAAGTAGCTTGTTGGGGAGAGTATTCAAACATGTAATCCTTTAACCCATTAACAATGTTGCATTCTGTTTGTGCAGACCAGGGGTAGAGAACCTCTAGCGCATGGCTAGGAATGTTACTGTTTATATATGAAAGCACAAACCTGTTGTTGAGAACTTTTGTCATCTTCTGTGGGACATAGGTTAGCTGGGACTGAATAAATGCATCGTGTTGATCCTTTTGCACAGCAAAGGAAATGGAAGGAAATTATTGAATGAATTCAGAAGCACTTTCTTTTGGCAAGATTAATACCACATTGATGGTAACAAAATAAATATAGAAATAGCTTATGTGATACATCGAAGTCAAAAGTAGATCTGAGTGGCTTTCATTATTATTGGTAGGTAAGAATTTGTGAAAATATTCAGGAAATTCCTCACTGGTGATATGTGCTTCAAGTTTTACCAAGCCTGGATGATTTATATGAAAGGGGGAAATTGTAATAGTGCTTTAAGTGCGTGAGTTAGTTAAGAAACTGTAATATATTTGTTCCCTGCTGGGACCTTTCACTAGTTTGAAATTAACTTACTGATGAAATAAACAAAAATAGCAGAATTCTTTTTAAAAAAAAATAGGACTGGCTCAGAACCACTAGTAAAAGCTCTTACACACACACACTCACACACACACACCTGGGATGTTGCTGTTATGAGACGTAATTGTTTGCAAGAAAGATCACTCAATGAAGCCAGCACAAGCATTTAACTTTTTATAAGACAAGGAACATACTGATGCTTACTTCAGGGCCAATCTTATTTACTTTCTGTTAACAAAGATAGGAGGATGCTGAAATTTCTCTCAACTTGCTGGGGCAAGAGATCTTGACTCCATAGTAACAAAAAAATGGAGATCCTATCTTCCTAGCGAGCACTCTATATGATTGAAAAGGAAGTTCAAATATATTCCATAAGCTGCCATTAACCAGGCCTAGCCCTTAGCCTTTGGCCATTTTGAATACTACCATCACCCCACTGCTAGTACAATCGAGCTGCCCAGTCTTTTTCACTTTCCCCTTTTACCAGCCTTGTCCACTAAACTATTATCTGCCTTGTCATGTTGTTATTGTTCAGTGGGATGGCACTGATGTCAAATCTCTTCTGAAGTGGAATATGCAGTTTGCCACAGATACAGTTAAATCTGTGATAATCAAACCAAGATTCCTTTATTTAATATTATCTATTTATTAATCTGATTTATATAAACAAAATTTCCAACATACAGAGAATGTACAGTATCATACCACCAAAATCACAGTTTTTTTATTATTTTGTGTAATTAATAAGTAACAGAAAGAAAAATGTAGGACTTCAAAAAGTTACCAAGGGACATTTTACAAAAATTGCTTATAGAACTAGATGTGGGAAGTCTCACAAAGAATCAGCAATAATTATTATTTCATCTAAACTTATAACTACAATTTTGCATGATAATACATCATTATAAATGCTTGTTAAATTGGTAAGTAGCCAAATAAAACTAATAATTTCACATTAAAACTGCTTCAACATAAACAACAATAAAATATTATATATAGAAAGCGATGCCGTGGATTTTTCTATGTGAGGCTGTTCATTTATTTATTTGGAAATTTTTGTATGCTGTCCCATTCACATAAGCCTCAGGACGGCTTCCAACATAATAAATAAACAGTCATATACAAAGATACATTAATAAACTGTATTTACATTTGGTTTTGTTGCAGAACTGAAATTTGAGGACTGCACAGAACATTTTCTTTCCTGCTTTTCTCCTACATAATCTCTAGGTGGCACAGTGCCTGTGATACCAATCCCATGATGGGTAGGGTAGGCTCCTTCATGCTATCACATCCTTCAAAGCGTCAGGGACCACTCCTTCATACAGTGAGGCATTAACCACTCCCTGACCCTATCCTGCCATGCCATGCCAGGTTGTCAACCTCTATAGTAGAAAAAGGTCACAGACTAAAAACTGCAGGAAACTATGCATGTACAACAGTTCAAATGAAGTCCAGATATCAGAAATGGAAAAATGTCAATGACTTTCTGCCAAAACGATCAGGTAATTTGAACTCCAAAAACTGGGAGAAATGGTCAGAATTTTGCAAATACCTCTGTTCAGACCCAGCTCAGCAGGAGAATGAACATTTGGAGTCGCTGAGAGACATACTCACCAGCAAATTTTAGACTGACCAGCCAGTTCAGCATCTGGGACAAATTACTTGATCCTCAGCCATCTCAAATTCTTGTGTTATGTTTGCACAGGCTTTTCTTCTTTCACCATAAACCCTTGCCAGCACCAATGCTGGACATATTTTGATGACAGCTTGACACAGTCAAGGACATACTTGTACATATACACAGAGCTTTTCTAAATCAGTGAAAATTAGTGGGGCAAATCCTAGTGTTTAATTGTCTACATCTGCCCTGAACAAAAATAATTCTACTTTTGAACTATACACTTGCTGGGTGGGCAAGTCATGACTAGTACAGGCTATAAGCTGAGAGTTTGCCAGCTTTCCATTACACATTTCCTCCCTTAAACACTAGATACAGGTGTATAATATTAACTTTACAAATCCTGCGTAAACATTGTTTGTTTTATACACACACACACACACACACGAGAGAGAGAGAGAGAGAGAGAGAGAGAGAGAGAGAGAGAGAGAGAGAGTAGATAGATATTCATTCATTCATTCCCAGGCTTAAATTGAGATAGAGAAATGCATAATTGAGAAATGCACAAAAATGCACTTTTTCAGCAGGTAGCCAAGAGAATTTGACACAAGTGTCTTAATAGGAACACGAGATCTAACTGGTTTCTAAGGAAACTGGGCTCAGTTGTTCCCTGGGCCTTCTCTGACTCCTAACCCTTCCTTGCCATATTTTTCCTTGGTATCACCAATGTGTAATCAGTTTTGATCCTAGAATACTGATATCAAGGGAGAAGCTAGGAAGTAGAGTCCAACAAAATCCATTTTGTTTTTCATCTAGAAGAAATGAACCTGACAATTTCAGGTGACTGATGAATCACAAGCATCACTGTCAGATTTCTTCTGAAAAATGAATGGCTTTTAAGACATGGTTAGTTCCCAGAATGCATTTGACTATTTAGATTAATAATAGAAAACTGCCTTCTCACAAGAGAAATCCCTTCCATGTGGTGATGCAGTGATTCCATAGGATTCCTACAGAATGCTCCCTCTGCATAGCACTGACTGATACAGAATGCAATGTATACCTCCTTGTGATGAGAGTGGATCATTGGAAGCACATTACATAGCACACCTTTAATGAACAACAGGACTTCTAAAATACAACACATATCTTAGCAAATCACTTCCACAAAGCTTTCAAAAAACCACAAACTATGTTAAGACAATGACTCATAACATACTTCTAGCAGTCTAACTATTGCTTGGCATGATGTCTGCTTTGACAAACCATGGTTTACAATCATTCTGCTTGCAAATGAATGCTCAAACCATGATTTGTGCTCATTGGCTAGGTCTGAACTGACAAGCCATAGTTACAGCTGTTTCTTTACCTTCAGGGACTACTGCACAAGAGATACAGGATCTTAACTTATGAGCCAAAGTCCTGAAAGGATGGAAATCAAAACCAGAAAAGAATTTAAACAATGGATTTTTATGGAATGTGTCTGGGCAAATTTTTCCCAGGGAGCTCACAATACATCAAAACCAAAAAACCATTGTAACATAAATGCCGTGTATAAAACTGCAATCCATACATAAATCATGGGTCTGTTGATGCTGGGAGCAAACTTGCCTTGACTTTAGGTGGCCTAGTTCACTTCATGTATTCATCAAATATGGAACAATGCGGAGGACTGGAATCTTAGCCTTTCCATTTCAGGGCCAGTTTAACCTTTAGCAGCATTAATTTCTATTTCTTTCCAGTAATTCTCTCAACATTAAGTTCCAAGCCGGAGAACAGCACTGTGATCTCTTAAAATCCCATACACACAAATTAAAGGAAGAGTTATTTGCTCCTGCTCTTCAAGTATTTTGGCAAGACTGAACTTTGATGGCCATTCAGATAAATGCTTAATACTGGCAACTCTTGCCTATTGAGCAAAACCAACCACCATGTGCACCATTTTAATGCTTTACTTTTCTAATCCTTCTACAATTCCTTTTAAAATCTATGGTGGCCATATACTTTGCTGGTATTCAATGAAAAATATAGCAAAAATAGGAAACAAAAAAAAAAAAACCAGTTACTAGATCTAAATAAAGCTTGGCTTGCATTTTCAGTGGTAGAATGGTTTTGTCCCAGTATACTTTGCTTTGTCTTAGTTGAAAAAAATCTTCCCATATTGCCAGTTCCTTAAAACAGCCATCTCCCACAAATGAGATTACATCATGTCCTAACAGCAATATCTTTTTCTTTACTACTCCCTTGGCTGTATTTAATATCCAGCCCAAGGAATATCCAGCCCAAGGAAGAGTTCAGTCAAACACTAAACTGGATACATTACCTCAATACTTTGATTTTCAATTGGTCTGGTAAAAGTTTTATTCTATCACTCCTGCCAACTATTCCCTTTCTGTGTAAAGAAACACAAATGGAACTTCTGGCGTCCGTGACTCAAGTACATTCCTGGCATTATTTATTTTCAGTGGCAGCAACAGCTGGAATTTGCTAAATCATAACACCCTGGATTGCTTATTGGTTCAGTGGTTGATTTCACTTTGTTCTAATATCTTATGAACTCTCACTGCTCACTGTCACAGTTTCTCATCTGTCTTTGACTGAAATAGCACTTTGTTAATCAGCCACTTCTAGTTTAGTGTTTCATTTCTCACTTCCAAGGTTCCTTTTGCATTCCTGCTCACCCTATCAGGCACAATAGTAAGTCAGTGCTTTCAAGTATTCCAAAGGTGTAAATTAGTTCAGCATGAGTGGTGAGATTAGGTCCATCAAAATTACTTCTTTCCAACATCCCTAAAGGAAACGGCACTGTGTTATGGCACACCTGCAGGACTCGCATCAGTGACTGGCATGGTGGGACAAAAGTCAGGGCCAACAGGCACTAAAGGACTCACCCCCTTTTAATTTGAAAAGCTTTGACTTGACTGAGTGCCTCTGCTCAGTCTGGCACTTCAAGAGCAATGGGTGAATCTTCCATTGCCTCTGTGGACCCCAAATGCAGTGGGGCACAGAAGCATTCACAGGAAAGGAAGATGGAGCAGGTTGCACTCCTATAGTCCAACTTTTTTTTTACAGTACCTGTCTGAGCACCACTCCACTCCCAGCTGCTCCTCATCCTCATCTGTAACTGCTGCCCCTTTTCAAGTTTGCTTTGGGGGAGTCCAAGAAGTTGGCAATGAGAAAAGGCGCAGAGGGCACTGCCCAGAACCTCTCAAACCAGAGGCAGAACCTGCGCACATGCAGAAGAATGGGCAGACATGCAGCCAGCTATCTAAGAACAGATCCATAGCCATGAGAGAGAATTCCTAATATAGAGAAACCCAAGCAGTTCTAACTGTGTTACAACTCTAAAAGAAGAAGGGCAAAAGGAAAAGAGGCTTATAAGTCACTTGAATGAGCAGCGGGGAAGTGGAGTAGTTTTCCCAAATAAAATGTACACAGAAAAACAAGACTTATCATCCCGCCTCACTGCCTTGCCATAAACAGATCAAAAAGGATGCCTCAGTGTTTGGTGGTGAAGACCAAATGACCCCACTCCATTAGTGGGTAACTGTCAATTGCAATCTTTGTATTTTATGGGTTTGCCAAAGTGCCTCCTTGACCCTATAAAGTTCACACATGTAAACTTTTCTGGCAGGCCTGTTCAAGATAACTTTAGTTTAGAAGGCTTGACAAAGGCATCTAATTAGAGTGAAATGTAACTTTTCTTTATGGTGTTGTGATGTGTATCCAATCACCTTCCTGTATATTGTATTCACTCCCCTTTTGTGTATTCCATATAACCTAAGGAAATTAACATGGGATGTTCCTACTTAGGCACCCATGGATCCATGCATTAAATTGTAAATAAACCTGCTTGCCCTGTCAAGAAACTGATTTCCAAGCCTTTGAATTGTGGATCGGTGTGACAAAAAGAAACAGTAATGATTATGTTTTGGGGGATTGACAATGATAAGGGTAAAAGCAGAAATGAAGTGATCCAAGTTAATCATCTCTCAAAGATGGCATCATGAGAGATAAATATAATTTAAATATAATAAAAAGGATCTGGCTTTGTTCAGATCCTGCAATGTTACATGTACAGTATAGTGACGGTCAGGCTCTGCAGCTCCCCCTGGTGGCTTGATATAGAAGGCAGACTGATCCATGTTGCAAGTCCTTGCAGGATTATCAGGATTGGTATCAGATCTGTGGGTGCTGGGGGCCAGTGCATTCATGCCAATCAGCAGGAAGTCACAGAAGCCCCTATAAAAGGTTTTTCCATCCTGTCCGGTTTTGTCATGTATCTGTATGGGGAGGATGTACTGTGTTCCTTGCTTCCAGTCTAGCAATGTCTTTACTTGTGTCTTGACCCCTTCCTTTCCCAGACACTGCCTTCCTCTCTGATTCTGTCATGCCTTGTCAGGTAGCTGACTGTCTTTGCCTCTCTTCTTGCCAAGCTCAGCCAGTATCTGACCCTTGTTGGTCCTCGCCTCTAACTTTGCCCCTGGCCCTATTACACCTTGCCAAGTTCTCCATCCACCTCTGTCACCCTTGGTTGTAGTGTTCCAGTTGAGGGTGCCTGCTGTCTAGGTCCTGGAGTTGATATGATGAAAGCATTAAGCTTTGGTTTAGTTTATCCACCACTTCAAGCAAAATGTCTGTCTGAACTACAAACTAGCTTATGTGTAATAGTAAGCCATTACTAGGGGTGATCTTGAATTAGTTCAAGTTTGGGTTTTTTTTTTTTTGTTTGTTTGTTTGATTTATATCCTGCCTTTTTCCTACAAAGGGCTCAAGGCAGCTTACATTATTCTCCTCCTCCATCTTATCCACACAACAACAACCCTGTGAGCTAGGTTGGGCTGAGAGTCTGTGACTGGCCCAAAGTCACCCAGTTGGCTCCATGGCTGAGTGGGGACTAGAACCCAGCTCACCTGGGTCCCAGTCCCATGCTCTTAACCACTACACCACACTGGCTCTTAGTGTAGAATTAATAATTATATTGATTATTGGCTAGATTAGAAATACAAACATAATGATAATAAATACATTATGAACTGTGTATTCTGTTTAAACAAACGATAATTAAATAAGCTAGCTTTTAAATCCATAGCTTGCTCTGGCCCACCCACATAATATTGATCCATGGTTTAACATGAACAAATCAGTCCACTAAGTTAAATCTAAATTAATCTAGGCCTGAAATAAATCAACTCATTGGTGATCAGTTTTAATTGAGGGAAGAACTGGAAATCATATCTTTTTTTTTTTTTGAATAAGTTTTATTTAAGATTATAATCCAAAAAAAAAAACAAAAAACCCCAAAGACAAAAAGAAAATTACAAACAACATCCATCATCAAAAACATTGAGTCCGCTGGGTCAGCCCCCACACCCTTCTTTTTCCATTTATGACAATTTAGAAACATATCTATGGAAATCATATCTGAGATACAAAAATACAATGGAATAAGAAATTTAATTTACAATTGCATGTAAAATACGAAGATAATCTTTTATTATTTTATATGTTTTGGGTCCCACAGAAATTCTACACATTCAGCTCAGATATCTTGCCAACATTTCTGCTATCTACTAGTTCACATTTACTTACTGCAATTGCAACACTGTATGATGAAACTAAGTACCAGCGATTAAACAAATAATCCTGCATATGTAACACCAATTGCGTAGCTCAATGAAGCTATGAGCTATGCCGTGCAGTGCCACCCAAGACGGACAGGTCATAGCAGAGAGCTCTGACAAAACGTGATCCACTGGAGAAGGAAATGGCAACCCACTCCAGTATCTTTGCCATGAAAACCCCTTGGACAGTACCAAAAGGCAAAAAAGATATGATGCCAGAAGATGAGCCCCTCAGGTCGGAAGGTGTCCAGTATGCTACCAGGGAAGAGCAGAGGGCTAGTACTAGTAGCACCAGAAAGAATGAAGCGACTGGGTCAAAGCCGAAAGGACACTCAGTTGCAGATGTATCTGGTAGTGAAAGGACAGCCCGATGCTGTAAAGATCTATACTCCACAGGAACCTGGAATGTAAGATCCATGAATCAAGGCAAGCTGGATGTGGTCAAACAAGAGATGACAAGACTGAACATCGACATCTTAGGAATCAGTGAACTAAAATGGACAGGAATGGGTGAATTTAATTCAGATGAACATCAGGTATACTACTGCGGGCAAGAATCCCTCAGAAGAAATGGAGTAGCCTTCATAGTCAATAAAAGAGCAGGAAAAGCAGTACTGGGATACAGTCTCCAAAATGATAGAATGATCTCAGTTCGAATCCAAGGCAAACAATTCAACATCACAATAGTCCAAGTCTATGCCCCAACCACTGGTGCTGAAGAGGCTGAAGCTGATTGGTACTATGAAAGCCTACAACACCTTCTAGAATTAACACCAAAGAATGATGTCCTTATCATCATGGGGGATTGGAATGCTAAAGTAGGAAGCCAAAAGATAACCTGGTACTGGAAGAGACTCCTGCGAGTCCCCTGGACCACAAGGCGATCAAACCTGTCAGTCCTAGAGGAGATCAACCCTGACTGCTCTTTAGAAGGCCAGGTAGTGAAGATGAAACTCAAATAGTTTGGCCACCTAATGAGAAGGAAAGACTCCCTGGAGAAGAGCCTAATGCTCGGAACAATAAATGGCAAAAGAAGAAGGGGACGGCAGAGGATGAGGTGGCTAGATGGAGTCACTGAAGCAGTTGGCGTGAGCTTGAGTGGACTCCAGGGGATAGTGGAAGACAGGAAGGCCTGGAGGAATGTTGTCCATAGGGTCGCGATGGGTCGCACACGACTTTGCTACTAACAACAACAACAATGTAACACCAAACTTACTGAATGAACATCACACAGCTTGTGCCAACTTATTGCTAAGCAAGACAGAGATTCTGCTGTTTTCTGACCGCGCAAGAGGAGTGGTTACAGAATCAAGGGGAGAGAGCAAGATGGGTGGAGGGAGAGAGTGAAAGAGCACATGTGTATGTGCAGGGTGATCCTTGGCCCCATCCAATTTTTAAAAGTGGCACCAACATCAGGACAATACTTTGCTTTCATAGCAGCTCAAGATCTGAGTTATGGAACACACACGGTAACTGCTATGTTAAGAAATATAATGATAGCAAGCCTCTTGTTGATTTTCCTTTGACTTCTAAACATAAGAGACCCATTATGGAACAGGAAAGCTTTAAGGAATGATTATACAATATAATGATGCAAGGGATATTTTATGGTTACCAGTTTGTTTAACTTGAAGTGCCTAAATCACTGTGCTGAGAAGAGTAAAATACTGGCACTCACATGTTCCTTCTGGAGTAGTGCCAATAAGAGAGGCTCTGTATCTCATGACAGGCTGTGGGATTATAGTAACCGAAGCAAGGGGCCTAAATTGAGGGAGGCCATGAGGACAAAGAACAGCCTGTTAGTAGAGACGATGTGCTTCATTGGGCCTGCACCACTTGTGATTCATGAGAAATGGTGTGTCCCCAACAGTGGTTTAATAAACCTAATTTTTGCTGCCTAGCTGGAATTGTTGAACAGGGAAGTTTTCAACAGGGAAGTTGGACTGCATTTGATGTAGTGAGTCACAAACTGTACAGCTGCAGATTTACTTGTCTGAACTATTTAGTTGGTTGGTAGTTTCTAGCCAGAGCTCTCTGGAGACGGATTTTTCTTTAAAGGGAAGCCGAGTAAGGCAGCTAGATAATTTTAGACCTTGAACTTAATGATATTATGCACCCCTTTAATGACCATGCCTATTATTTGAGTTGTAAAACACACAGTTAACATTTCTCTTCACTTCCCTCCACCACGATTCCATCCTATACAACTGCTTCTGCCTTTTTGATATGTTACCACCACAACAAATCTATTTACCAACCCTCATTTAAATTCATACATGCAGTTTAAACTCATTCAAATTGTTGCACCATCATCATGCATAAAATGGAGTTGGCTTTTGATTTTGCCTCTTCACCTGGTGTTCTGGGTCATCACTGGGAGAGCTGGAGAGCCCTGGACTTTGGCCCCAAGATCCAGCCCTGGCTGTACCACTAGAGAGAACATTCTTCTGTAACAGTAATGTTTCTATTGCATTATATGTTTTGAGTGAGTGTAATTATGCTTGTACGCCATCTTGTCATTTTTTGATAGAAAGAGGGGGTACAACTCAAATAAATACATGTTGCACACAGCTTGGGAAACGCTTGAAAGGGATTTGAAAGGAGGCTAAAATACAAAAAGGGGTGTGAACAAAATGTTGTGTGGAGTTCTGTTCAGGTTCCTAGGTCCTCTGCATACCGGTTTTTTGACCCACAGCATTTATTGCCCACTGAGCATGCTCAGTCCTTAATTTTCCAAAATATTTTTGTATGTCTGCAAACTGATGGACTTCCTCAAATCAACTCCTTCATACTTCCCCTCTTGTTTTTGCTACATAAAGATACCTTCTTGGAGAAAGAGTTTATTATTACTATATGAAGTGGGGGGGGGGGGCTCAGGAGGGGAGAGAAAGAAGGTTCCAACAACAAAATGTTGTAGTGCATCTGAGAAGGGGGAAGCAAACATTAGCATTAAAGATAGGAATCTCAGCTCTAATTTATACATATTCATTTGTATTTTATTAAAGGGTTCATCTGCACTGCATGCAAATTAATGGAACATGAGGGTTAAAACATAGAAACAGAGCGAGTCAGAAGGGGCCTCCTGGGCCATCTAGTCTGACCCCCAGCTCCAGCCGGCTCTGCTCACGACATGGCCACCATGTGCATATCTAGCCTATCCTTGAACACCCTCAACGATGGGGCCTCAATGACCTCCCGTGGAAGCCCATTCCATACCCTCCGAGTCCTGACTGTCAGGAAGTGCTTCCTGGCATCTACATTGAACCTTGGTTCCCTGAGCTTGGCTCCGTTGGAGCGCATCCTGCCTTCCTCTGCAGGGCAGAACAGGTCTCTACCCATCTCCATGTGACATCCCCTCACATACCTGTATGTCGCCAATGTATCCCCTCTGAGACTCCTCTTCTCCAGGCTGAAGAGACAGAGTTCTCTCAGTCTCGCCTCATATGGCATCACCAGCCACCAACCTTGTGGCCCTATGCTGCACTGACTCTAACCTGGCTATATCCTTTCTGTAATGAGGGGTCCAAAACTGAACACAGTACTCCAGTTGCGGGCGCACCAGAGTAATAACAGAGTGGTAGTAATACGAAGCCACACTTCTGGCTATGCAACCAATGGTGGCGTTCGCCCTCTTGTCCACTGCATCACACTGCTGACTCATGTTTAGCCTGCAGTCAACCAGCACCCCGAGGTCCCTTTCACAAGTGCAGCTCTCCGGCCACTTGTCCCCTAACCTGTACTTATGACATCCATTCCTATGCGCCAAGTGCAAGACCTGGCACTTATCCACATTGAACGCCATCCTGTTGTTTCCTGCCCACTTCCATAGTCTATCCAGATTCTTTTGGATCTGGAGTACCTGGTAAACTACATCCACTGCATCCCCTCCATCTAGCCATCTTGAAACATTGTCGTAGAATTCCACAAGGTTTGTCTGGCAGGACCTGTTTTTGCGGAAGGCATGTTGTGTGGCCGCCAGCCTCCCTTCCCTATCCAGCATCACTAGATCTCTCTCTATTATGAGCCTTCCCATTGTTTTTCCTACAATGGATGTAAGGCTAACCGGTCTATAATTCCCCATGTCCCTTCCACTACCCTTTTTAAAAATTGGGACCACTGATGCCACCCTGTCCTCTGGAACTTCACCCGATCTCCATGAGGCTTCAAAAATGGAGGCCAGCAGGCATGAGAGAACCCCTGCCAACCGTCTAAGTACTCTCAGCTGTAACCCGTCAGGGCCTGGTGCCTTTGTAATGTCCAATGCCCTGAGGAGCCCCTCGACTTCAAGGGGGGTGACTCTAATCTGTGCCCCTCCGTCCCTGGCCTCATCTAATGTCCTATGCGGATATCCCCTGTCCTACTTTGGGGAGAACACAGAGGCAAAATAGTCATTTAGCATCTGTGTCTTTTCCCTCATATCAGTCACTGGATCTCCTTCCTCCTTATTTAGTGGTCCCACCACTTGTCTCCCATTCCTCTTCCTATTTACATGCTGAAACAAGCCTTTTTTGTTGCTCTTGATATTCTTGGCAAGTCTCTGCTCGTAATCAGCCTTAGCCTTGCGAAAAATCCTTCTGCAATGGGCCTCCTCCTCCCAATATACCCTTTTGTCTATTTGCCCCAGTACCCATTTCCTCAAGAGTTTCCTCTTTCGTCTAATCCCTCTAACCACCTCCTTTTGCATCCATGGCGGCGCTCTCCTCTGCCTCCCCACCTTACTAACTAGAGGTATCGTCAAGGCTTGCTCCTCCAAAACCTCCCTTTTGAGTGCCATCCACCCCTCAACTCGCTTACCTTCCAGTAACCTATCCCAGGAGACTTTCCCCAGTCTGGCCTTCAGTTGGCCAAAGTTGGCCCTCTTGAAGTCCCAGCTTCTAGTGCTCGACCTGCTGCATGTCGCCAGTCCCCTGATCTCAAAGCAAAGGATGGAGTGATCACTCGCATCCAGAGCTCCCCTCATCTGTACTTCATCTATCAGCTCCTCTCTATTGGTCAAGACCAAGTCAAGGATGTCCCCACCCCCTACCCCGTCGCCTCTTGGACCCTCTGTGTGAAAAACCCTCCCTCTATAGCTTCCAGGAAGCAACGTGACCTGCCTGTCACCACCAAGTGAATCTCCCAAGTAATATCCAGGAGACTGAAATCTCCCATAATTACTGTGTCTCTCCCCCGAGATATCCTTAGGCTCTGGCCTGTCAGGACATCATCCAGGGTCTCAAGTTGACCTGGAGGGCGATAATATACCCCCACTGTCAGTCCTCTTTCCCTGTCAAAACCCCTTAGTTTCACCCAGACTGCCTCTACTGAATCCCCATCTGATTCTGCTGCATTTGACCCTTAAGGAAACCTGAAAGAGTCCTTTTAGTAGATCACCCTGTGCTGTATCCTTGGAAGAACTGGGGATTTCAGACTGGGAACCCAAACCAAACCCAGCCCTACTTTTGACCTGCAATATTAACAGCAAACTAGATTGCCATATTCTACTTTCTCCCAGTATAGCCTTCCAACTTGTGATGGGGTCCAATACCACTGAACAGCACTGTAGAGCTACTGTATGCTACTCAGAGCCTAGCTTATGGCATGCAGTATGAACAGCACCACAGGTCTGTCTCTTCCATTCCTGTGCCACTCTCTCCCAACCAAAGTCCCTTCCAATCTGCAGTAGGGTGACCATGAGTCATCTTGCTTTGCAACTTGCATGGGAATGATTTCATTTACTATATCTCTTGCAAAAATATTGAGTTAGAAAGAAAGGGAACTCTTCTCTTTGGCACTACTTTATACAAATTGGGATGGATGCAGTGCTACTAAGTTGCAGTAACCTGGAAAATCTGAATTTCTTCCCTGATTTCTAGGGACAGCTCTCACTCCAGTCTATGGGAACATGTAAATAGCCTCTCAGTGTGAATGCTTCTCTACATCCTTTTTGTATCTATGTTGCTCTTCAACAACCTTCCTTTTCCAGTCATTCTATTTATATTTTCCCTCCTGCCCAGTGTTCAACTCTTCCTGCCACCATGACAGTCAGTAAGTATTCCATGTCCACTGAACATGCTTAGTCCTCACTGGGATTTTTTGCTGAGAGGGCTGGCTTCCCCTCAGGTTTTTTTCCCTTAGTTTGTTCTGTAGTTCTGCTACTGACACCACCCTCTTCTGCATGGCTATTGGCTACATAAGTGTGCACTTTTGCCCTGAAGGCCAGAAATAGGCTGGATGAGATGATGGTCCATTTTTTTCCATGTGTTTCATTTCAAAGAAATATAGAATTGTTCTAGAGAGCATGTGACTCTTGCTACTAGAAAGTTCTTTGTTTGTTTGCCAGTCTGACAGAATAGAACCCATGAAAACCAAATGGCTACATACTGGGACAAGCAATCCAATACTGTTGTTGTAGAAAGGTTGCCTTAAAATTAAGCTGTTACCTGTCACATGACAAAATCTCCAGCACTATAGCAAAGGCTGTTCACAATCCAGAAAATATAGCTTCTTAAATTAAAACCTGGCTGAAGATTAAGTCAGCAAAGTCAAGTGCATTAAATACAGTTCATAGCGGATGATAAAGCCGAACATGCAGAATGAAGCTTGAGATCTAGCAATCAATCTGAGTTGTTGAACTGAGCACCACCGCAGGGACGCAACCTAAAACATTATCCAATGCAATTTAATTTAATTACTTCATACATAGCCATGTGCCAGCATACTCTCTTAGTAATGAAAGCAGTGCTATGGAAATCCTTTCCCGCTTTAAAATTGGAAATGACTACTTACAATGCATACTCCAACAGAGGCACCAAAATGAGTTGCATTGCCCTGCCTCCATTACCAAGCCTGTTGGCCTTCCTTTCTAGTGCTTATGCAGTGGTGACTCCTCTCTTGTGTGAGCACATTGGGGCCCCCAGTTATTCTGGGCTACAGCACACAGCAGCCCTTCCCAGCACAGCCAGTCATAAGGGAGCATGACATGAACCCAGCCATGCACACTTGGCGTCACATGTGGGTGTGCCAGTCCCAAGCCTAGAGAAATGGGGAGGGTTGAGGAAAGACCTGGTGACCTAACTTAGAAAAACTCGCCAGGAAAATATGGAGCAGTTTTCAAACAATAACAAAACTGAGACTCGCGTATTTTGGCCACGTTATGAGATCAAGCTCATTAGAAAAAGATTCAATACTTGGGATGCTTGCAGCAAGAAAAAAACAGGTTGCCAAACAGCATAGTTCAGCTGAAAGAGGTGGCACGGGATTGGAAAGTGTGGTGAGACTTGGCCGACAGGATCGCTTCTAGTCAGACACAACTGAACAACAACGTCAGGTGTCAAATGGCAGATGTCAATAACATCTGGAGAGCCACACATTGCCCACCCCTGCAGATAAGAGATGGCCCATCTCTCATAGCTGGCAGGTACAGAAAAACCAGATGTCACTCCTCCCTACCATGATGCTTTTTGTAGGATAATTAACTAAATAACTGACAATGTGCAGCCCTTTAATGCTATTCTAAACTCTGCCACCCGAGGAAAGCTACCTTGCCCCAGTTAATGGAAGGGCTGGCTCTACCTTAAATGTGATGATCCAAGAAACAGCTAGAAGAAAACATGTGCTAATCTGAAACTCAGAGTTTCTTTAAAATGCCTTGCTTTTTTGGTTCGTTTTAGAAGATTGTGTTCATAAAAATGCATGCTATACTCCCTTTCCTGAATGCATGCTTCTGCTTCACTGATCATTTGCTGACATTTATTTTGCATGCTAATGATATATCCAGGTGTAGATATTTGCTGTCAGGCACTGTCAAGGACTGAGATTCTAAAACTACAGTGTCCCAGTAGTTGCCCATCTCTGGCCTAACAACGTATATGAATTTTGTCTGATTTATAAACGACCAAAAGCAAAGCACAGGAGGCTGCTACTAAGTCATCTTGCAGTTCTACCTCTAGCACTGCATGAACATCCAGGTTATACAGCCCTTTGGACAATGTCCACAGAGAAGCCATTTAATATGCTGGTATCCACTCTTTTGGCTCAATGAGGCCCATTTTCCTGTATTGTTAGATGGGGAAATAAGAATCTCTTTTATAGAAACATAGCGAGTCAGAAGGGGCCTCCCGGGCCATCTAGTTTGACCTCCGGCACCAGCCGGCTCTGCTCACGACATGCCCACCATGTGCATGTCCAGCCTATCCTTGAACACCCGCACCGATGGGGCCTCAACGACCTCCCGTGGAAGCCCATCCCACACCCTCGGGGCCCTAACTGTCAGGAAGTGCTTCCTGGCATCTAAAATGAACCTTGGTTCCCTGAGCTTTGCTCCGTTGGAGCACGTCCTGCCTTCCTCTGCAGGAGAGAACAGGTCTCTACCCTTCTCCATGTGACACCCCCTCACATACCTGTATGTCACCAACATATCCCCACTGAGACTCCTCTTCTCCAGGCTGAAGAGATCCAGTTCTCTCAGTCTCGCCTCATACCCCATCCCCTGCAAACCAGCCACCAACCTTGTGGCCCTACGCTGCACTGACTCCAACCTGGCTATATCCTTTCTGTAATGAGGGGCCCAAAACTGAGCACAATACTCCAGTTCTGGGCGCACTAGAGTCGTATAGAGTGGTAGTAATACCTCTCTCGATCTAGAAGCCACACTTCTGGCTATGCAACCAATGGTGGCGTTCGCCCTCTTGTCCACTGCATCACACTGCTGACTCATGTTTAGCCTGCAGTCAGCCAGTACCCCGAGGTCCCTTTCACAAGTGCTGCTCTCCAGCCACTTGTCACCTAACCTGTACTTATGACAGCTATTCCTGTGCCCCAAGTGCAAGACCTTGCACTTATCCACATTGAACGCCATCCTGTTGTCTCCTGCCCACTTCCATAGTCTGTCCAGATCCTTTTGGATCTGGAGTACCTGATCCTCAGTTGTGCCCACTGCTCCAATTTCAGTGTCATCTGCAAATTTGATCAGCAGATTGTTCATCCCTTCTTCCATGTCATTAATGAAAAGATTAAACAGGATCGGCCCCAGGACAGAGCCCTGGGGGACCCCGCTTGTCACTGGCCGCTATCCCAATGATTCCCCACTAATGGTTACTCTCTGCTTTCGGTCAGTCAACCATGCACTAATCCACCGGACAGCGCTTTGGTGAATCCCAAAACTCTTTCTCCACCAGGATATCATGGGACACTTTGTCAAAGGCCTTGCTGAAATCCAGGTATACCACATCCACTACATCCCCTCCATCTAGCCATCTCGAAACCTTGTCATAGAATTCCACAAGGTTTGTCTGGCAGGACCTGTTTTTGTGGAAGCCATGTTGTGAGGCTGCCAGCCTCCCTTCCCTATCTAGCATCACTAGATCTCTCTCTATTATGAGCCTTTCCATTGTTTTTCCTACAATGGACGTAAGGCTAACAGGTCTATAATTCCCCATGTCCCTTCTACTACCCTTTTTGAAAATTGGGACCACTGATGCCACCCCCCAGTCCTCTGGAACTTCACCCGTTCCCCATGAGGCCTCAAAAATGGGGGGCAGTGGGCATGAGAGAACCCCTGCCACTTCTTGAAGTACTCTTGTGTGTAACCTGTCAGGGCCTGGCGCCTTTGTAATGTCCAATGGCCTGAAGAGCCCCTCGACTTCAAGGGGGGGTGACTCTAATCTGTGCCCCTAAGTCCCCAGCCTCATCTAATCTCCTATGCAGATATTCCTCGTCCTGCTTTGGGGAGAACACAGAGGCAAAATAGTTATTTAGCATCTGTGCCTGTTCCCTCATATCAGTCACTGGATCTCCTTCCTCCTTATTTAGTGGTCCCACCACTTGTCTCCCATTCCTCTTCCTATTTACATGCTGAAAGAAGCCCTTTTTGTTGCTCTTGATATTATTGGCAAGTCTTCAGGAACCTGGAAAGCAGACAAATATGGTGGGATGGGATCAGTTTGTTGAGCCTTTGGAGATAGATCCAATTCAGCATGACGATGGAGGGATATGGAGCCGACAAGAGCTTTAGAGTCAGAATCAAAATGGTGTCTCGCCGAGGAAAGCTGTTGGACTGCCACCTGCATGGCCTCTTTAATGAAGATTCGGGCCAGGTCTTTCTGCTGGTCTGGAAGTGACGCCCCAATATTTTCTAGCTTCTGCATAAGAAAATATTGGTACTGAGCCAGCATGGCTTCATAATTAGAAATATGGAGGCCAAGTCTTGTAGTGGCATAGATCCGGCAAGCCAACATGTCAGTCTTGAGGCCCTCCTTATCGCGGGGGGTAGTGTGTCCCTTCGATTCACGTCCTTGGGATGACTCAACAACTATCGAGTTCGGTTTTGGATGACGCAGGAGGAATGGAATATCCTGCTCACGGACTCGATACATGGCCTCATATCTCCACAAAGTGGGTTAAAGCTGATTAGGATAGTTCCATGGTTCCATTATTGCCTGGCGAGGGGTGGTGATTAGTGGCAAAATGATGGCGGCAGACTGTTCACATTTGACAATATTGTAAAACTTGTCGATATTGGGATCAAAGCGGTACTGAGCCTTGATCTCAAGTGACCTCGTAAGTCTTGCCATCAGTTCCCCAAAGGTTACATAGGGTTCCTCCGGTGAGATGGGGCCCTGTGTAGAAATCACTGCGCTTGATGATGTCGAAGCCACTTCGGAGTCCTCCAAGTCCAAATTATAGTGAGGCAGACTAGAAGAGGAGTCAATAGGCGAAGTGGGACACCTGGACTGAGCCGCTCTCAAGGTCGGAGGAGCATCTCTCGGTACCAGAGAGAGGGTACGATTGTGCACCAACAGGTAGTAACCATAGGGCGGGTAATCATCCCATGGCTCACAATGAGACAGCCTATGGGGCGGCTGTACCCATTCTTCCGAGGGATGACCGGTGGAGCGTTGCTGATATCGCACCTGCTGAGGAGCAGCCCTGGAGGAAGGCTTGCGTGATGGTTGTGGAGTAGGTGAATGAGCCAATGGAGGAGAGTCACGAATCTCTCCCTTGGAGATTGAACCTGGCAAGGGAACGTCCCGTTGCTCAGGGGAAGACTGGACCGAAGGTGCGATCTGTCTTGGAGACCCAGGTGGGATCACTTGCATGGCCAACTGGAGGGCCGGGCCGGTCAGCGTCAGTACCGATACAGCCGTCAGAATCAACGGGACAGACGAACCCGAATCACAGTGCCTGGGATGATCGGTTTTTTGGGCTTACGAGCCCAACTTCTCCGTCTTGTCCTTCTTAGGCTTTTTATGGCCTGAGGACTTGTCGGACCCGCTATGCTTCCTCTTCTCCTTTTGTTTGCGCTGAGATGAAGAGAAGCGTTGACCCTCTGGCACAGGAGCATCATCAGCCGACGGGTGGGGTGGAGGTGTGGTGGAAGTGGAGAACGGAGGAACAGATTTGCCTGCCAGTTGGTCAGATTGGAACAGGGCTTGGTCCCACAAGAGTTTGTGCAGGCGATTCTCTCGATTTTTTCTCGCCTGCTTAGTAAAGGACTGGCAATAGCCACATTTATCAGTTCTGTGTCCTTTTCCAAGGCAGAGAAGGCAAAGGTCGTGTGGGTCAGTAGGTGACATTTTGGACCCACACTGAGAGCACTTGCGAAAAGCCACACGCTGCGCCATTGAAGAAGAATGAGAGGATAGTAAAGTAGATAGAACAGAGAGGTAATAATTTTTTATTTTATTTTATTTTATTTTTGAAACGGAAAAGGGGAAAATTGAGAAGAAAACTTCTAACAGGGAGGGAATAAACTTGGAATTATAACACTAAGAGATAATCGTACTAGATAAAAGTGTACAAACTGAAAGATGAAAGGCTCAAGGCACAGCAAACGGCGGTTGTAAGAAGACTGAGGAAATGGCTGGCACTCCACCCTTTTATACCATGGGGGGGAGGGGGGAGTTCCCGCCAAAACCGTTAAGCTTTTCAATCTTTCCGGCCATAGGCACTGTGCAGGTGCAGCACCCCTATGTGTGATGCACAGAGGCCACGACAAAGAACTTCAAATTATTGCTTTATGTGGAGGTGCTACTCAGGATTTAAAAAAAAATGTATCATGAGTTTGTGTCAAGATCAATACCTGTATACATTATGAAAAGTATACAAACTTGAATCTTTGCTTAATATTTTATAATCTGTGGTACATTCCTATTCATGGTTTATTCAGAACCCAAGTATGCAAAGTACTACAGCCCTAACTATGTAGCTATGGGCTGAGGCCAAATCCCATGATCCCTAGAAATCCTATTCAGATGCCAATCCTTTTCACTCCTTATTGCCTACTCATACTTCACAGAAATTACCTATACTCTCACACTGCCAAAGGGTTAGAAACTTGTTTTTTCTTGCACTTAAAAAAAAATAGTTGCAGTCTCATTAGCTGAATTCTGGGCCTCTTACTCAATACTGCACAGGGGCTTATTGCTTAATTCATTGAACTTCTGAAAATCACTGATTGCAATCTGGAGCAAGTTCATTGTAGTTAGGCCCCTTTAAAATCAGTATAGCCTAATTTAGTCATGACTGACTTTTCATATTGATTTCAAATGGAAATTAGCATGATTAACTTTCTTTGGACGCTACCTTTACAGTTAACTCAATTAGTGCCACGCAATACAATTCTATAACCCAGTTCTTCAAAAAGGTTTTGTCCTAACCTCTGTTCAGTAGCATTCTCTTTATCAGAATTTGTGAAACAATTGCTTTCTCTGGCATTTTCCACGTTTCTGCCCACAGTTTCTAAAGAAATTGAGAAGAGTGTGTATCTTTGGTTTCAGGAACTGTGATAAAAATTGAGCTTGCACAGCTATGCACAGCTGATATGGATACTGTCTGTTACTTACATTGGGTTATGCAATTAGATGCATGTCTGCTTTCTTAAACCCTCCCTCCCCTTGCTCAAGAGTTTGCACTTTGTTTGTTTCACAAAACACGGTTTCCGCAAAAACAGGTCCTGCCAGACAAACCTTGTGGAATTCTATGACAAGGTTTCGAGATGGCTAGATGGAGGGGATGCAGTGGATGTGGTATACCTGGATTTCAGCAAGGCCTTTGACAAAGTGCCCCATGATATCCTGGTGGAGAAACTGAGGAGTTTTGGGATACACCAAAGCACTGTCCGATGGATTAGGGCATGGTTGACTGACCGAAAGCAGAGAGTAACCATTAGTGGGGAATCATCGGGATAGCGGCCAGTGACAAGCGGGGTCCCCAAGGGCTCTGTCCTGGGGCCAATCCTGTTTAATCTTTTCATTAATGACATGGAAGAAGGGATGAACAATCTGCTGATCAAATTTGCAGATGACACTGAAATTGGAGCAGTGGGCACAACTGAGGAGCAGGTACTCCAGATCCAAAAGGATCTGGACAGACTATGGAAGTGAGCAGGCGACAACAGGATGACCTTCAATGTGGATAAGTGCAAGGATAAGTGCATAGGAATGGGTGTCATAAGTACAGGTTAGGTGACAAGTGGCTGGAGAGCAGCACTTGTGAATGGGACCTCGGGGTGCTGGTTGACTGCAGGCTAAACATGAGTCAGCAGTGTGATGTGGTGGTTAAGAGGACAAATGCCACCCTTGGCTGCATAGCCAGAAGTGTGGCTTCTAGATCAAGAGAGGTAGTAATACAATTCTGGTGCGCCCACAACTGGAGTACTGTGTTCACTTTTGGGCCCCTCGTTACAGGAAGGATATAGCCAGGTTAGAGTCAGTGCATCGTAGGGCCACAAGGTTAGTGGCTGGTTTGCAAGGAAAGCTGTATGAGGTGAGACTGAGGGAACTGAGCCGTTTCAGCCTGGAGAAGAGGAGACTCAGAGGGGATCTGTTGGTGACATACAGGTATGTAAGGGGGTGTCACATGGAGGTGGGTAGGGACCTGTTCTGTCCTGCAGAGGAAGGCAGGACGCACTCCAACGGAGCAAAGCTCAGGGAGCCAAGGTTCAATTTAGATGCCAGGAAGTACTTCCTGACAGTCAGGACCCCGAGGGTATGGAATGGGCTTTCATGGGAGATGATTGAGGCCCCATCAGTGAGGGTGTTCAAAGATAGGCTGGACATGTACATGGTTGGCATGTCATGAGCGAAGCTGGCTGGAGCCAGGGGTCAGACTAGATGGCCAGGCAGGAGGCCCCTTCTGACTCACTCTGTTTCTATGCCCCCAAACTGGCAGAGCCACAGCTTGGCCTACATGACTGTAATCTCCCCTCTTGCTTATATGCTGGCATATACCACTATTGTGCTTTCCCAGAAGTGGTTGGTGCCAGTTTGCAGGCTGGACAAGGAAAAAGAAACTGAAAGATGTCTTTTAAATCCCTTGAACAATTTGTTGCCAAGTCACATGAAAACCAGGAGATAGTACTACTGTAATGCATGCCACAGTACATGCAAAGTCCTTGTACACCTGTGGCTTTATCTCTTGTCTATGGAACCACAGAGTAAATGAGAGTGCCAAACAGGAGCCTGGAGCCCTTAGCACAACCAGAACCGCTCTTCTTTGGACTCCTCTCCTGAGTACTACAAACTCTTGCATCCTCTGTCAATAGTGCAACCTATGCCATAGGTTAGCTACCCATGCAATTTATATATAATTTGGGAAGTCTTCTATTTGAAGCTACTGTTATCACTCTCTTATAGTACAGAGCATCTCTCAGGGTGTATTTTTACAGTCAAAAGAGCAAAGTGTGTGCTCTGCAGGCGGTATAAAGCCGCTGAAACAGTTCAATTAAAATCATGAATGGATTAATAGTGACGTGTTGGCAGCTGTCCTGCAGTCAATTAATCAGTTAAAGGGAAATATTCCTCTGCAGTACTTACTCACTAAAAATATGCCACATACCCAGAAATGATCATAGAATATGTTGTGTGTTAACTGTGAATAGCAGGAGGTTACTATGCCATGTCCCAGTGCCTACTGATGAACAATGTCAGTGCCAAATAACACGTATTTGTATGGATACTATTAATACTGTTAACAGTATTAGCACTGTATCTAAACAGTCACTTGCACGGCTGGAATGTGTTACTCTTGCAAAAAAGTCTGAATTATTAGTAAATTCATTCTTTATTTTGAGCTTACACTGACAAATATGTAACACTATCTCCCTTTTCTTTTTTGCTCAAATAGCTTCAGTTTTATTTAATACTAGCAAAATTTCCATAAATACAATGGAAGAGGTTGGAGCATTGATAAACTTTCACACAACAACTCCTAGTACTGCCCTGAAAGGGTTGAGGTGCCCTGGAGTGGTGCAGCCTATCAAAGAATGCCCTCAGAATGAGATGCTGCCATTCTTTCTATGTGCACACCATCAGAGCATCTGCACTGGGACCCACCACTGCCTCTTTTTTTCCCTGTCCCTTTTTAACCCTCTAGGTGATATTCAACACAGTACGATTCCTTGTCCTCTCCCACCCCATCCTGCACACCTCCACAATTTGTCCTGGAGAATGTGCTGACCTTCCAGAGCAGTTCAGAGATGCAAGGACTATGGAGGGGGGAGGGCCTGCTCCTCTTTCATGTGCCAGTTTGCCAGTGAACAGACACACATGGATTTCTCCCTTCTGACATAGCTCCAGAGCAGGGAATCTTGAGCTTAGACATGAACTGAAGAATCTGAATGGACTGCTGACAGCTTTGCTCTCTCCTACTAGTTGAGTTTCTTGAAAAGAAGTTCTTACCAGCTTATATATGATAGCCAAGGCATTATTTGCAGATGACTGAATGATAGTTGGCTGATTCATCAGCATAAAACCCTTTTTATTCAGTCACAAGCACCCACACAAAAGTACCACAGAAAGTATTTGATTGTGTAGCAAGTCCCGGAGAGATAGCTATGATAACAGTTTTTATTAATCATTTCTGTGGCATTATTTAGTGTGTTACTTGAAGAATGCAAACTCTGTACTGCTGAGCTCTTTCCTTCTTCATTTGGCTCTCCAAGGGGGCGAACTGTTGAGTGGGATATTTGTACAGTTAGAGAAACCAAGTGCAGCCCATGAATGCATTCACTACAGAGTTTGCTGGTGTGTGAGGCACATTAAGAGAGATCAGGAAGCACCATTTCAAAATGTTGCTAGTTTTAATTTTTAAAAGTCATGAACCTTCATATTTCTATCAAGTTGGACTAACAGCCAAAAAAAAGTCTGGAGAAATTTCTACAATCTTTCAGAAGGAGTGGAATTAATTCCTAAATACCATCCAAATATCAATGACTGCTTCCAAGTGTTTAGGCAACAAGCATGTGCAAGAATGGCAAATTCCCATTACTCAGGTAGCAGGGCTGGCAAATTTTTGTTCTTGAGACCCTGGAGAACCACATTCAACAGAATGACCAGTAGTGAAATAGAGGACCACTGTGTAAGGTGGTATCTGTATAAGTTCTAGAAATATTTTGGACTTCTGAGTGCTAGCATGGAAGGTTTAGGAACCCAAACAATATAGCCACCTTGATTTTTCCAGTTCTGTCCTTCAGAAATTTAAAAACCAGTTTGATGAATACTTGTGAAATACTTAAAGTAATTGGTAGTGTGAACATTAGCAGGAAGAATACCTATCTGAAGAATCATTTGTAACAAATGTGGAATAGGAAATTGGAAGATCATCACTGTGATATTTTTGGTTCTGATGTTTAATTCTAATGGGATGGCTTTAACTCTCCATGTGACTAAGCACATTTTGATGGAAGCCATTACTGGATTTTATTTTTTGTGCTGTTTGGATTTTACTGTGGACTTTGATTGTCTTACTTGTACTACATCTTTGAAACTTGGTTTAAAAAATTTTGTACATCACCTGAAGAACCATATTTATAGCTATATAAATAATAGCTAAATAAATAAAATATCTAACAAAAGATTAGATAGGGTTTTTAAAACAATGCAAAATGCCCTTTCAAGTAATTTTGTTCACTTGGTAATGAGACATGAGTCTCTACAAAAATCATGTTAACCTTTTTTCTGTTAACTGTTGTATTTATATATTTATTTAAAACATTTCTATGCCACCCCCATCACAACAAAGCCTCGGGGCGGCTCACAAAGGATACATAAATAATAACAATGCAACAAATAAATAAATTACTTTGTACTTAAAGGAAAAATTGAACTTAAAATTGTGCTTAAAGGAAAACTTAGAAATACCACTGTAAATTGACTAAGCATCCACAAAGTCTAATTTTGTTCCCAAAGCTGTCGACCTTGCAGTTTCATTCTTTACAACACTGGAAACAGAACTGCTTTGTTGTTGTTGCTATCATAATTGATGCCACTCTCCAAAATTTCCTGTGATGTGGTTAGAATAATTCTTACATTATAGAGCAAAACGAGTACTTTAAACTCAAGCTAATTTTAAGCAAGTTGCTTCTTGCCAGCGTAAGCTGCTGATTGTGATTAAGCAATGTGCACCAACACAAGACAACTTGGAAATTAAAGCAATGATAAATGACCTAAAATTCTATGTATTGTAATGGGTGAGATTATGAGTATGCATATGCTCAAGTGTTTCAATAATGTCAGTGAGACTTAAAATGCTGGGTCCATTTCTTTCATCAGCAGCAACTGAAACTGTCCCCAAAACACATGGTTAAACAGTGAAGATTCCACGGCAAATGGTACCTCCCTTCTTAAAGGGGATAAAGGCAGGTTGCTCCCCTGTCGTTCTTCGAGTGGCCATCTGTGCATCACACATATGGGTACTGTGCCTGCACAATGCCTGTAGCCAGGAAGATTTAAAAGCTTAATGGTTTTGGCGGGAACTCTGCACCCCTCCCCCCACAGTATAAGAAGGCGGAGTGCCCACCATTTCCTCAGTCTACTGAAGACCAACTGTTCGCCCCCAAGCAGGAGCATTAAGTATTACAGAGCACCTGCTCAACACTAAGCAGATATATACACAGAAATATATATGAAGAGAACCAATTTACGGATCTGTCATCAAGGAAAAAACACTACCATAGAAACCCAGTCACCAACACCAAGTGGGGCAAGCAGGTGGGTTGTGTGAATGCACAGATGGCCACTCAAAGAACGACAGTTACTGGGAAGCAACCTGCCTTTCTTCATCATGACCTCTGTACATCACACATATGGGTGATTAGCAAGTTTACCAGACCTGGAGGTGGGGCGGTGTCGTCATTGGAGAACAGAAGAAAGGCCTGCCCGACCAAAGGAGCAGTCCTGTCTGGCACGCACATCAAGGTGGTAATGCCTGGCAAAAGTGCAAGGAGTAGTCCAAGTGGCAGCCTTGCATATGTCCTGGATAGGAATGCCAGCAGAATAGGCAGAAGAAGCTGCAACAGCCCTTGTGGAATGTCCTCTGGGCATGACAGGTAAGTCCAACTTAGCAAGTTGATATGCCAGCTCCATGGTCTGTACAATCCATTTCAAAAGTCTTTGGGATCCAATAGGAGACCCCTTGTCGTGTTCTGAATATTTAATGAAAAGCTGGCTAGTTTCGTGAAAGGGTTCTGTGCGAGATCTGTAGAAAGCGAGGCAGCGATGAATGTCGAGAGAGTGTAGTGATCGCTCTATAGGCGTAGATGAAGTAGGGAAGAAGATTGGTAAAATAATGTCTTGATTGACATAGAAAGGTGACACGACTTTCGGTAGGAATGCCGGGACAGTACGGAGAATGACCTTCTCCTTATGGAAATTGAGATAAGGAGGGTCTACACGGAGCGCACAGAGCTCGCTGGCCCTTTTAACCAATGTGATAGTGACGAGAAAGGCAGTCTTCCAGGACAAGAGGTGTAAGTCGGTAGTTGCCAAGGGCTCGAAAGGAGGCCTGGTAAGCACTTGTAGAACAACAGAGAGGTTCCAAGGCAGAATAATTGGTCTAATTCGTAGCTGAAGATTCTGCAGTCCTTTAAGGAATCGACGAATGAGGACATTAGAAAATACCGATGAGCCTGTCACCTGGCCACGGTAGTGAGAAATTGCTGCAATGTAAACCTTGATGGATGAGGGTTTCAGTCCAGTCTGATGTAATGACAGGAGAAATTGAAGAATATTTTCAATGGAGGCTGAGTGAGCAACGAAGTTATTGGATTCAGCACAAAATGTGAAGAGCCTCCATTTAGCTGCATAAGAGAGGCGAGTCGTAGGTCTTAGCACAGACTGGAGAATGAACTGAATATCAGGATGTAGAGCACTTGGATCCAATGGAGCGTTTGTCAGTATCGAGGGAGAACGAGTAGTAGTGTCCGGACGCCACTGGGTCAGTGTCAGGACCGCGGGAGCCATCGGTACTGAAGGAGCACTGTGACTCATCAAATGAGCCAGGCTGTTAGATTGAGTGAAGGAAGATCCGGGTGACGTACAGCCCCATTCTGCTGCGTGATTAGATGAGGTATGGGAGGCAGTCACCAAAAGGTGTTGCTGGACAGATGGAGAACAGTAAAGAACCATGGTTGGTGGGGCCACCAAGGAGTGACAAGAATTCCCTGAGCATCGTTGAAGGTGATCTTGGCGATAGTTCTCGTATTAAGTGGTATCGGGGGAACACATAAAAGAACATGTTCATCCATGGGATCATTAGAGCATCCCCCCTCAAACCCAGGCCAATGCCTGCTCAGGAGCAGTATGCCCTGCATACCGTGTTTGCATGAATGGTGAACAGATCTATGTCTGGAGGGCCCCAAGTCTGAAAGAGGTGATGGCAGATCTGACGATCTAATTCCCATTCATGGGTCATCAACATCTGTCTGCTGAGTGCGTCTGCCTCCTCATTGTCGGTACCGGCTAGGTGAACAGTGAGGAGGATAATCTCCCTCGGGATGCACCAGTCCCACAGTTCCATAGCCAGGTGAGCCAGGAAGGCAGACTTGTTCATTCCACCTTGTTTGTTTATATAGAATACAGTTACAATGTTGTTGGAAGCAACTTGAACAATTTGTCCCCAAACAGTGCCCTTGAATGACTGAAGGGCTTTGAAGACTGCGAGCAGTTCTAGGTAATTGATGTGCTTGGTGGTCTCTTGATAGTCCCAGGTGCCCTGTGTACGGAGGCCGGCACACAGGGCTCCACACCTGGTGAGGAAGGCATCAGTGAACAAAGTCAGTGTTGGGTGAGGCGGGCGGAATGGAATGCCGACAGACAGATTGTTCTGTATAGCCCACCATGATAAAGTCTGAAGAATGGAAGTCAGGAGGTGGAGGAGCCGGTGAGGTGAGTCTCGTTGAGGCTGGAAGAGGCTGTTGAACTACAGTTGGAGGGCCTCATCTATAGTCTGGCATGCGGGACCACAGAGACCATGAAAGCCATGTGTCTGAGGAGTTTCTGTACCGATAGTGCTGGAATAGTTCTGTCCATGTGGATTTGTTGAATGGATACATGAAGGTTGTCTTGAGGAAGGAAGGCTTTCACTATTGTAGAGTCAGGATTGGCTCTGATGAAATCGATGATCTGTGAAGGAACAAGGCATGATTTTTCGTGGTTAATACACAGTCCCAAATCATCTAAGAGGGTACAAGTAGTCCGAATCGATGATCGAAAGCCTTCTCTAGACGAGGAGACAGTCAACCAGTTGTCCAGCTAAGGTTACACTTGAATTCCCCGGAGCCGGAGATGTGCACACACCGGGGCCATGCATTCAGTAAAGACCCGAAGAGCAGTAGCCAGTCCAAACGGTAAAACATTATATTCAAACAGGCTGGAACCGACCATAAATCAAAGAAGACACCTGTGAGACGGATGGATGCTGATATGAAAATAAGCATCTTTTAAGTCCAGAGAAGTGAACCAATCCTCTCTCCTGAGCAACAGAACAATGTTTTGAAGGGTGGTCATCCGAAACTTTTTAGTTTTGATTGATTTGTTGACACCACGTAAGTCCAATATCGGACAAAGACCACCGCCACATTTAGGAACCATGAAATATCTCAAGTAGAAACCATGTAACCCCTCAGAGTGTGTAAGTTGTCAAATCGCTCCCTTACAAAGAAGTTGTTGAACTTTGTCCTTGAGAACCTATGACGGAGGTGTAAATCGGATCAGTCCCAATTAGGGTATGGTATCGAACTCGATTCTGTAACTGTGCTCCACGATGGATAAAACCCACTGATCAGATGTAATGGACTCCCAAATGGGGAGTTGACTTTGCAGTTGATCCCCAAAAGGAAGAGAGGAGGATGGGTTCAGGAGATGAGAAGAGGCTTGCTCAGCCCGTCAGCGTTGGCGTTTATCCAAATCCGGTCGGTGGCAGCTCTGTTGAAAACGCTGTGGTGGTTACTTCCAGCGCTGCTGACGAGGCTGAAATAGCTGCCGGCCAGAGAATTGTGTATAGGGTTGATACCAGAACGATGGACGGGACCAAGGCCACTTACGTCGAAACTGGTTGGGGACTTCCATCCGACGAGCTGTCACCCGCGATTCATGAATCATCTTCACCTTGTGGTCTGTCTGAGCATTGAACAGCTTCGAGCCATTGAAGGGCATATTGTCAATGCAGCGCTTTATTTCATCTGGAAAGTTGCAGTTCCAGAGCCAGGCATGGTGACGGAGAGCTACAGCACCAGCAAGAGCCCTCGAGTCGCAATCGACATGGTGTCTCACCATGGAGAGTTGTTGGACCGCCACCTGCATTGCCTTTTAGGTGAAAATCCAGGCCAGGTCTCTCTGCTGTTCCAGAAGATGCTGTGATATTTTCGAATTTTTGCATAAGAAAATATTGATAGCAGGCCAGCATCACCTCATAATTTGAAATCTGGGGGCCGAAACCTGTTGTGGCGTAAATACGGCGAGCCAACATGTCGATCTTCCACCCTTCTTTATCGCGAGGAGTGGTGTGTTCCCTCAACTTGCGGCCTTGAGACAACCCACAACGATCGAGTTCAGTCCCAGGTGATGCAGGAGGAATGGAATATCCTGTTCACGGACGCAATACATGGATTCATAACATTGTGAAGTCGGCTGTGGCTGATTGGGGAGGTTCCACGGTTCTATCATCGCCTGACGAAGCGTGATGATAAGCAGCAAAATGATGGTGGTGCATTGTTCACTTTTGACAATGTTGTAGAACTTATCAGTACTAGGATCGAAACGGTGCTGGGCTTTGATCTCGAGTGACTTCGTCAATCTCGCCATCAATTCCCTAAACGTTGAGTACGACTCCTCTGGTGAGCTGGGACCTTGAGTGGTGATCACCGCATCTGGTGAGGTGGATGCTACTTCTGAATCCTCCGACTCAGAATCATAATGGAGCGGAGGACTGGAGGAAGAGTCGGCCAGTGAAAAAGGGCGCCTGAACTGAGCTGTGCTGGAGGTTGATGGAACATCCCGTGGGACCGGAAAGAGGGTACGGTCACGTACTGAAGGGTAATACCCATAAGGTGCATAGTCATCCCATGGTTCACGATGGGCTGATCCAAGGGGCGGTTGCACCCATTCTCCAGAGGGATGGATAGAGGCACACTGCTGGTATCGCACCTGCTGAGGCAGGGTCCTCGGGAAGCCTGAGGTGATGGCTGCGGTGTGGGCGAGCATGCCATCAGAGGAGAGTCCTGGATCTCTCCATCAGAGATCGATCCCAACATGACTGCTTCTTGGTGTTCAGGCGAAGACGGGATGGAAGGGACGACCCATTGCGGGGATCCAGGTAGAGTCACCTGCATCACCAGCTGAACAGCCAGTCTGGTTGGTGTTGGTACCGAAGTGGCCGTCAGGACCGACTTTCTTGGGTTTACACACCGCCTTATCCGCCTTGTCCTTCTTAGGCTTCTTGTGACCTGAGGACTTGTCCGATCCACTGTGCTTCCTCTTCTCCTTTTGTTTGTGTGGAGATTTAGAGGAGCGTTTGCCCTCCGATAAAGCAGCACCATCAGCCAATGGGAGGGGCAGAGGGGCAGCTGCAGAGGAGGGTGGCACAGTGGATTGACCCGCTAGTTGATCAGACTGAAGCAGGAGCTGGTCCCATAAGAGTTTGCACAGGCGGTTCTCTCAATTTTTTCTCGCCTGCTTTGTAAAGGCCTGGCAATGGCCACATTTATTGGTCCTGTGTCCTTCTCCAAGACAAAGAAGACACAGGTCATGCAGATCAGTAGGAGACATCTTAGATCCACACTGAGAGCACTTGCGGAAAGCTGCATGCTGAGCCATCGAGAATGAAAAAGAGAAGATACTGAAGCTAAGAATGTAAGAGAGAAAACCTTTGGGGGTGGGGGTAACAGGGAAAAAAGGGGATGGGGGAATGTGAAGAAAACTTCTAAACAGGGAGGGTAATAACTTGGAATCTTAACAAGAAGCTAAGAGAAACAGTGGTTTAGGGAGAACAAGATACACAATATAGTTACAAACTGAGAGACGAAATGCTCCAGGCTCAGCGAACAGCGGTCGCAAGAAGACTGAGGAAATGGCAGGCACTCCGCCTTCTTATACTGTGGGGGAGGAGGGGTGCGGAGTTCCCTCCAAAACTGTTAAGCTTTTGAATCTTCCCGGCTATAGGCACTGCGCAGGCACAGAACCCATATGTGTGATGCACAGAGGCCACAACGAAGAAGGGGAATTGCTACCTGAAGTCCAGCACTGCAACAGCCTGTTGGCTCCTTTTGCAGTTTTACATGAAATACTCTAGGATGAAAAGTACTCCTTTCCCTGTCAAGGTTCAGTCAGAAAGTGAAAACAGATTCTGGTCACCTCCCTTTTGCCAGTTCATAGGCAGCCTTCCTCTGCTCACATCTGCTTTGCCCCTCTTCCCAACAAAGAGTTTCCCTCCTCAACAAGGGAGCCTGTCCAGACCACCCTTTCAATGAGCAATCCCTCCCCTGCCTTCTGCTGTCCATCAGGCAAGCCCAACCAGAGTTCTTAGAGATCTGAGTAGAGAAAGAGTGTGTCTCTCAGGGTCTGTCTCCTCCCATGGGCCTAAGCGAGGACTTCCAGCACCCCCTCCCCAAAGGCATTCTGTGTCAAAGCAGATTGGTGCAGCTTACAAAGGGATGGCCAATAGCTCAAGACAGACACAACAAACACTGGGAGACTCCAGCTCCGTAAAAGTAGCTTTCTCTCATTGCACAGAGTCCCACGGTGTGCCTCTTAAGAGCCTGGGGAGGGGGTCCTAGGTGACAGCAGAGTTATAAAAAAAGGCAGAAGAGATCATGAAAGCCTAGTTAAATAGCTACCCATGGCTCAGCAGTGGCTAGGGGAGCTGCATGGGGATATGATGATCCTGCGGACAAATGGGGAGAGGGGCTTTTTGCAGCCTCTCTCCAGGGCAGCAGGTTTCAACCAACTTTAAACTACATTACTGTGGAAACAATTCAGTACATTTTCCATAGCTAAGGACTACCTAAGAGATGGCAACATGCTGAATACTAAAATTCCAGGAAGATGCACATTCCAGCTGAATTGTACTAAACATTAATACATGGAAAGGATAGAGCCATTACAGAATACAGAGAGTATGCCTGATTTCAGACATTATGGGGCACAGTCCCCTAAATTTTCTTGAGCTTTTACAACTAACAAACTTGATATTTTCCTAACATGGTACATCAATATATTGAGCAAGTATGCTACTCCAGATAGCCCTTCATTCACACTTAGGGTTGCTGAGGGGCTCCCACAGAAAAAGGGAACTGGAAAAGCAACCATGAGTGAGCAGAACCCTCTGGACAATTATTTGCATCTTATTCGCTAGCATGGCTGGAAACTTCACAAGCAGCTCCAAGAATAGTACTTTAATCTCAGTGGTAACTCACAAATCCACCAGCCAATCTTGATATCCATTACTAAAACTGACACACACACACACAGTGGAAGTATTGAGCACTTCCCATCTTAGAATAGCATAATTCCACATAGTGGTTATGCTTTAGATTTCTTACAGAGATCTGTGCAGACATTAAAACAGGCAACAAATAAATAAAGGGGTAAAGGTGGATAACACCTGCTGGTTCTTTCCACACATTTACCTGAGAATATTTATAGGGTATCTGTATACCACAACACTCATAGGATACCTGTCACACATGGGCCCTTGTGCACAAGCTCTATGCACTGTTTGGAAGTCAGAGGCAGGCGCAGCACCTGCAGTCTCCTCACACATTCCTTTTTGCACGGTCTGACCATCAGTAGAAGGCTTCTGCAGTTTAGCTAGATACCATTAGAGAACATGTAACTTTTATTCATATGTGATTTTTTAAAAAGATGTGTAAAGATATAAGAGTCAGTAACAGAAAGAAAAGATAAACTAAGAAAGAGAGACTATCGCATATATTAATAGATTTGGCAGAGAGCTAGAAGCCACAAAAACAGATGCCATGCAGAAAATAGCACCATTATATTGTTATGCTTTAAAATTTCCTGCATGTTTTACGGAGAGGTCCTAGTAAAGCCAAAAGCCATTTTTTATGTGACATAGTGACGAACCCATTAAAGCCAGAGCTGCAAAAACATCATTAAGTTTTTTGAAAGTGAAATCAGCTCCATACGCTATGCTTTTTATCTAAAGGGATGCAAAGGCACAGAGGAAAAACATACATGGCTATGCGCACTGCCACATAGAGTACACATGTGAACTACACTGGCTTTCTAGTATATTTACATGCAATCAATATTAATAACAATGAATTTGGTTTAAATCTTAAAACCAATCTTATGGAAAAGGAAGTGGTTTAAATTAGATTTTTAAAGCATTTTGAGTACCACCCACTTGCATTATGGGTAAAATGTGCAAGATTCTGATAAAACTTAATAAAAGCATGCTTTCCCCCCACTATTGCCTGCATGCGCTCATTATCTGGGAAGCATGACAGAAACATAAAGAGAAATAAGCAAACTGTGTTCCCCTCCTGTACTTCCATCCAGCCTCTTAGCAAACAATCCTGTTCAATGTTCGAACACAAAACATGGCAGCCTGGGGAATGCTGAGAGTTACAGGAATTCATTCTATCTAAACATGCACAGGACTGCATACTGAATGATTTAAATCACTGTGACTGAAATCACTCTGCCCTGCACACAATAAAACAGGAATGTACAAAAGCTTCATAAGTGACTGAACACTTTCCCACATCAAGCAACTGAGTCATAGAAACTACTAAAATATCCTCAGCTGATGAACCAATTTTCCTTATTGGGCAATTCCTTCAAGGCTGTGGGTATAGCAACTAATTAAAATAATAGAAGTGAGAACAAAAGTGATCCACAGCATAGAAAAATGCATTTTTAGCCCAGGTTGTTTGACATTGTATAAAGAGCTGCAATCCAGAGATTTACAACCAATTAAGCAGGAAATGCAGCACCTCTGGTTTTTCTCACCTATTTCTTCCATGGTGCTTTTATCTTGAACTTGCAAGGAAAAACTAGCAAGCATTAAGATTGTACTAACATCAACACAATGTGCACTTAAAGGCTGCTTTCAGGTAACACTCAAGTTGCCCCATTCTAGAGAGCTGCAGTTTCCAATCCGATTTCAAGGTCAGCCCCACATATATCTAGTTACAGTAGCTGGCAGATGTTAAAGCAGAGGCCCAGGGGCCAAATCCAGCTCTCTGTGGGTCTGAGCGCCCCATAATGCTGTACACTGCTCTCCTGGCCCCACCTGCTTTCCACTGGCCACCAACTGTTCAGTGAGTTCCTGGTTTTTGTGCAGTTTCCCTGCTTAAAGATCAGGCTGCTTCTCCTAAGGCTTAGTTACTGGCAGAAAGAGATTTAAGCTAAAGCAGCCTGGTATTTTTGGCCATATGCCTTGTCCAGGTCCCCTTTGTCTTTGGCTCTATCGATCACTTGCACGTGTGCCCCAGCAGTTCTCTGAAATGGAATTCAGCCATTGCTCTGTTGAAGGAGGTTCTGGGCCCCTGCAGTTGCCCATTGTATGTACATCCTGTGCATGAACATGCCTCCAGAAAAAAAAGGGAGCTGGAAAATTAGGAAAAACTGAAAGAACATGATGTATTGAGTGACCCTGCTTTTTCTAAAAAAGAAGAAGATAACTACATGTAACATCTAGAAGATGAACTCCCCACTCTCACTCTCCTTCAAGACCCAGCTTTGTAACTCCAATCTGATTGCTACTTCATTCCATCTTCTTTTTGTTGGTCTAATCCCAGCTGCAACTTTTAAAATGTGAAAATACTTGCACTCTAAGAAATGTTTGCATTTTCCCATTATCCAATTTTGGCAAAAGAGCCACCCTGAGTCAGTGTCTGGCCAGCAACTACATGCCACTAATCCTATCTAATGTTAAGGATTTCTGTATCAGGGAGTGTTAAAAATAATTATATGTTAATCCTCTTTTATCCTTACTACAGAAACTCAAACACACTGACCTGGTTGTTGTGCACAAGCACACAGTCCTCCGAATTAGTTGACAATGTAGAACATCAGTCTCTTAGCCCAGCTGAGGACTAGATACCTAAAATCAAGAACAGAGTGAGTTTAAATATATTTAAATACAGAGTAAATACAGAGTAAAATATATTTCTAAGGAGTTTATAAGGATCAATCTCGAATTAATTTCAGGAAGAGGAAATCTTTTTAGGCTGCAATCCTATGCAAGTTTAGAAAGAAAAATGTCCTACAAATTCCATAATTTCCCAACCAGAATGAGACTGTTTTCATGCTTTCAGTAATTGTTGAGGGAAAAAATCAGACTAGACATGTTGAACTTCATAGAAACAGAGCGAGTCAGAAGGGGTCTCCCGGGCCATCTAGTCTGACCTCTGGCTCCATCCAGCTCCACTCATGACATGCCTATCACATGCATGTCCAGCCTATTCTTAAACACCCTCACCGATGGGGCTTCAACTACCTCCTGTAGAAGCCCATTCCATACCCAGGGGTCCTAATCATCAGGAAGTGCATCCTAGCATCCACCTTGAATCTTGGCTCCCTGAGCTTTGCTCCACTGAAACACATCCTGCCCTCCACCACAGGAGATAAAAGGTCACAACCCAACTCTGGGTGACACCCCCTCACATACTTGTATGTCTCCCTCTGAGTCTCCTCTTTTCAAAGCTGAAGAGACCCAGTTCCCTCAGTCTCTCCTCATACAGCTTACCCTGCAAACCAACCACCATCCTTGTGGCTCTTCGCTGCACCAATTCCAACCTTGCTATCTTGTAATGAGGGACCCAGAACTGAACACAATACTCCAGCTGTGGGTGCACCAGAGTTGTATAGCGAGGCAGTAATACCTCTCTCACTTCTGGCTATGCATCTAGGGAGGCATTCACCCTCTTGACTGCTGTGTCACACTGCTGACTCATGTTTAGCCTGCAGTCAACCAGCACCCCGAGATCCTTTTCACAAGTGCTGCTCTCCAGCCACTTGTCCCCTAACCTGTGCTTATGACACCCATTCCTATGCCTCAAGTGCAAGACCTTGCACTTATCCTCATTGAACACCATCCTGTTGTCCCTGGCTCACTTCCATAGTCTGTCCAGATCCTTTTGGAGCCAGAGAACTTGCTCCTCAGTTGTAGCCACTGCCCCATTTTAGTATCACCTACAAAATTTGATCAGCAACTGATCACCCCCTCTTCCAGGTCATTGATTAAAAGGTTGAACAGCCGTCCCAAAATGCCAAGGCATGTGGTGACGGGATATAACATTTTTAAATAAATAATAATAAAAACAGGATCAGTCCCAGGACAGAGTCCTGGGGAACCCTGCTCATCACCAACTGCCATCTCAAAGATTCGCCACTAATAGTTACCCTCTGCTTTTGTTCCGTCAACCATGCCCTAATCCAATGGACAGTGCATCGGTCTATCTCAAAACTCAGTTTCTCAACCAGGATATCATGCAGCACTTTATCAAACACCTTACTGAAATCCAGGTAAACCACATCGACTGTGTCCCTTCCATCTAGACACTCCAAAACCTTGTCATAGGTTCATCTGGCAGGCCTGTTTTTGCAGAAGCCATGTTGCATGGCCGCCAACCTCCCTTCCCTATCTAGGGACTCCAGAGCCTTTCCTATTATGAACCTTTCCATTGTCATTTCCAGAATGGACGTAAGGCTAACCGGCCTGTAATTCCTCATGTCCCCTCTACTACCCTTTTTGAAGATTGGGACTACTGATGCCACCCTCCAGTCCTCTGCAACCTCACCCATTCTCCGCGAGGCCCCAAAAATGGAGGCCAGGGTACCCATGCCAACTCCCTATGTACCCTCAGGTGTAATCCATCAGGGCCTGGAGCCTTTGTAATGTCCTGTGCCCTGAGGAGCTGCTTGACTTCTAGAGGGGTAATTCTAAACTGTGCCCCAAAATCCCCAGCCTCATTTGATCCCCCATGTGGTTCTCCCCCATCCTGCTTTGGGGAGAACACAAATTGAGCAAATTTGACCTTCAATTGATGAAAGTTGACCCTCATTAAGTCCCAGCTTCTAATATTTCACCTGCCACTCATCTCCATTCCCCTCATCTCAAAGCAAAGGATGGAATGATCACTTGCTTCCAGAGCTCCCCTAATCTATACCCCATGTATCAACTCCTCCCTGTTGGTCATGACCACATCAAGGATATTTCCCCCCCTTGTTGCCTCTCAGAACCTCTGTGTGAAAAACCCTCCCTTTATAGCATCTAGGAAGTGGCAAGACCTGGCTGTTGCCACTGAGTGAGTCTCCCAACTAATATCCGAGAGATTGAAATCTCCCATAATTACTGTGTCCCTCCCCCAAGATATCCTTAAAGTCTGGTCTGTCAGGACACCATCCAGGGTCTCAAATTGACATGGAGGGCGATAACATACCCCCACTGTCAGGTGCCTTTCCCTGTCAAAACCCCTACGTTTCACCCAGACTGCCTCTACCAAATCCCCATCTGTGCTGCATTCTATCTCACTGCATCCTATCCCTTCCCTGACGTATAAAGCCACACCCCCACCCCTCTTTCCCTTCCTGTCCTTTCTAAGCAGGTGATACCCCTCTATGTTTACATTCCAGTCTTGCCTTTCATCCCACCAAGTTTCCGTGATGCCCACCAGATCATATCCTCCTATTCCCAGGGAAGCCTCAAGTCTTCCTGCTTATTACCCATGTTCCTAGCATTGGTATACATGCATCTCAACACCTTCCCACAAATCCCTTTCTTTGGGTTCCTCAGCCTCCTCCTTCCTCGCAGATACCAGCACCCTCTTTGCAGAAGTCCCACTAGTCCCTTCATTACCTCTAACACCCTGGACCCAAAATCCTGGCCTGTCTGAGTTCCCAGATCCAATTCAGCAGTTCCTCGGATGGCCACATCCACTTTTCTTAGATCCTGAGGCACAGTGAACTGTAGTTGAAAGTGAACTGACAAAATGGCAGGCACATGCCTATTTATATTGCGGCAGGGCGGGGGAGGAGGAGGTTTGGTTTCCACCAAAAAAATGTTAAGCTAGGAGAATCTTCCTGAACTAGGGCACTAAGCAGTATAGTAGTGATATGTGTGATACACAGAGACCACAAAGAAAAACCTGTCCTGCATAAGTTTTAGCAACTCTTCTCAACTCCAAGGAAGGACTTGAGAAACTGACAGAAGTAGCTGGTCAGTCATTTTCCTGTGAACTGCAAGATGAAATTATTAGTTTTCACACCGTATTTTATGGTTTATTTCATGTGGAAAGTATTGATATAAATCTTCTATTGCTTTTTGCAAAAGCAGAAAAGTACATTATAGCTGGCACTAATATTTCAGACTGTACTCATCTCTGTTTTATGAATGTAACTATAAAATGTGACTAATCCAAATTTTGTGAGAGAATCTTGCTTATAGTAGTTGTGGTGTGAACATCTTTTTCATGATGGGTCAGCACTCTGATAGTCATACTTCTAGAAAATTTCCCAAACCAAAGTTTGGTTCACAAACAACCTGTAATCATAATTCTGATTTGGCCTTAGATGGAATATACAATATTCTCCTCTTCAGCATAACACTGGGTATGTGGGAAGGGTATACATCTGTATACATCAGATGTGAATACTCATGGACATTTATTTATTTATTAAAAGCTTTTATATGCTGTCCTTTATATAACTAATGTCTATATTATTACCTATTATCTATACTTATGCTGAGAAGACATAATCAAAAGGGCTTCTCTAGGACAAAAGACATATTCACTTCATACATGACAATGTTCACATACATATTTATGCATTACATTTTTATATACTGCCCAATACCTGAAGCTCTCTGCTAGTGAGGATTTCTCCCCTTCATATTCTCCTAGGTAACTAGCAAATAATGTGTGAAGAGTCCATAAATGAATAAATATTTGAATTTATCATAATTCTTAAAAGATTCAAAAAGCAAGATCAAATTTCTTAGTTATGATAAGAGAAACTGCATTTTTATCTCCATTACCCCCATATTCAGTAGGGTATCTTATTGTATTACTATATGTAAGAAAAGATGTAAAAATCACGCACAATAAGAATTCCTTCTCTGAAAAATTTCTTGTCCTTTTACAACTGACATATATTCTATAATGCATGAGATGGAAAAGTAGGTTGCACCAGGATCCTGAAAATCTTTAAAAAAGTATCCTCATCAGCTGATAATTGTTCAGGGTTTAACAGTGAATAAATTTTCAGAAAGACGGCAATGGTAATAACAGAGGTCACATGGCTTAGTTGCTTGCCTCAGCTTAAGGAGCAGATGGTTACGTATTAGCATCTGAATAAGGCCATGGAGTTGAGAATGGAGGGCTGGAGGAACGCATTAAGTGCACTAAGGGAAATATACTTTTCTCCCCTCAAAAGTTGCTGACTTAAGAGCTATTTAACAAGTCTTTATACGCAGGTACTTGGATTTTACCTAAACGAAAGTAAATATTAAGGCTAGAAAAATGTTATCTGACATGATAATCATCACTGGAAAACAATGGTAATGTGATTCCTCAAAAGTGGATCACATCGCTCTGCTCCCAGACTTCATCTCTCAAGCTACCTTTGTTGATTCCTCAGAAGTAGTGACATGATCAATATGACTGCATGCTCTTTCTTGCTAGCCTTCAATTCATGTCTAAGGTCAGGTCTCTGAACTGCATTATGAACCTTTAAATGCATGCATGTGCGCACGCCCCCCCCCCCCACTTCTCTTTCCCTCTTCTGCAAAATCTAAATTAGCAACGGCACACCTGGTAGTATGCACTGGGGTACCCAAGTCTAGAACTTCCATTAAGGCCTAGTTCCCTCAGGAACTGAGCAACTTTTATGTGGAGTATACAACTTCAATTTGTTGAAGGCATCATGTAAATAAATGGTCCTCATTACCAATCATCATCATCATCATCATCATCATCATCATCATCATCATCATCTTGAACATGGAAAGCCAGTGTGTTGGGAAAGAGGTGCTCTACTTTAGCTTCCTTGATAGGCTGCTTTTTCTAATGTGAAAGACTTTTTTACTGAATTGAATTTTTAAAGGAATATAAGCCCTGCACCTGCAATCTGAAGTGGTATAGCTCAGCCACAGATTTACCACATCATTGAATACTAGGCCAACACTGCAAGCTCAGAAGGGGGAAACAGATGGCTTGTACCATACATGAACAATGAACAATGTCACCAGCCTATTCAGCAACATGGTAGAGGAGGCTTGTGTAGGCTGGCAGGCAGAGGGCTCCAGCAAATAAACAGAAGGTGCGGGCAGTGGGGGAGGGCTTTGGCTGGGGGACAGGTGGCTTGGATCTGTCAGTGGAGGCTGGCTAGCACATCCAATGTCAGTAGGGTGGTATAGCCACTCCAGAATTTAGTGTGCGCCCATGTGTGCACGAGAGAGAATGTTCAGCACCATGGGTAGTTCCTTTAAATTTCAGACTGGAGCCAGGAGACACCAGGGACTGCTGGGCCCAGTCCTGTTCACAATATACGAGTATGTGTGGGGAGCTAGCAGTATCTACTCCCTTGCACGGTTAGATGCAGTCCATTAAAGGTTATTTGCAAGTTAAAATGCAAAGGCTTTAGTTGCACAGTACCAAAGCATTAGAAAACCCTTCTCTACATATTATCTTGATCATGTGATTGCCTCTTACTGCACACACAGCTATTACTAACACTAGGAGAAATTTTACATCTTGTTCTCTATGCAGGCAAGACAGCTAATAAATCCCAAGGTGGAAAAGCATCCCTGAGGGACTACATGCTGTGTAATTACAGACCATAGTTACTGCATTAGTACTGGTTCCTCTGACCTTCAACAAATAAGTCAAACTCTGGGAAAACCTAGAGAGATCCATTTAAATGTCTTACTTGTTTCTTCCTTGATTCATTGCTATTTCTCATATTCAGAAGAATGAAGTGTCTAGACATAGCTTTAAATATGCAGTGAATGTGCTCTTTGTTTAACAGGAATGATCGCACATTCTTCCAGCAAAAGAAGAGCAAAAACAAGCACAGGACTGTATCCCTTTTTGCAGAAGGCACCAAGCTTTTTCTAAAACATATCATCAATCAGTGATAGAAGCAATCCACAAAAGAGTTGTTCTGATATAACACTATCTACTCTCTGGTTCTTAACATGCATCTTTTTACTTCTGCATTCACAGTACATAATATAAACAAATGTAAATTTGTAAATATCTTTAAAAAGTATAGCCATGCCCTAGCATTAGACAAACCTTTTGCAGCATAAGTCTCTCCCATACCAGGAAAACAAAATAGTTTGAGTCTTTCATATGAGTCTCTTAAAGAAAAATGGTATTTGGTTCAGGTTGCATGATCACTGTTTTGCCCTTCTCCACTTTATACTAGATCCTAAGCCCTTTCAATTAAATATATTTTTATTTCAAGCATTGTAATCCTCTATCATTTACCTATTTTATATCATCTTTTCAAATATTTTTATTTTGCCTCTTCCCAATTTCTAATGTAGTATTTAGCTAATAAATGAAATTAAACCACCCTTTCTGCAGAACCTCTTGCTTCAGGAAATTGTATCAAGACTATTTGCTATCTACTGCTGAGAAGAATCATTTTAGACAGCAGAATGGCCAGAATGGCCCATGCAGTCCCCTTGCCTTTAAAGTATATGTTAATAAGAGTCTGCAAAGAAGCAGCCAGCTACAATAACTTGGAAGAATGGTCATAGCTACTAAAACCTGCTAGACAGTCCTGAAGCCTTGAATGGCCTCTCTGATATTTTTATTTCTTTCAGATTTTTCTTCCAAAGCAGTTGTTTCATCTTCCTTGTGAGTTATCCTCTCAGTTTAGTGACAGCTACACTTTCATCTTCCTCCCCTTCTTCTTCTACACTGGATATTTCTCCAGGATTTGAATTCATGGGGGTCAAGAAAGAACTCTCTTGCCTCCCAGTGGGTAGTTATTACTATAGATGTATCATCAAGCCACAATATGGTTTGAGCAGATAGCCTTAACAGTATGCTGTTCCACTTTTTCACAGCTCTTCCATACAGTATTGGAATGCTCTGCATTTCAGAACTACTATACTGATGTTGTGCTATGCCAGATTGATCATTATAAAACTTGAGGCCAGGGCAGATGCAAGACTGGACAATACCCTCCATTTCCAGGTTGGCAAAGTGGATAAATAGGTTCCAAGGTTTATTGCCCTGTTCAGTGGGCTATTGCCTGACACCCTTTGCACCTTTTCAATATCTGTTTGGGATATGTTGAGTTCAGGTATTACTTCTGATTGCCGTGTAACTAGGAAGCCAGCTGCATTTTGCCCTTTCAGCAATTTCACTATTGTCCTGAAACAGATATTGGGACTGCAGCTGTAGCTTTCCAGACATGTTGCTGTAGCCCTGCATTGTTTTTCCCCCAAGCTTAGTATTAGTCCTTTTATTTGCAACCCCAATTCCATTGCTTCATTAGTTGCAGTCCCAACTACACAGAGTTTGGAAGCAACTAATTCTTTTTTTTTCAGGCAGCTGTAGTGCTTTCGCCCATTCCTTATGGACATTTTGCATCTGAGTAGTTATTATCCGTAAACAGGCCATACCTTCTTTCAAACCGTTTAGTGGTTTTCACACCACTGCAGGCCCATCTTCTCTCTCTTCATCTAGGTCCAAGATTCTACCAGCATTTTTTTTTCTTCGAGATAGGAGCTAAGATTGTTCTGTAATCTGTTTGTTTTACAGCTTTTTCAGGTGTGCTGTTTGCTGTCTGCTTTTATTATTTTGTGAGGATAGAACTCAGGGATTTAGCAGCCATCCTGGTTGCAAGCTGTCTCTGCTTCCACATTCGGTATGCTTCCATGTTTAAATCCCTATTTTAGATAGACTGTTAGCCTATTCAGAGCTCTTGTTTAAAAAAAGCACAGAAAAGCAGTGTTGAGGATAGGTATTTTAGTTGGCAATCAAACAATGTAAGTTTAAGGGAAATATTATGTAAAACAATAGCCCCTATGTGTTCCAGATAACACTGGGTTCTTCCTCAATGGAAATAGGAAAAACTTGGTAGCTCAAAAACTGTTCTATTTTCTCATAGTGCTACTGTTGAAGACAGACTTCTGTCAACCAGTCACTAGCCCACCCCCCACCCCATATATTCTATTATCTGCAGCACCATCTGTTGGCACTAATCAATTTTGCACAGCTGCAAGATATTGCTGCTTCTGTTGTTGGTGTGTGGGGGTGCTCACACACCTTTTAAAAAAATCTTAACTGTGCTAAAGTAACTGAGTAACCAAGGCAATGACAGAAGGCACACTGTTGAAAGAAGCTCTTCCAAATTATCACAGCTAGAGTTTGGTCCTGCACACATTCAGTGCTGTGTTAATCTTGCCATAGCTCTTTACCACCTATTAAATGAATTAATAGTCTTGAGTGACAAACCAGGTAAACACCCATGACTGTAGTGGAGCTCTTAGATTAGGTGAAGCTAAAGTTCACTGGAGAACAAAACAACTGATGATGCTCGAGAAGATCTCAGGTTCAACCCCTGGCTGCAAAGCCTGAAAAGCTCCTGTTATTCAGATCATCCACAAAACAATGGCCTGACTTGGTACATGGCAGCTCCCTGAGTGATAGTTAGACACTTGCTCTGCAAGTTTTACCATTAGAAAATCTGCCTAAAACCCTTAATATTCTGTCCTTCAAAGTGCTTCCCTGAAACAAATCCAAAGCTTAAAAACCTTAGCACTACAAAGAACATTCTGTCCTTAATTCTTAAATAAGTCATCTATTTCCTTAACCTTCCAAACTGGAAGGATGAATAAATACTTTTCACAATTATGAACATGTTACATCCTAATAAAAAACTTGACTCACTGGTCTGCTTAAAGCAAATGAACATTTTACTCATCAATGCACATGCTCACACATACTGATGAAAACTGAAATAAATCTGAATAAAGAAAAAATATTGTATGAACAGCTGCATCAGGCCCAACCAATACAATACTGTTCAGTGTGCAGACTTTGTGCTGATTTTGGGGAGAAACTAAACAAGGCAATTATCATGTGTTTTGCCTCTGAGAGTTCGTGTGTGTGTGTGTGTGTGTGTGTGTGTGTGTGTGTGTGTGTTTTAAGAAATAGCCAGTATGAGCCTCCCAATCCAGTTTGCAATCTGTCATGGGGGGAGAGGGCTTTAATCTTGTGCCTCAAGTCCAAATCTGGATAGTCACCCCACATTTGAAGTTTTTATGGGGGACAGTAGTGTGGAACTCACATGGGTGGTTTTCCCTCACACAAACTTCAGATGCTAGGGGCCCAGTCCAGATCTCAACTGCAGCAGGGGTAAAAACAATAAAGCACCCCACCCCTCCCCATGCTAGGGTCATGATCCACATTAGGCCCCCATGCTGACTATTTCTTAAGGAAAAGTCCTGCACTCATGGACAAACCATGTGATTAAACTTTTGTGTAGCCTGGCACTGTGGCTGTGGATTTCTCAGGGTTAGAACTCATCCTTTAATTACACAGCATGTGACACAAGTGGTGTTGGTGCATAATTAGAGTTCTCACAGGGGGAAATTAATCTGTTAGGCGTATTTTGGAAGCTTTAGTATAGGTATTCAGACACATCTTACCGTATTTTTTGCTTTATAAGACGCACTTTTCCCTCCTCAAAAGTAAGGGGAAATGTCTGTGCGTCTTATAGAGTGAATATGTGTGTGCAGTAAGTCTGTCAGATGTGCAGCCCATGGGGAAGTGATGGGGAATGTGCCTGGGATTATGTGCCCATTTGATTCAGAATATTTTTTTTCTTGTCTGCCTCCTCTAAAAACTAGGTGCGTCTTATGGTCAGGCGCGTCTTATAGAGCAAAAAATATGGTAAATGAAGCCTTTGACTGGAGGAAAATCCATTTTGTTTTGTTCTGATTTTTATAAAAATGAAACAGGTGAGATTTTCTCTCTTTAATAGAGCTATGAGGATATTAAACCTTAGTAACCAATTGGACTGCAGCATATAATCATTCCATCAGCTATTATCTTCAAAGGAGTATCATGAATTAGGTTTAGTCTATTTACAAATTTGGAGGATTAGATATAGGATATTCTTTTGCCCAATTTTCAGCACTGTGTCAGTATCTTAGAATCTGGGTACTGGGGTCCCAGCATCAATAATTGGGGGTGTGGGGGGTGTGGAGGGGATTCAGTGCCAGAATCCAACAAAAGACTTATGCTATTTTGGCAGAGGCTTTTGCCCTTGCTTACTAGCCCAGATAACCAAACAAACTGATGAACCATCACCAGTCTCTTCAAACATTTTTCTTCCCTTGATATTGAAGAATTTTTCCCAACACTGGAACTCCCAAAATCACCTTGAATTTTTGCCTAGGGCTCATTTTGGATGAGGAAAGCAGTTTAGTTTTTTCTTGCTCCATCAAGGCTTTTCTGAGCCACAGAAACTAAGTCAAAAGCCACTTGCTAAAACTGGGAAGGGAAAGGATTTTCCTAAGAAGAAGAGCACTTCAGCTGCAGCTAAGTCAGGATGTTCTGCTAGTCCACTAAGCTTACATATACAAGCACTTGGAGGGAAAAACCTGGGGAAAAGATAGAATTTAATCAATCAATCAATCAATCAAGAAGGGAGGGGTGTTTCCCATAATTTCCAAGAATTCCTGAGGAAAATTCTCTTATTTTTCTTCCCCTTCCCATTTTATTCTGGGTTGCTCCAAGGCTGTCACATTTCTAAATTCTATATCTAATCAACACAGTTCCTTCCTCTGAACTCCTTAAGTGCTTGGTGCTGTTTTTTCATAGAATTGTATTTAGACACAGTAATTCGTGTACTTTTAAAAATTGAGCTTTACAAATGTTAGAATTTTAGCTAAAAAAAATAAAGTTAAACTGACTGCAAATTACTTCTCAAAAATTAAAATTAAATCTCAAAAGTATGATTGTTCCTTACTTTGTGCTTGGAACAAGGAACTGCTTACTGAGGTTTGTCATTTGACTCTGAATTGGCCCAAAGCATCTTTTAGAGCATCTTCTGTTCAAGCATGATCCGGGAGAATCAAGTTCAAGAGAAAATTGTCCCCATCACATGCTATTGCCATTAGGAATTCTCAGTTACTTCTCAAGATTAAAATTATGGCTGAATCCAATTGAAAACACTTGCATAAAAGCAAAGATGTGATGGCTTCATTCTCAGCCTCAGTCTCTGTGAGTCAAATGGTTCTCATCAATTAATTGACTTATCTCTTGCATTAATTGACTAATCTCTTGATTAAATTGCTTATGCCATTAATTAAACAAAAGTAAGAGAGTTTTTAACCAGCATTACTTTTACCTATGTATGTCAACATTTAGAGACAATTCCATCAACTCATCCATATACTTAGCAGACAAAGTGGGATAATGGGTAGGTTTTCATGTCATGGCAGGCATCCCTGCATTGCTTCCATGGCAAGCATTTTTTTTGCTTCAGACTGTTGGTCAGATGGTCACACAGGATTCCCATGCTCCCCACGCCATCTTCCTGCTCTCACCATGCATTCCAGCAGCCTCCCTGAGCAAAATTCCTTTCTATTATTGTTACTTACGGACCTCAGCTGCCTCTTCCTGATTGGTTTGCTGATTTTTCAAGGCCTGTTCTCTCCCTTTCCCCTCCTGATTATACCTCCATCTCTAACATGTTCTAGCCAAAGGGTTAAAAAAGTGACACTTTTGCTGAGATTTCCCACCCTCCTGTGCATTTACCTGATTTCCCCTGGTCCAGAAAAAAATCAGGATGACAGACACAAGAGCAATAAAATGAGTGTTGACATGTGTGTTACTGGGAAGCTGTAGGTACTAGAGATCAGATGCCTAGAGAGGCTCCTTCTGCTGTCACTCTTTTCATAGGGCTCTGATGTCTTTTCATCATGAACGGAAAAATGGAGGTGCCAGGTCCAGACATCACAAGAAGCCATGGTAAAGCATGGAAACCATGCAACAAACCATGCTGTATGGTTCCCTTTGGAGTTTCCAGAAGCCAACCATATTGCACTGAAATTCTGTGACTGGGTTTGGATGGCACAACAGGGCAACAAGGTTAAAAAAAATACCATAGCTTCTCATGACATACAAACCCTGGCTAATGTAAGGATATTCCTTTTTAATTTGTTTTTAAAATTGTGATATGCAGTATTAGTCTTGTCCTGTGCTGCTTTTATTGAGATTAGTGAAGTTTCAAAAAATTTGTTTATATAAAGAAAGAGAATGTTTGGATGTACAATATTTGGTTTCATTTTTTACATATTATTTTGGTGGAAGCCACTTTGATTATTTGTAATGGAAAACCAGATTATGAATCCTAAATAAGCCAAGAGTACAATCTTATGGTTCCTGGAGAACATCCCTGGGACCATAGGATTTTTTCATATACCCCTTCTAGGAAAGAAATTCTAAGATCCAATTCCTCTGCTCAGCACCTCTCCTGACCCTTCACAACTGCCACAAAACTGTGGCAATTGTTTTCTGAGGTCACAAAAGCAGCCTCAGAGGACTGTGAAGGGTCAAAATTGGGCAGGGAGGGAAAATACAAAATCTCTAGCCCAATAGAATGTAGTTTAAAAGAGGCATAAAGTGCAGCGGCAAAAGACAGAGACAACAATCTCACCCTGCCAGAGACAGCCCAGTAGACCACAGGATACTTGGATGCCTCAGCATCTGAGGCTTCCATCCAGTAGACATAGATGCACCCAGAACAGGATACACTAGTGTGATTTAGTCATGAAATAATGAAAGTAATTTTGTAATTTTGTAATGAAATGTTGCTCTTGCATATAGAAGATTATCCAGCACAGAGAGTCATTTTGCGCTGCTGGGAAGTCAAGATCACACCACTGGTCCCACCCACTTGAGGAAACTGAGCTAAACAAGCCTGTGGTCCCATCTGCATGTGATCCTAAACTTACAACCCCATCCTAATTTTAGAAAAACTTTCCTCTAAGCAGAATAAATGGAATGTTCCCCTATCTATCTCCCTCCGTCTTTCCTTCTTAACAAATAATCAAATATAGTTTTTGCAATAATATGCAATCCATAACATCAAAATTACTGGGCTTTTAGTGATAGATTGGACAGATTGGAGACAAAACATCCTTAAATGGAGATAGGATCTAGAATGTTGAATGGTACCAACTTAGTGAAAAGACATCTCCAAACAACAAATGCAGCCCAGTCACTACTTTTGCAGTGAAATTCTGCTAGAAGCCCTTTCAGGGCATGAAAGAAAAGGTAACCTTGGAAATTCAGCTTGGTAGTAAAGCATCCAGTGAAATGTGGACAGAACTATTCTCAGTTGCATTCACTTCAAAAATGGAAGATAGCCAATGGTTTCCATATCATGCCTAAAGTCAAAATTGCCCAAGGACAATTTATTTTTATTATGCGTGAAATGCAGAAATAGCTAAGGGAACAGTCTAATAAGACATGTTTAACCATCTAATTATAACTAAAATGGGAAATGTACTTGATTGCAAGCACTGTGTGCTAATCAGTATTGTGGCTGTGGAATGAGATGCTTAGCTAGTTCCTAAGTCAGGCTCTTTTCAGCACCAAGTGAAGACTTTATTTCCTTGGGTATTTCAGTCTTACCATTTTTATTTGGCTTTCATTTTTATCTTATAGAGCAGTTCTAAACTTTCATATTATATTTTATAATGATGCATTTGTGGTTAGAATTGTTATGAAATATCTGAAGAGTTTTGGCCATTGGCCATTATAAAAATGTAATAAACAAATAAATATTTCCAATACTTTTTTTTTGAAGTAGACTTTGAAACTGATTATTATAAAAAGGAACAGCACAATTAAGCAGCCAATATTACAGGTAAGCCATCCACAATCGACCCCTCTGCCCCTAAAACCCCCCTCTGGAGTGAACAATGAAATGATGAGGGGAGGTGTTCCTAATTTTTTTTTTTTTTTTTGGCTACTGTATCAGCACAGATTGCCCATGCAACCCTGGGCATTGTTCTATTCTAATGTTAGATATGTGAAAAAACAAAACAGTCTTAATTTGTCTCCACCTAGCAAGGGCAGAGAGATACAGATAGAGTTCCATGGGCGAGGAGGAAAATTCTGGAGACTTGGAGTAAGAAGCAAGGGGAGCCTGCTATGGGCAACCACTGACTTCGTTTCTTGGATAGGTGGAACTTGTAGCAGGACATAGAAACATAGAAACAGAGCGAGTCAGAAGGGGCTTCCCAGGCCATCTAGTCTGTCCTCTGGCACCAGCCGGCTCCGCTCACGACATGCCCGCCATGTGCACGTCCAGCCTATCTATAGAAACATGGAACTATCTCTAGATATGGATTGCTACCAGAATCTCCACTCTTTCTTGTATACTGCAATTCTATTTAATATTTGCATGACCTGAGGCTGCCTCTCAGGATTTGCAAATGCCAGCACATTCCAAAGCTTAAGGATTCTACTAGGATATTAAAAATAAAGAAGGTGAGCTGCTATAATATGCCTTCTTGTTTATAAGATCAGCAAAGGTGAAGAGGTGCTTCAGAGTACAGTTAATAATGCCAGAGTCTTTGTCTTAACCTCTGTGAATACCTCCTATATACCGAGATGTCAGGCTGAACATTATTGTATTAATTATTATTCAAACAAGGGCTGTTGGAATCCATTTCTGTATCGAGCTTAATGTTATTAAAAGTCTAGATAACAGGTATTTTATATGCAGGCAAAAGTTCCATTAGTATCTGTAGCAATTTGCACACCCCTGTAAAACTTTTTAATCTTCCACACCTTTTGGACATCACACACACTGATAACTGAAGCAGTTAACAGCTGACAAGAAAAAGAAATACCCAAGTTGTCTTTCATACTATCCCACATTGTCTTTAGAAAGATTTTATATAGTGAAGATGGAAATCTTGACCAAATGAAAAGCCTTACATCTCCCCAGGAGATTTATCTACATTGAAAAATATATCTGTTTTTGCAGTGCCCATGGGCAGACCAAAAATGAGTTAGGACACAGAAAGGACAAGCCATGAATAGAACCAGTGGTTGCCTTCAAAGCTTTATGCACTTAGTTAAAAATTAAATGATAGGATACAAACAAATCATGTTTCTTCTGAAAGGGAGGAGGAACATGTATATTGAGGACAAAGCTGTAATCATGGGTTTGTATGCCTTTATATTTTCCTCTTGTTAACCTGGTTGACTTTATGGTTGTTATCTAATATTTACTTCATAGCGATATCCAAATATTGGCAAACGTACAAGGACATTTAAATGTCCATATATATGTTTATATATATTATAATATAGCAGTGTGTGTCTGGGCTTTCCTTATGGCTTTATCACAAGTCTTTTTTTCCTAAAGTAATTTTTCCTCTGCAGTTTATTCAAACAGGAATAATGTATGTTTCTTCTGGGTGCATGTTTAACCAGTGTGTGTCTATTTGGTCATGAATCCTTCCAGTTATAAGTGGTACACTAGTTTGAATCTCAGCTGCTGGTCAAAGTCTCCCAACTGCTCACACAGCATTTGGGGGCTCCTTCCATCCCTGGACAGCAGCTGTGGAGGAAAGGAAAGGGACTGACAGCAGAGTGACTAGCCAGCTATGAAGAAAGGAATAAAAAGGAATGAGGAAAGAGGTGGTAAAAACTTAATTGTAGCTGGGCCACCTGTCTAAGTTGGTACAAGCTTGTCTATGCAGGGTAGGCCACCTGAACCTTAAGTGCCAACAATGGTGGGAGGAGAATCCCCAACCTGTAAACCTGCTTCTTCTGAGGGAGGGCAACTCCATGTGAACACTCTGTGTCAGCTTGACAAACCTCCCTTTGTCTAAGAATGGAAAATAACTTTTCCTTAGCTCATTCACTTTCACGACAACCTTACATTGTCGTTTATTGCTTGCCCTATTTGTACTGGTCAATGCAGTGTTTTCCAGCCTGAATGTTGCATTACCTCCTCATACACTGTTCTTGTGTGAATATGGTTTTGTGATATGGGACTAAGCATACCAGAATGATCCTTTTTCATTAACATAGAGGGATCAACATCTACAACCATACAACTTGTTAAAACAAATGTTCTATGAGTATGAATTGCATTCAAGAAAATATATACTAGAAGATAGCACCTCATGTCCTTTTATTTGTTTGTTTAAAGTTCTCCCATACTGTCTTATATTTAAAAATCTCAAGACAGTTTACAAGAAAAGTAAAAGATCATTAAAATCAGGCGAACAGTACTTAATTTAAAACACAATAGATAATACATATATTAAAACTAACAATTAAAATACTAGGCAAATAAAAAGTTTTATCCTGATGCCAGAATGAATAAAGAGCCAGTGCCAGGCAAACCTCTCTGGGGAGCATATTCCACAACTGGGGCAATATTGCTGAAAAGGCCTTTCTCCCACTAACAGCCCTCCTCACCTCCTTCAAGGAAGGCTCTCGGAGAAGTATCTCCATCAATGATCTTAAGGTTTGGGCAGGAGCATACAGAAGTTGATGATCCTTTAGATATCCAGGCCCTAAGCCATTTACAGCTTTATATGTTGTTGTCAGCACCTTAAATCAGGCCCAATCTTCAATCGGTAGCCAGTTAAGATGTAGTATAGGACTGGAGTTATATGTTCATGTCAGCTGGTCTTTAGTCGATAACCTGGCTGCACTATTTTGTACCAATTGAAGTATCTGGACCATGTTCAAGGGCAGTCCCATGTAAAGTGCATTACAATAGTCCAAACAGGAAGACTGAAAACCAAGTCTGAAACTGGACTGAAATGGATCCAGATGGTCAGTTTCCTGCTTACAATTACCATAAAGTCCTAGTCAGCATGTCCAGTGGTCAGAAATTATGGGAGTTGTATTCTAAACAGCCGGAAGGCATCAGGCTTCATACCTGTAATGTTCCATAATGCAGAATCTTAGACCATCTCAAAACAGAGAACTCACCATTTCATAAGATTGTCCAGCCAACGGATCTCAGCTCAGGTTTTTTGCAGTCTAAAAGAAAAAGGCAGGTTGCTCACCTGTAACTGTTGTTCTTCGAGTGGCCATCTGTGTATCACACATATGGGTGCTGCGCCTGTGCAGTGTCTGTAGCCGGGAAGATTCAAAAGTGTAATGGTTTTGGCGGGAACTCCTCACCCCCCCCCCAAAGTATAAGAAGGCGGAATGCCCGCCATTTCCCCAGTCTACTGGAGACTGACTGTTCGCCTCAAGTGGAAGCTATAACTATTACACATTTATATAAGCATCAAAGTGTGCTCTAAGGAGACACTTAAGGTAAGTATGTAACACATGAGACCATAGTCAAAAATGGTACCGTAAACCCAGTCACTGACACCAAGTGGGGCCGGCGGGTGGGTTGTGTGAATGCACAGATGGCCACTCAAAGAACAACAGTTACAGGTGAGCAACCTGCCTTTCTTCATCCTGGCCTCTGTGCAACACACATATGGGTGATTAGCAAGATGACACCCGGAGGCGGGACAGTGTCATCACTGAACAACTGAAGAAAGGGCTGCTCCAAAGGAGCAGTCCTGTCTGGCATGAACATCTAGGTGATAATGCTTGGCAAATGTGCAAGGGGTAGTCCAGGTGGCCGCCTTGCAGATATCATGAAGCGGGATGCCAGCGGAGAAGGCAGAGGATGCTGCAACAGCTCTTGTAGAATGGCCTCTGGGCATTACAGGCAACTCTAACTTGGAGAGTTGATAAGCGAGTTCAATCCATTTAGAGAGTCTTTGGGACCCAACTGGGGAGCCCTTGTCATGCTTGGAGTACTTGATGAATAAGTGTTTCGTGTTCCGAAAAGACTCAGTCCGAGATCGATAAAAAGCGAGGCAGTGATGAACATCAAGGGAGTGCAATGAACACTCTACTGGAGTGGAAGGCATAGAGAAAAACGCCGGTACAACAATGTCCTGATTAACATGGAACGGCAAAACAACCTTTGGCAGGAAAGCCGGATCAGTGTGAACAACCTTTTCCTTGTGAAAGTTGAGGTAAGGAGGGTCAATATGGAGAGCACAAAGTTCACTAGTTCTCCTAGCCGATGTGATTGCAACAAGGAAAGCTGTCGTCCAAGACAGTAGAGGTAAATCGGCAGTAGCTAAGGGCTCGAAAGGATGTTTAGTGAGCACTTGTAAAACAACGGAAAGGCTCCATGTTGGGATGACCAATCTAACCGGTGGCTGGAGAATCTGCAATCCTCTCAGGAAGCGATGGATTAGGTTGGAGAATACTGATGAGCCCGAAACTGGACCACAGTAATGAGAAACAGCCGCAATGTAAACCTTACTTGACAAAGGTTTGAATCCGGTCTGGTGCAAAGATAGTAGAAATTGAAGAATATTCTCGATAGAAGCCGAGTGAGCAATGGAATGGTTGGCTTCAGCGAATGAAGCAAAACATCTCCATTTAGCCGCATATGAATGGCAAGTAGCAGGTCTTCGTGCAGACTGAAGAATGAATTGAATGTCTGGATGTAAAGTGCTCAGATTCGATGGAGTAGTTAGTGGTACTGGAGACGAGGATACAGCTACAGCAGGAAGCCGCCAGGTCAGCATCGAATCCGATAAGATTGTTGGTACTGATGAGGCAGTCAGTAAGATGTCAGATTCAATGAATGAAGGTCAGGATGCTGCACTGTTCCGTCTTGATGAGTTAGGAGATGTGGGATTCGAGGGAGCCATTGAAACATGTTGTTGGAGAGGCAAAGAATGGTGGGAAACCATGGTTGGAGAGGTCACCAAGGAGTGACGAGAATCCCCTGAGCATCGTCCTGATCAATTTTGGCTAAAGTCTTCATAATGAGCAGTATCGGGGGAAACGCATAGAAAAATCTGCCTGTCCATGGAACCATTAGAGCATCCCCCATTGAGTTCGGACCAATGCCCACTTGGGAGCAATATGTCTCGCAGACTGAATTGCTGTGTATGGCAAAAAGGTCTATGTCTGGAGGGCCCCATAGTTGAAAAAGATGATGGCAGACTTGGCGATCTAACTCCCATTTGTGAATCGTCGACATCTGCCTGCTGAGGGCATCTGCCTCCTCATCGGTGCTGGCGAGGTGAACGGCAAGAGGAGTAATTCCCCTCAGGATGCACCAGTCCCAGAGTCGTAGGGTGAGATGAGCCAGGGGGGCAGACTTCGTTCCGCCCTGTTTGTTGAGGTAGAAAACAGTGACAATATTTTCTGATGCTACTTGGATGACTCGGTCCCGAAGAGCATTCTTGAATGACTGGAGGGCTTTAAATACCACCAAGAGTTCTAGGTAATTGAAGTGTCTGGTAGTCTCATGGCCATACCAGGTGCCTTGGGTACGAAGACTGGCACAAAGAGCTCCCCAGCCCGTGAGGGAGGCATTCATGAACAGAGTCAATGATGGTTGAGGCAGATGGAATATGATTCCAATGGACAGATTGTCCTTTATCATCCACCATGACAGAGTCCGAAGGATGGCGGTAGGTAGATGAAGCGTATGGCGTGGCTAGTCTCACTGTGGGTGAAAGAGGCACTTGAACCACAGTTGGAATGGCCTCATCCATAACCTGGTGTTCGGGACCACGGAGACCGTGGAAGCCATGTGTCCAAGAAGCTTCTGTATCGACAGAGCAGGAATGGTTCTGTCCATGTGGATTCGACAGACAGATGAGTGGAGTTTCTCCTGACGATCTTGAGGAAGAAAGTCTCTTGCATGCAAGGAATCAATACGGGCTCTGATGAAGTCAATGATCTGCAAAGGAACAAGGCAGGATTTTTCATGATTAATACAAAGTCCCAGACTGCCAAGGAGGGAGCATGTAGTACAGATTGCTGACAGAAGGCCTTCTCTAGAAGAGGAGACAATCAACCAGTCATCAAGGTAAGGGTAGATGTGTATCCCTTGTAGTCGCAGATGCGCGCAAACAGGGGTCATACATTTAGTGAAGACCCTTGGCGCGATAGCCAGTCCAAAGGGAAGAATATTGTACTTGAAAAGGTCGGAACCAACTGTAAAACGGAAAAGTTGTGTGACAGATGGATGCTAATGTGGAAGTAAGCATCCTTTAAGTCTAGAGAAGCCAATCCTCTCTCCTGAGCAACAGAAGGATATTTTGAAGGGTGGTCATTAGGAACTTTTTTGTTTTGATTAACTTGTTGGGGCCATGTAGGTCCAATATCAGGCGAAGACCACCATCCCATTTCGGGACCATAAAATATCTTGAGTAGAATCCATGGAGCCCCTCAGAGCACTTGAGTTGTCGAATCGCTCCTTTACAAAGAAGCTGGTGAACTTCGTCTTTGAGAACCGATGACGGAGGTGTATATTGAATCAATCCCAACGGGGTACAGTATCAAACTCGATCTTATATCCATGCTCCATGATGGACAAAACCCACTGATCAGATGTGATGGACTCCCAAATGGGGAGTCAACTTTGCAGTCAATCTCCAAAAGGAAGAGGGGAGGATGGATTTGGAAGAAGAGGAGAGGTTTGCTCGACCCGTCAACGTTGCCGCTTGTCAAAGTTGGGACGGCGACGACTCTGCTGGTAGTGCTGAGCTGGCTGTTAATGGTTGTGCTGTTGTCAAGTCTGGAACTGCTGCCGGCCAGAATATTGCGGGTTCGGCTGGTACCGATAGGAAGGATGAGACCAGGACCACTTATGTCTGGATTGTGAACCTCCATGCGTTGAGCAGTAACACGAGCCTCGTGGATATTCTTCATCATGTGGTCTGTGCTCGCGTTGAACAGCATGGAGCTGTCGAAGGGCATGTTCTCAATCCGACGCTTGGTCTTATCCAGGAAATTGCAGTTCCGAAGTCAGGCGTGGAGACGGAGGGTTACAGCACCAATGAGGGCCCTCAAGTCGCAGTCAACAGATGTCTCGCCGTTGAAAGCTGTTGTATTGCCACCTGCATTGCCTCTAGGGTAAAGGCACATGCCAGGTCCCTCTGCTGCTCCGGAAGCGACGCTGTGATGTTTTCCAACTTTTGCATCAGAAAGTACTGATACCGTGCTAGTGTCACCTCATAGTTGGAAATATGGAGTCCAAGACCTGTGGCGGCGTAGATACAGCGAGCCATCATGTTGACTTTTCGCCCTTCCTTGTCCCAAGGAGTGGAGTGCTCCCTTGTCTCACAGCCTTGAGACAACTTCACGATGATAGAGTTCGGTTTAGGAAGACACAGGAGGAGTGGAATATCCTGCTCCCGAACTCTGTACATTGACTCGTATCGTTGTGAAGTGGGTTGTGGCTGGTTGGGAAACTGCCAAGACTCCATCATAGCTTGACGCATGGTTGTGATCAGAGACAAGATGATGACAGCAGACTGCTCCTTTTTGACGATGTTCTCTCATGGCAGAAAGTGAGGAGGAACTAAAGAGCCTCTCGATGCAGGTGAAGGAGGCAAATAGATGGGGAAGAAATGGAGGTAGTGACAGATTTTATTTTCCTGGG
>NW_025335627.1:16564913-16565460 GCF_004798865.1 Varanus komodoensis
ATAGATGGGGAAGAAATGGAGGTAGTGACAGATTTTATTTTCCTGGGCTCCAAGATCACTGCAGACAGAGATTGCAGCCAAGAAATTAAAAGACTCTTGCTTCTGGGGAGGAAAGCTATGGCAAAACTAGACAGCATACTAAAAAGCAGAGACATCACCCTGCCAACAAAAGTGCGTTTAGTCAGGGCTATGGTTTTCCCAGTTGCAATGTATGGCTGTGAAAGATAGACCATAAGGAAGGCTGAGCGCAAAAGGATTGAGGCCTTTGAATCGTGGTGCTGGAGGAGACTCCTGAGAGTCCCTTGGACCGCAAGGCGATCAAACCAGTCAGTCCTAGAGGAGATCAACTCTGACTGCTCTTTAGAAGACCAGATACTGAAGATGAAACTCAAATACTTTGGCCACCAAATGAGAAGGAAGGACTCCCTGGAGAAGAGTCTAATGCTGGGAACAATAGATGGCAAAAGAAGAAGGGGACAGCAGAGGATGAGGTGGCTAGATGGAGTCCACTCAAGCTCACACCAACTGCCTCAGTGACTCCATCTAG